>NC_079211.1:94359320-94729320 GCF_029633865.1 Lampris incognitus | reverse complement strand
GGAAGCTTAGGCAAAGCCACCAGGTGAACACCCTTGCTGAAGCGATCCACCACCGTCAGGATCACTGTGTTGCCCTGAGACGGAGGAAGTCCAGAGACAAAATCCAACGCCACATGGGACCAGGGCCGACTGGGAATAGGAAGGGGCTGCAGCAGACCAGCCGGTGCCTGGTGAGAGGCCTTGCTGCGGGCACAGATGGTGCAGGCCATGACGAACTCCTTGACGTCCCTCCTCATAGTGGGCCACCAGAACCGTCGAGCTATGAAAGTGAAAGTGCGGTGGACTCCAGGGTGGCAAGCGAGCTGACTGGTGTGGCCCCATTTGAGGACCCGAGACCTCACTGAGTCCGGAACAAACAGTCGGTGAGGCGGCACGTTGCTCGGGGCTGGACTGGAGCGCAAGGCGCGCTTGACCACCGTTTCAAGGCCCCAGGTCACCACGCCAACGACCTTGGTCTCAGGGAGGACGGGACTTGGCTCCACCGTTACAGGTTCCTTAAGGTGTTGACGAGACAGAGCATCTGCCTTGGTGTTGCGGGAGCCAGGACGATAAGTCAGTGTGAAGTCGAACCGACTGAGGAAACTGGCCCACCGTGCCTGCCGACCATTGAGACGTTTGGTTGCCCGGATGAACGTCAGGTTCTTATGATCAGTCCAGATGGTAAATGGATGCTCTGCCCCCTCCAGCCAATGGCGCCATTCCTCAAGTGCAGCCACTACAGCGAGAAGCTCCCGATTACCAACATCGTAGTTCTCCTCGGCGGGAAGGAACCGGCGGGAGAAGAACGCGCAAGGATGAACCTTCTGGTCGGCCTCTGATCGTTGGGAGAGCACAGCCCCCAATCCGGTGTCCGAAGCGTCCACCTCAACTATGAACTGCCTCTTGGGATCGGGATGGAGTAGGACGGGGGCACTGGTGAACCTCTCCTTGAGCGACAGAAATGCAGAGCGAGCAGCTGGGGACCAGACGAACGGCTGAGAGGGGGAGGTTAGACGGGTGAGGGGTTCTGCTACAGAGCTGTAGTTTCGGACGAACCTCCTGTAAAAGTTCGCGAACCCGAGGAAGCTCTGCAGTTCCTTACGTGACTTAGGATCCGGCCATTCCACCACCGCTTTGATCTTGCGAGGATCAGCTCGAGTCTTGCCTCCCTCCACGATAAAACCTAAGTAGTCCACTGACTCAGAATGGAACAGGCATTTCTCAGCCTTGACGAACAGCCGGTTACGAAGGAGGCGTTCGAGAACCTGCCGCACGTGCTGGACATGCTCCTCGAGGGACCTGGAGAAGATGAGGATGTCATCAAGGTAGACGACAACGAATTGGTCGAGCATGTCGCGAAGGATGTCATTCATGAGTGCCTGGAACACCGCCGGGGCGTTGGTGAGGCCGAACGGCATTACCAGGTACTCATAATGACCACGGGGAGTCTTAAAGGCTGTCTTCCACTCGTCCCCTTTCCGGATCCGAACGAGATGGTAGGCGTTCCGGAGATCCAGCTTAGTGAAGACAGTCGCCTGGGTCAGGGGTTCGAGGGTGGAGCTCATCAGAGGCAGGGGGTATTTATTCTTGATGGTGATGTCGTTGAGTTGGCGATAATCAATGCAGGGTCGGAGACCACCATCCTTCTTCTTAACGAAAAAGAAACCAGCTGCCACCTGGGAGGATGAGGGTCGGATGAGCCCTGCCGCCAACGATTCTGAAATGTAATCGTCCATAGCAGCCTTCTCGGGGATGGAAAGGCTGTAAAGACGACTGCTAGGGAGAGAGGCCCCAGGACGGAGGTTGATAGCACAATCATATGGCCGATGCGGAGGGAGAGACTGAGCCCGCGTCTTGCTGAAGACCTCCCCGAGATCATGATACTCGGGAGGAACAGAGGAAAGATCGGGAGGAGGGGCAATCGGAACAGTCTGGACTGCTGGACCAGGTGCGGCCTGAAGACACCGGGCGTGACAGGAGGAGCTCCACTCCAAAATGTTACCAGACGACCAAGCAATGTGTGGCTCATGCTGAGCCAACCAGGGACGCCCCAAGATCACAGGAACTAAGGGAGACTGGATGACGAAGAACTGAAGGCTCTCCACATGGTTTCCAGCAATAGTGAGAGACACGGGACAGGACTGTCGGGTAACACTGGCCAGGCGGCGCTCATCCAGAGCAAAGGCCTCTATTGGCCTCTCCAATTCCTCACATGGAATGTTAGCTTGAGCAGCAAACGTAGAGTCCAAGAAACACCCATCAGCTCCCGAATCGATGAGTGCGCCTACAGTGAGCCGCTGGTCTGCCCAAGCCAGGGTAACGCTCACAAGATGGTTAGCCGGAGCAGGATGGCGGGAACAGGAAAGACAGCTCACTAGGATCTCCCGGGGTCCCAGTGAGCCTAATCTTTTGGCCGCGTAGGACACTCGCTGATCCGGTGTCCCTTAAGACCGCAGTAAAGACAGAGACCTGCCTTGAACCGGGCCTCACGTTCAGCGGGAGTCAGTCGTGTACGCCCGAGCTGCATAGGTTCCTCCTCTGTCACTGTCTGGGAGGAGGAGAGGCTTGCCACAGGGGAAGTGGAGTGCGACGAAGAAGAGCCCCCTTCGGAAGCTCTGGATGGCTGAGAGGTAGAAACGGTTCCCCGTAGACCTCGCTCGCGCCTTCTCTCGCGGAGACGTCCGTCGATGCGGATGGCAAGGCTGATAAGGTCGTCGAGAGAGGTAGGATCCTCCCGGGTGGCTAGCTGATCCTTGACGGCATCGCTGAGGCCCCTACGGAAGGTTACCCGAAGTGACTGGTCGTTCCAGCCACTCTCAGCCGCAGCCAGCCTGAACTCGACTGAGTAGTCAGTGACACTGCCACTGCCCTGCTGGATCCTGCTCAATCGGACACCCGGATCCTGACCGTACACTGGATGATGGAATACCTTCCGAAGCTCAGCCACAAAGTCATCGTAGGAAGAGCAGAAACTGGCCCCCATGGACCAGGAAGCAGTGGCCCACTGAGCAGCGCGGCCAGTCAGCAGGTTAGTCACGTAAGCAACTTTTGCAGCATCTGTGGTGAACCCCCTGGAATGGTGGGCGAAGACAAGCTCACACTGCATGATGAACGTGGCACAGGTCTCAAAGTTGCCATCAAAAGGCTTGGGATTGGAGATACTGGGCTCCCGGAAATCCGAAACATAAACGGTAGGATTGTCTAAGGCAACGGCTGCTGGCACTGCTGGAGGAGGGGCGGCCGGAACTGGTGGGACAGCTGGCTGGATGGTGATAGCCGCTGTGAGAGTTTGCAACTGCTTAAGAACCTCCTCTTGTTGGCTCGCGAGCGCCGCTTGCTGGGCCGGAAGAGAATCCACCGAAGCCTGGAGGGGTTGCACCTGAGCCCGGAGGCCCTGCATGGCAACAGCGGCCTCTTGTAGTTGCTGGCCGTGGGAGGCTGTAAGCTGAATCTGCTTATAGAGAGCAGCCTGGACAGGATTGGCGTCTGGGTTGTCTGGGTTCATAGTGAAGGCGAGTTCGTACTGTTATGGTTTGTAGAACGAACCCAATAGCGACAACACAAGACAAAGTAAAGCACCAACCTGGCAGGACTCGTAGAGGAGAGCCGGCCAGGCCTGGACAGAAGGGGAAGGCGCTTCAGGCGGAACTTGAGAATAGCTTCTTAAAAATGGGAAAACGTAAACTGCCCCCTTAATCAGAAAAGGAAAAAACGGAAACTGCTCCTTTAAAGTCCGAAAGGGAAAAAACGTAAACTGCTCCTTTAAAGTCCGAAAGGGAAAAAAACGTAAACTGCTCCTTTAAAGTCCGAAAGGGAAAAAACACAAACTGCTCCTTTAAAGTCCGAAAGGGGAAAAAACACAAACTGCTCCTTTAAGGTAGAAGTCCAACCGAGTAATAAGATCCACAGTGAGAGAGGAGAAATTAGAATATCAAAAACTTGATCTCAACTAGAAAATCACGATGGGAAAATCCAATGGGGAAAACACAAAGAGAGTTCTTCTCCGAACAAGCTCTCAAGGAGAACTGACACAAGGGAATAGTCAAACAAGCAAAAACACGGAGAATACTACAATCTGTACTCCACCGGGAGACACAGAAATGTCACAAAACTCGAGACGAAGAATTTACTCACGGGACTGTTCAGGACGAACTCGCGACGAGTTCTGGAAAGTAAACAAACTTATACTAGAGTGGTTAACGAGTAGATAGGCTGCAGGTGTTTCAGACGCGCCCTTCCCCCGCTCTCATTGCTGGTTGCCAGGTTGGTCAACAGACCGAGCCCTAACAGCTTCATGCAGGCGTTGAGGCTTCCATCAGTTAAACGTGAGCGTAGGTTGGTCTTAATGTTCCTCATATGCGAGAAAGACTGTTCACATGCATATGTAGAGCCAAACATGGTCAATACGGCAATACTCACACGCTGCATTGTGTGGTATGTCACAGGAAGCTCGTTCCAAGTTTTAAGAATCAGCTGGTCTTCAGGTTGAAGATTTTTAATTTCTGTCCACTTGTGTTCCCTTGCCAGCTCTGCTCGCTGTCGCGCAAGACTTTCCAACTCTCCATTAAGTGACTTGAACTTACTCATCCACATGTCTGATGTCTTCAGGTCAGCAACTTCCAGCTCAAAGTCTCCGATAGAGACCCCGGGGATGCATGTCAGGTCGATTTTGTCCACTGCACACTCATGTGGATGAGTGATGAACTTGAAAAGACCAGTGCGCGCACGAAATTCTCCAAAACGTGCTTTGAATGACTGCAGGAGATTGAACGTAAAGCCAGCTAGCTGCTGGAGATCCAGATGTTGAGTGGAGTCACTTGCTAAGCATGCATCTCTAAATTGTTGCAGTCTTTCAAAGTGCAGAAGACGACCTGTTTCAATGTCCCTGAGGAAGACTTCCAGCTTGCTTTCAAATGCAAACACTGCTTGTTGAAGGGATGAGATTGTATTTCCAATACCTTGCATTTTCACATTGAGCTGGTTCAGATGGCCAGTTATGTCCACGAGATAGTGAAACTGCAGGAGCCAGTCAGTGTTGTCTAGCTCAGGATGCTTGACGCCTTTCATTTCAAGAAAAGTCCGGATTTCACTCAGGCAAGCTGCAAAACGGCTGAGCACCTTCCCCCTTGACAACCAACGCACGTTGCTGTGTAAAAGCAGACCGGGATAATGATTCCCAACTTCTTCTAACAGAGCTTTAAACTGGCGATCATTTAAAGCTCGGGCAACAATAAAGTTGACCACTCGAATGACCAGAGACATCACCTCGCCAAGCTCCTGGCCACACGTCTGAGCGCAAAGCGCCTCCTGGTGCAGGATGCAATGAAAACTTAGGATGGCTCTCTTTTCATGTTCACGGAGAAGCGCTACAAATCCTTTGTTCTTCCCCAACATACAGGGTGCACCATCAGTACAGACAGAAATAAGTTTATCCATCGGTAGTTATTTTTCTTTAGCAAACTCCATGAAAGACATGAATAAATCCTCTCCTCTTGTTGTCCCTTTCATTGGCAAAACAGCCAAGCTTTCCTCACGCAGTGTGTCACCTGCAGCATACCTGGCAATGATACTGCACTGAGATAGATGGCTAACGTCTGTTGACTCATCTAACGCGAGAGAAAAGTATGTCCCGGCGTTTATGTCCTTAATTTGTGTTTCCTCGACTTGATTTGTCATCATGATGCTACGATCGTGCACAGTTCTTGCTGACAGGGGCATGTCTTTTATTCGTTTGATTATCTTGTCTTTATTTGGGAAGTCATCAAACAGTTCATTGGCCACATCAAGCATGAATGTTTTGGCATACTCGCCATCTGTGAATGACTTTCCATTCCTTACTATTGCCAAAGCCCCCGCAAAGCTAGCGGAATTCCCGTCACCTTGCTTGGTCCACACACGTAGTTGCTGCTGACTCGTCTGCACTCTCCGCTGTAGCTCCTCGCATGCCCTTTTCCTGCTGTCCCCCGCTGGATATTTCGATGCAAATGAAGCATGGTGCGTATCGAAGTGCCGCTTTATATTTGACCGTTTCATCGATGCAATTTTATCATTGCATATTATTAGACATACCGCAGATCCTGCTCTCTCCACAAATGCAAATTCCTCTGTCCACGCAGCCTGGAATGCACGGTAATCATCGTCTTTTTTTCTTTTCGCCATCTTTTCCGTTACAAGGGTTGAAGCGGATAAACTAGTTGGCTATCTGATAAAATTGATTTCTTCACCTTTACAATGACCCGGACATGCTCGCGAGCCATTGGTTCCCGACCCGACCCACGGGTGACCCGTGACCCGTGAAATTTATCTTCAAAACTAATTTCTGTTTACTTTAAAATGACACAGTATTATTAAGAAATATCACAAGTATTTTAAAATCAGTTCCAAACTAATTTTTTTGAAAAAAAAAAATTTTTCAACTCAAAATTGTCTGGGAGCCATATGCCGTCACCGGAAGAGCCATATATGGCTCGCGAGCCATAGGTTCCCGACCGCTGTCCTAGTTCATTGCTGGTGTAACAAATGCCCAAGGCGTGTGGGACATGCTCCACGAACTATTGGTCACTCCTTCCTATACTGATTTACTGCTTTGATGTAGAGCACAAACACACACACACACACACACACACACACACACACACACACACACACACACACACACACACACACACACACACACACACGCAGTTGATTTTGTCAAAGGTACTCCTCTTTATCAGCTACATTCTTATCAACTGAGATCAAATATGTGTTTCTAACAGAAGATCAATGAAGAAGTATCAATCAGTTTGACACTTCTCTTCTTGTAGACAGTCAAGTCAGTGTTTCTGAGCATGGACATGTCACTATGATGGACTAAACCAGCAGAGTCAAGAACGCATCTCTATGACGTCACACCAAGGTACAATACTGTGATTAAAAGGGCGACTTTTTAAATCTCTAATCTTTGACGTTTTAAATCCAAAATAATTTAATATTTCAGTCTTGCTATTGACTTTGAGACAGCTTATTTTCCCTTTTCCCCAGTCAGCCAAGGGGCTATCAGCAGTCACCTTTTCCATCCTTGGCAACCTATTGTTTATACAAGTGAGTGATGCAGCAGAATTAAGGGATAAGGCAATAAGACGGTCTCTTCTAAGTTTATGCCTATGGGAGGCAGCAGTAAACGCCCAGCAATACATACTACACTGCCTTGGGGTATCAGTTTATGATACAACTGGAAGTTGAAATTCATTGGTATTCCACTTTGCAGACTGTTGACTTTTATCTCTTCATATCTGTCTTAGTGGATGGACTGTTGCAGAACACAAAATACATTTAAATGACCTTTAAACCCCCCCCCTTTTCTTTTTCTTCTGCCAAACACACTAAAGTCAGAAATTTGAGGAGCTAAGTGGATTCAGACTTACTTATACTGACAGCATATATCCACCGGTAATTCTTTTAAAAGACAAATGGTATAAAAGTGTCAAGGTCCATTGTCTAAGAGAGAATGGGGAGAATTTAAAGCTCTACAAAATGGAATCTATTGAAATGCGTTATTGCCATGGCAACCCACCTCGTTAATGAGGATCCAGTGACAGTCGAAGGCCACCAGGTTGGTCTCCACCACCTGCAAGACAACAAGACATACCTTTGCTTAGAATTCAGGCAAGGAAAAACAATAACACATAGCGACAGATACAAAATTGGTCGTAAGCATTGATGAGTGTATGAAAACCACATTAATCAGTAGAAAGGTGGATGAACAAGTATACGCAATTGTTTGATTTTTCATACACACAGAACAACTGGAATACCTTAACGCAGGACGGAAAATAAATGAAAAAAAAAAGGCTGCCAATATTCAATGTTTATATGATGAATAGTGGATGGTGTTCGTTATGGGCAGCGGAATTTTATATATATGTAAATTCCCACCCCCCCTTTTTCTGCCCAGTTGTATCCGACCAATTACCCCACTCTTCCAAGCCGTCCCAGTCACTGCTCCACCACCTCAGCTGATCTGGGGAGGGCTGCAGACAGGGCAGCCTCCTCCGATACATGTGGAGTCGCCAGCCGCTTCTTTTCACCTGACAGTGAGGAGCTTCGTCAGGGGGACGGAGCACGTGGGAGGATCACGCTATTCCCCCCACTTCTCCTCCCCCCCAAACAGGCACCCCGACCAACCAGAGGAGGCACTAGTGAAGCGACCAGGACACATACCCACATCCGGCTTCTCACCCGCAGACATGGCCAATTGTGTCTGTAGGGACGCCCGACCAAGCCGGAGGTAACACGGGGGATTCAAACTGGCGATCCCCGTGTTGGTAGGCAATGGAATAGACCATTAGGCTACTCGGACGCCCTATTTGATGTTTATAGGATGGATAGTGGATGCTGTTCATTGGGGGCAGCGGAATTTAAGTTATTGTGATAGTAAACTGGTGAGGTTCATGTTTTAAACATCAGAGTAAACTGAATCACAGACCACCAGCAACATCAGTCCAAAATTACACACAAGCACAAGCACACATGCACATGCATAAACACCCCCTCAATTTGATCTGAATATCTGGAATGTAAAGTGAAAAATAAATTGTGCAGGTATTCAACCTGTTACCTAAAGAAAATTTCACTGATATACACAAATTAGACTCACTTAGAGATAGTGCTTACTCATAATTTCAGGCACACCGTCTCCTACATCTCTTTTACGTCTCTCTTTATCTATCTCTCACACACACACTTTCAAAGGCATAAATAAAACTGCCATAAATCCTGTCAAGACTACTCGTCCCGGGTGGGAATACTTGTTCCGTGTTTTTTTTTTCCCCTTTTCTTTTTTTAATGCGGTGCAGCTTTTATATTCATATGTGGCGGCTCTTGATCATTAACCACGCAGCGGTTAACGCACCACAACTTGGGTTATTGAAGATAGCGCTGTTTCAGAAACAGAAAGAGAGCACCGGAAAAAAAGATTAAATAGATAAATAAATAGAAAAGTCCCTAAAGCATTTACATTTGGAGACACAACACAACTGTTTGCAGACAAACATGTAAATCGTGGACGATGCAGGCACACACACACACACACACACACACACACACACACACACACACACACACACACACACACGGAGACAGAAACTACAAGCACTTTTAATTACAGCCACTTCCCTGCACATGGTTAAAAGCCTGTATGCCCAACTCTCCTGGGTTGAGAAAAGCTTTTTTAAGGAGTCGTGTGTGCGGTGAGGCTGTAGATGGTTGGCCTTTCAACAAACTGCATTCGGCTCATTTGTTTACCTCGCTGAAATGCGTTGCCCTCTACTAAGTGTCAGCAGTTCACTCTTATCACTGCTATTTTTCTGCAGCTATCGCACCTCCTTCTGCAAGTGCCCCTTATTCCCTTTCCCTCTTATCAGACCTCTCTCGCAACGCCAATCACACTATATAAATCATTCTCTCTGAGCAGGACGTGGGAACCGTCTGTCTTATGTTAAAACATTTTCCCGTTCTTCTCTGCGCTCATCCGCCGCCTTGCTCAACACCATCTCGTTCAATCCCTTCCTTTCTCCCCTCATCATCTCCACCCTTTAATCGCCTTTCTTCTCCCTTCAGCGGCGATATGAGCTACCACAAACAGCCCCTGTACACTGTCGATAGTGAATTCCTTTTTCGGCACAGCTAAGAAATAATCAAGCTCTGGTTTCACTCATTGCTTCGCAAACACCGCCGTTCATTTCCTCCCCTCGGACACGGACATTTACGAAACATCACCAGATGGTGATTCTTAGTGGTACTATTTGCAGTTAGATGCAATCCACTTTTACTCTATTTTCATGTACCGCATTACCGTAAAGCTATCGTGTTTGAGCCAAGGGCTCATTTATTGCCGCAGACTGAATGACAGCACCTCGGAGAACATACAAAACCATTAGATGGAAGCACCTCCTCCAAAATGTTGTGGCTCTGCGCAAATGCAATCCTCTCTTCTCTAATTTCAAACAAAATAACGCTGTCAGGTCTTATCATCTCTCTCTCTCTCTCTGTGCTTTATCACTCATCTAATTCTTGGCTGGATCTCTTTACCCCTTCTCTCGCCCAAGCAAAACCCTTTTTCAAAGCGTACTTCCACATCCCAGTCCACCCAAACCTCAAACTTAAACCAGCCAAACGCCACCCCACCAATCCATCTCTTCCCATCACCCCACAGCCTCAGCTTCTTCTCTGCTTGTCTCTCCCTCTCTCTCCCCTACACACTAGTTGAAGACACCGTGTCATGGCCTCCCCTCTTCCTTAGCTAGCCTAGTTCTCTTCATCCCCTTCCTCGAACCTCTTTCTCCTGCCTCCGCTTCTCGTCTCCTTTCTCTTCCTCTCAAGTCCTCGTGTGTGCAACAGCACACCTATATCATTTGCTGTAATTTCCGAGGTGACTATCGCACGCTGTGTCATGAAACACTATTTAGCCATAAACAAAAGGCAACAGCTGGAGAGGGTGGCGACTCGTGGCTCATAGCGGTTTAATCTCCCACTGAGTCGCCATAAAACGTAATCATTATACCACTGACGGCTGCAGTGAAGCATTTTGTCTACAGGAAACACCAGTGAAACAGAGAAAAGGAGAAGGAAAATAAGCATTTGCTGTATTTCTTAAAGTCAGTACATTATGTGTTTTTAGACCACAGGTTCTAAAAAAGTCACTTAAGAGGATTTCATATCACAAACATCAGAAATCTACACACATTTGCCCCCCCCCATGTGTAAAATTTTGCCTAGGGAATCCCGTGATGGAAAATTTTTGCTGTCGTCAATCCAACATTGAATCATGAAAACGACCGACTGCACTGCACCACATCGTATCAGTAGACTGCAACCTGGTTGGAGTAGCCGTCTTATACTCTCTGTGAGGATAATAGCTCAGGAATAAACATACTATACTTCAGTTTATCTATTCAAACTTTTTCATAGGAGATATTTTAACAGTGTAAGACCACGGATGTGTTGACTCGCTAGCCCGTTGGCCAAGGGGTCGGACCCTTTAGTCGACTGGTTAATGTAGTTGCCCACGGTGTGGGGAACTCAGGTTTGACCCCGCCTAATCCCTGAATTCTCGCGCTACATTCCCATTGGCTAACGGGTCAGACCCTTTAGCCAACCGGCTAGCGAGTCTACACATCCGTGGTCATACACTGTTACAAAATCTTTAAACCCCATTCATGACCCCTGGAAGTCAACGAACCCTCCCAAGAACTACAGCTTTAGACTTTATCCTGCCAAAGCTTCCCTCTCCCCCCTGCATGTCTCTTACAGCTTTCTGTCATTCATTACCTCAATCTGTTTCTTTGTACAGTAACATGTCTGAGAAAGAAAAGCAGAGAGCAGCATCAGTGGGACAGAGAAACAAGACAAAACATAACACGCAAAGAAAAGACGCTAAGGTGGTGAAACCGCCGCTGCACGGCAGCTGCCCACTGCTCTTAGCTACACAGCTTGGATGGCTTAAATGCATAGCGCAATTTCCCTACGGGGATCAATAAAGTATCTCATAATCAAACTTATTCATCTTTGTTGCCCTCCATTCTTGTCTCTATTGGGCATGGCTTGGACAAAATCGATAAGAAGGAAGTGTGACAAGAATGGAAGAGAGATGGAGTTGTTTCTTCACGTCTGTGCTCCCTATGACTCCTCATTTATGTCTCTATCTCTCTGCCCCGTAGCCTCGATGATTTGCTGCTCGTTATAGTTCTTACAAATTTAGCCCCATGATTATTGGGTATAGTTTAGGCAAAGTCAGTGACTAAGCATTTGTAGACTCTAAATACTCAATAGGTACAAATGGTATGCGAGTGGAAGTGTGTTGACCCTGTGATGGACTGGTGACTTTTCCAGGGTGTCTCCCTGCTAAACGGACTGCATTTTATATAGCATCTTTCTAGTGGCAACAGCCACTCAAAGAGCTTTACAATTAACTAATGCCTCACATTCACCCACACGCACTCATACACCGATGGCGGCGTCAACCGTGCAAGATAACAACCAGCTCAATGGGAGCAGATAGGGGTTCGGTGTCTTGCTCAGCAAAAACTCCACATTTTTGCAAAGAGGAGCCGGGAATCAGACCAGAAACCGTTACCAGACAACTTGCTCCTGAGCTACTGCCGTCACTCTGAACTAAAAGACTGTTGGGATGGGCTCAAGCTCCCTGTGACCCTGAATTGGATGAAGGAGGTATTGACAATCAATGGATGAATATATGAATAGGACTGTGTAAGCATAAGGGTGTAAACAAATGTTTGCAAGGGTGTGCAAAGTGTAAAGGAATCTATTTGCTGTTTGTTTAGTTTGTTTTCATGTTTCTGTGTGTGTGTGTGTGTGTGTGTGTGTGTGTGTGTGTGTATGTGTCTATATCTATGTGTATAAGTCACAAGAACTTACTCATACTTCAGTACAGAGATGCACTGATTCACTTTTTTTCAGTTCCAATCCGATTCCTGAATATGGATATCTGCATATACCGATACTGACCAATACCGATGCCAGAGCTCTTTTTTCTTTAATGTTGTTGTTGTTGTTGGTGGTGGTGGTGATGGTATTATGTGTAAGGTTACATGATGCTGTAGTAAACAACAAAGCACTTCTCATCAAAATAGCAAAAAAAAAAAAAAACATATAAAAAGTCATTACATTTAAAGTTACACCAAAGCAATCTAATTGAACTGTAGTTTAAACAGGCTTCACATGCAAACAGGTTTAGGACAACAAACTGTTATGGCAACTCCTTTAATGTGTTAATTGACTTAAAGAGCCAAACTGTGTTTTTTTTTATTTTCCTGTTCAAATTACCCAAAATAATCCCTTTTTTTTTTTTACAAAAAAAACTATCCTGTAGTCGTTTCACATTAAAACACCATACATAAAGATTTATATTTCTTTGTTGGCGAAAGACATAAAACAACATTGACTAAGTGGTGATCTTGCCAAACCTGGTGTTAAGTTGTCTGGTGATGTACACCCCGTCTGGCATAGCACCACTGACCCTGTTCCCTGAAACATTTACCTATGTGTACTGTCTGAATATTTTATTCTCCAAGTATCAATTAAATCAACCTGTGACAATAACCTGGATAAAGTGATGGAAGACTGTAAAAGTGGTTCTTCACTTGTCCTGTCCTGTCACTTGTTGTCACCGAGATCCAGGAGGAGGAGGACGATAACATTGTCAACCTCCTTCTCCTGGCTCTTGGTGATGGGCGGGTCCGCCGCCGCCGCCTCCTCCCCCTCCTTCTGCGCCTCCTGCCCAGGCTAGGCTGCAGCAGCTGCCGGGGAGGTTAAGCACACAACAGCGCCACTAACCACACACACACTGGGTCCCTCTGATACAGTTACTACATCATCTACAGCCATTTTAACTTTCTCACAATAACTATGGAGTTGAGGAGACTCCAGGTTGATATTTTGTAGGGTTTCACTTGTTTCCCCATGATCATCGGCCTCATTACCCCCCTGCCCTTACTACTCCTCCCCCGTTCAGCCACTTTGTCAGCGGCCTCCGCATCCTCTACGTCCTGCTCTCTATGTTGGCAAGGGAAATGCTTGTGTCCCATGTCCCCGTACTCAAAACACTTCATATGACTGAATTTATATACACCATTTAGGCTATGGGCTTAAAATTGCATTGTTTCATATTTATAATTCATAATAACATCAGACTATGGAATCTGGATTGGTAACGTCAGTCCGATATCCAATGAGTGGATTACATCAGTATCGGCCTCCGATACCAATATTGGATTGAATTGGTCCCAACTCTAGTTCATAACCAATGAATGGACATGCACATGGCTATGCTCATGTGCAAGCTGGGCAACTAATGATTAGCTAGACACCATCCATCGAATCTTAACCCTGAGATCCTTCTATGTTCTATTCCTTCTTGCATTTTCTGGGAAAAATCTAGAATTGGGTAAAACAAGTACATAATGATCAAATTTACACAACTTTTTGGACCTGCACCCACCCACACACCCACTTGTGCACATTAAAACATGGACAAAGAAAGGGAGGGTATGAAAGCATGGAAGCTATGATCAGTGAAGTGACCTGTCATTTTACGAAGGATCTTAACTCACACAAACACATGGACATGCACATACACACACAGAAATAGACACACAGCACAGTCTTTATCTTAGCTGGGGAACTGATACTTCCAAAACTCTCTCTTAAACTCATAACCCTCTGAAGTGGGTGTTATAGCATCCATTGACCTCAAACAACCAAACAAGCACTTGGCAGGATCCAAATGATAGCGCTCTTTAAATTTTTAAGCACAACTGACTTAAAATTTAATGTTTGAATCTCTAAAATTCATACGGAGGTTATGCTGGCATGCCTGTTGGCAAATTTGTTGGAAATGTAGGATGTCTGTGGCACATGTGCACACATTCAAACAAATACAAACACAGGGGCACACATTTACAACTTACATATTAAGGCAGGCCCACAGCCGCATGTACACACAAGACAATACAAGCATACGAAACAGTTAAAATCACCTCCTGAGCTCTGTTGTCTATGGTGAAGTGATCTGGAGCGACACACCTTGCACTGTCATTCCAACACCACTCTCCGCTCTTCCTTTCTTGCTTTTCTTGTCATTCACTCACACACGCACAAAGCCCTTGAGACGCTTTCCGCAAAATGGAAACAATGATGTTAATTTCAATTCAAGATTCTTGACGTGTGTGTGTGTGTGTGTGTGTGTGTGTGTGTGTGTGTGTGTGTGTGTGTGTGTGTGTGTGAGTGTGTGTGAGAAACAGTTTGCCTGAGAAAAACATAGACGTGTATTTATGTAATGGATTGTTTGAGTTTTCGGTGCTTGTGCATTTATGTGAGCAAAAACAGATAAAGGTGGAGAGGGGGCGAGAGAAAGCAAGACATTGCTAGAAAGGCCCATTTTGCCAAGGCATATTGGCGGGGAAGTTTAGAGAGGAAGAGGGGGCGTTACTCTTGAGTAAAGTGCTCCAAATTGAAAATTAGTTATGTAATTCAATTTCATGCACTATTTGTGATCAAACCGAGCAAATAGCCTGTGGCACAGCCTCCAAAGTAGGCATATCAACCTCTCAGACACAAACATGTAAGTAAAGCTAACCAGACTGCAACAACTCTCAAACTCAAACATGTAAGCAAATCTCATGCAAACACACGACACGTGCACTCACGCACTCAAGGTAATGCACATTATCTAAGGGCTGAATTCTTTCTTCATGATGCTATTTGCACTTTATCTGGCAACAGAAGAGCATGGGATTGTTCTTTTATGCATCATATAGACAAGTAAATTATAGGGCTGCTCCAGGGGTCCCTTCAAGGCTGCCCTTTGATTACTGTTATCAACCGGCCTTGCTTTTAGTACGTGAGTGTGTGTGTGTGTGAGTGTGTGACAACCATGTGATGACTGTAATCATCTCAAGTCCTCATTTCTACCTGCATACTGTCAAGTGGAAGGCAGATGGACAGACAAAAGTTGAGAGCTGGAGGCGAAGGAAGAAAGGAAGGAAGGAAGGAAGGAAGGAAGGAAGGAAGGAAGGAAGGAAGGAAGGAAGGAAGGAAGGAAGGAAGGAAGGAAGGGAACGGGGGTGGGGATGGAGGGTGTTGGTGAGCTAGAGGAGAGGTTGACGTAACAGGAACCAGGGCGATGTTGAAATACACAAAGCTATAAGAGTTGACATGATTTTAATAACAGGTGGTGCCTGCTGAAGCTTTTGCGATAAAGTCATTCGTTTCCACAAACTGAGCCCCCTAGAGAGATCCAGTCTGTTTAAAGCAGTACAGGTTAACTTTTTTTTTTTTTTTTGCTTCAACATATAATTAAATTCATTTTAGTTGCATAGTGTGATGCCTATGGGAGAATGACACAATCGCCATTCAGATCAGTTCTCTAGAAGCCTTGTCTGCCACTGGGGGACAAAACCTCCCAAGAAATATAGGGATTGCTTTACCGCACAGATACAGCAATTTTACTTTACCTCATCTTGTCTGTGAACACAGCCCCTCTTCTTCTGTCACAGTCATTTGAGCTACAGCTTATAAATAGCTGTGCTACACTATGAAGGAAAAAACAATCCCCATGGTTGTCTTTGTGAGAGTTGACATAAAAAATATTGCCAAAATTCAAAAAGTTACCTGGCTCTGCTTTAATAAATTTGAAATGTATTTGATTTTACATCACGATTTTGACTGTGCTACTTAATCCCATTTCAATTGCTTTTAGTATCATAATAATTTTCTATTATAATAAACCCATAATGTTTATGTAGTCATAATTTTTTTTTAAAAAATCAACAACCAATAAGCCAATATTAAGTGAATGTACAGCACCCTCTTGAAACTCTGCAAGGCAAAGAGATTAAATGTATCTGTTCTCAGTCTACCCACCTAGATTTAACTTGCTTTCGAAAACACTGAAAACCAAACTGAATTTTAAATCAGATATCTGTTGATTAATCTGAAAGCAATCTGCTGTGTTTTTCCATCTTGGCCTTAATTGCAATTTTTATCTTGTACGATAAGGACAATGCATTGCTTTCATGTCTTGAAAGGCAAGGTTTAAACTCTATTCATTAGGGTTGAATGGTACTCAGTCTTCCCAGTCTCCACTAAGGGAAAATTGATCATTTCTTCCTGCGAGAAACAATGTTAATACACACCATCTCCCTGTGCCCGTCTCCACCTCAACCTCCTAGCATTCAATCTTACGAGACTCAGATTTCCTGTTATAAAACATCAACTCTCTTAACTATTTATCCCATTCAACACCCCAATCTCTCACTCTCACTCTGTATCTCTCTCTCTACTCATTTAGTGCATGCTAACAGAGGCATATTCTCCCTGCTACATCACAACTGCTGCATGTCACTTCTGCCGGTTAGACTCGCTGTCACGCCACACTTCTGCTGAAGCGTGCATCATGCATGTTGGCCTGGGCGTGTGATGATAAACATGTGTTTGCGCGTGTGTGATGATAGCGAGTGTCAGAGAGGAAGGATATCAAACTGAGGGTGTCGCACTATGACACCACTTAATCTCTGATTTATAAATGGGGTGGCAAGACCGTGTCCCAGAGGTGGCAGCTGCCACCCCTTGCCACCCCGTAGATCCGCGCCTGAGCGTGGCTCAAATCAATCAAACTCATCACTCTTAAGATACTGAAATAAGATTTTTATAACACTCAAGTTGAGCTCCTCTGTAGAATATCATTTAAATCAACTTGTACTTTTATTTTCCTGAGATTTTGAGTTGTACGCCTTCTTTCTGCCTCATATTTCTGACTTGGTTCGGTTTGCAAAATTTCAAGCACCAAGCTACGTAGGAGTTGTCACTCCGTTCATTGGTCAGCGATCTCGCAGGGTTGGCGGGCAGGGAGAAAAGTCAGTTTGTTTTTCTTCTGGGACAGCTATCCGAAATGGACCACAGGCAGAATTGGCGTTTGTTCTTAATTGTGGTCATCGTTTGGGCCATACCCCTAGTCAAAATATGTGAGCCGAATGGCAAATTTGCACGCTGTTCAAGGCAACAGCTAGAGAACGATCTGTTGCTTCGTGTTATGCGAAGAAGACAGGCTGCCTTCAGTTCAAGTAGCCATTAGCTTCTCCAGTTGGCAATTCTGTGTTAACGAAGCTTGTCGTCAGCCAATAATGCACCGTGCTGCTGGCGATGGGGGCTGGTTTAATCCAAAACAAATGTGCAATGCTAGGCTTCTGCTCTCGACCCGTTGGTAGACGGTAATGAGCATCACATCCAGAACACTATGGGTTTTGAGGATAAGGCGAGGGACACCATTATGGAGGGAGATGAAACAATGGTCTCTTATGACAAGTCTCTCTTCACGTGCGTTCCTTTTGATGACGCAGTGGAGGCAGCCCATATGAAATTACAAAACGACCCACCCATAACAACAGGACCATCCTTAACACTGACCAAGTGCTGCTGACGCTGTGTCTCCAGTCCACGTACTTCATATAGAGGGGGGGTAGTACTATAGGCAGAAGCATGGGTGTGCTATGGGCTCCCCAGTTTCACCTATATTGGCCAACTTGTACATGGAGGAGGTGGAAAAGAGGGCTCTGATGTTCTATCCCGGGACAACACCTAGCCATTGGTTCAGATTTGTGGACGACACGGGTTAACATTAAATCTCAGGATGTACCACATTTCACCAACTACATTAACTCTGGACAACTACAGTTGTCAAGCAGTCTCTCTAAAGGTATTTGTGATGGCAAACTGATAGATGACAGTTGATGACCACAGTGGATTGTTCAGTCATTGTAGACCCAAAAATAATTTTATTCAAGACATTTACAATGAACTCCTGGATGTACAGTATTGTAGCTTAAGGAATAATCCTTGTTTTATGTTGCTAGCTAGTGTCCACTAGAGGTACTGCTACGTGAGGGGACTAGAAAAGACAAATTGTACAATGCAGTATGACAATGTCAAGTTAGCTAGCTGACTTAAACAATTGCCCCCCCCTGAGAGATTTGGCAGGAGCCGCCACTGCCACCAGGTCTGTCTGTGTTGGGATGTTTAACTTAAATGCAATTTCTAAAGCAGCACCATTTATTTGTTAATTTATTCTCATAGCCAAGCATATTTATTTATAAGCCATAGCTCAAAAGATTGTTGTGGAAGAAGAGGAACTATATGTTCACACACAAGGTGTACCGTAAAGCAATTCCTACATGCCCAATGGCAGACAAAACACATAGCCAAAACAAGGCTTCTAGAAAAATGATTTGAACGCCGGATTGTGTCGTTCTCCCATAGCCATCACATATGCGACCAAAATTAATTTAATCATATGTTAAAGCAAAAAATTACTTGATTCTGCTTTAAGTCTTTTACCTCTATGTGAAATCTTACACCATTAATGATTCAAACAAAGACAAAACATGTTCACAAGGTTTTGATAACAAAAATAATAACAATTCCCATCAAACAGAAGTAGTTTTGTCTCAAAACTAAGCAGTACTTTTCATATCTGTTTCTTTTTCAATGTGTATGCTCATTTTGTTATTTATTTGAGACACAAAGGGGCATGTAATGAAGTCATGTGTGCATTGGACCATACCATGACAGGAGTCACAGGGATGTCAGAGGGCTTGGTGCATTCTCCCACTAACTAATGACTTTAAATCACCCCCATTATTGTCTGTTTAATTAGTCTTATCCAGCCATGGTCACACATCACCGATCTACAGTCTGTAAAGGATTGTGTGTGTGTGTTTGTGTGTGCGCGCGCATGCGTGAAATGGGGGATAAATAAAGAGAGTGAGAGCAAGAGAGAGAGATAAGACAGGGGCAGAGGAAATGCAAAGAATGTGTGTCTGCATATTAATTGCATGTGTTTGTGAGTTCGAGTGTGTATCAAGTGAGTGTAAATCATTGATTTTTCAAGGACACTACCTCTGCAAACCCCATTTGACAAGGTTAGGCTTTTGCATCTCTCTCTCTCTCACATACAGATATTGGCCCTGTGCATGTGCACGCCATGCACTTTTGCACATGTCAACACAGTGAGCCACCCCACTCGACAAAAGCCACCAATCCTCATCTTGACAAGGCCTGACCCTGTTCACCAGCCCACCACACACACCATCGCCATTATCTATCAATCACTCACTTTCTGATGAAAAACCAAGGGGAGGAAAAAAAAGGAGCAGTCATTCACTTTTTTTTGTTTTTGTTTGTTTGTTGTTTTTTTTCTTTCAGCAAACATCTCCTCGCGGACATTACTTTTCTCTCCCTGTTGTTCCCTTCCTCTCTTCTTTTTATTTCTTTCCCTCACTCTTGCTCTGTATGTCTGACATGTAATAAAATGGTAAAACAGCAATTTTGTTATGGCTGAGGCCAACGGGTCAGGGCCAACGTAGAAGACATCAACCCTCCCAGGACATATCTGTTCCCGTATTGTGCATACATCAGTCTTTTTTTTCCTTCACAGATCAATTTGTTGATCAAAGTACCACCACATCAACAGGAAGATGGTAGAATACATATAAACACCTGCACTTGTGCATGCTGTACACACAAATCCATGCAAACATCACTACCAACCCCTGCAAACATGATGATATGCAAGTTGACATTCGGATATGAACAGATCAATGGAACAAATAGAGTAAGCTGTCTTCACTGGCCTGAGTTAAACACTGTGTGTGCCTATGAATGCTTTTACCTGCCTGCATGCAGGCATGAATGCCACTGTGAAAGCATGGCTCTGTCTTTTCTTGGCTTGGTGTGCATGCATAATGGCATTTTGTGTATGTGACCCTGTGTGTATGTGCACATGAGTGAATGCATACATGTGTTTGGACTTCGCATGCCCATGTTGGTGTTTGCACATCTGCTTGTTTGTGTTCTCTCTGTATCCAAACCCCAAAATCAAACATCCATATATTAATGAAGTGATAGTTTATCAATAATGGTAGGCTAATCCAACAACTTCATCAGCTTGCTGTCTGCATGTCCTTTAAAGTTTGTGCATGGCTGTCTGTGTGATCCGTTTTGAAATCTTGGCAGGATTGGGTTTTTAACCATTTCTGAAACAGAGAGTTACATGTCGGTGAAATGTCCAGGTGACTGTGTATTAACAAAATAACAAGATGGAAAATTAAAAAAAAAAAATTAAATCTTTTCAAAATCTTGAAGCTGAAAGAGCTTCCTTCATGACATTCTAATAACATCATGAATAATTATGACATTATTATATTTGTGATGCACAGCTTTAATTTATTTCATTTCCTTAATGGAATGCTTTATGAACTCTTTAGTGATTGTGCAGTTATGTGATTTTTAATATATCAAATAAATCCATATACAACACTCAAGGAGTTTGATGCTTCTGTGTATAGAGGGAGTAAAATGAGTTAGCTAAAGGGAAAAAGGTAGCAATCTGGGCACATACTTTACTTGAAAGAGTTCTATTCAAGTAATTATCGCTTGTTTTATTAGGTCCTTTCTTGTTAGCAAGCCAGTTGTTTGGTGCTGTTAGCCAACGTAGATAAGCAGTGGTTAGGTGTGATATGATGTGGAGTCAAATTAATTAAACCAGTAATAAGTGTATTACCCTTAATGTAAACTCTCTAACTCTCAACTCTCTAAGGCTGTGATGATATTCATATTAAGAGAGACACTCGAGAGAGACACTTATTTAATCAAGATATTTTACGCACTCAAGCACAAGGCAGGGAGAAGTTCTATTTGACTCATTTAAATGACAATAAAACTTTAAAAAGTGGAATATAAGCCAAAAGAAGAGTCTGTCAACTTTAGACTATAAGCCTTTATTGGCATCTGTAAACCATTTTATGACAACTGCAATGAACGGCATAAAATTGACCAGCATTTGTGGTCATCAGCGCGCCAGCACTCCAGTGCTTACAGGCGTGACTGCAGCTCATCTCGGTGCAGTCAAATACAATGCAGCAGAGAGCACAACACCGGTGAATTAAAAGAGTAACCTGTGCCCAAAAATGTTCACTTCTGTGCCATCTGAAATTGCCCATGGCAAAGTCCAAAGCACTGTGTGTGTCTGTGTTATTGTGTGTGAGGCATGACGAGAGAGAGAGAGGGAAAGGAAGTATCTACATGAACATGCCTGTGTGTGTGTGTGTGTGTCTGTTATGTGTGTACCTGAGTGAACCACTTGACTTTATGAACCATCACTGTGCCTCAGGGTTGACCAATCTTTGACCCTTTATCAAATGATTCCTCTCCCTTCTCCTTTTCATCTTTCTCCAATCCATATAACCGCCCATCCATCACTCCCCTCACCCACCTTTCCGACTATACGAAGAAAGGTGCAACATAGATCATCCGGTAGAGATACAGGCATCAACGTTTCACATAGGCGCACGCGGGTGCACACGAACACACACACACATATGGGATGTTATAGAATCACATTTTCGCACACCTACAATCACACATAAATGAACACACTTTTTCATCCATATGCACACATTCTTATGCATACAGAGCTACAGACTAAAGTGATAAAAAAATAAAAAAGATAACAATAACTTAAATGTACATCTGTAGCAGGCGACACATACATGCATAAACAAACACATGCATAGACTCATGCAAAAACAAAGGGGGAAAAATCATTGCGCTATAAACTGTGGATTAACAATGACAAAGTCTGTGCAGCCAGCGTGACGCCGCGTCTCGGTGCTCCTACATCAGTGTTGTAGTGCAGGACACAGATAAATAGACAAGACACCGGCAGCAGTTTGATTCCCCCTAGGTAAGCGTTTATATGATACTGTTTGTTGTAAGTTATGATTATGAATGTGCTTTACACTATCTCGAAACATGCAGTTAAAAACTACTAACATTCAAAATGGCCTTGCAGGGTTATGGCCCCTAGTGTCCTTGACGTTGGAATAGATTGTTTTGCTTCTTTAAAATAAGGATCAAGTCTGAATCTACACACTGATAAGAGAATTTGGTTTCAAAGTGGAAATGGTTACTTGTGATGATACATTAATGTCTTCTGCAATTAAATGCTTCTCCGCTAACCTAGTCAAATTTAAGGTGGGGTGTCCGGGTGGCGTGGCGATCTATTCCATTGTCTACCAACATGGGATTACCAGTACGAATCCCCATGTTACCTCCAGCTTGGTCAGACACAATTGGCTGTGTCTGCGGGGTGGGAAGCCGGGTGTGGGTATGTGTCCTGGTCGCTGCATTAGCACCTCTTCTGGTTGGTCAGGGCACCTGTTCGGGGGGGGGGGGGACTGGGGGGAATAGTGTGATCCTCCCCCGCACTACGTCCCCCTGGCGAAACTCCTCACTGTCAGGTGAAAAGAAGCGGCTGGCGACTCCACATGTATGGGAGGAGGCATGTGGTAGTCTACAACCCTCCCTGGATCGGCAGAAGGGGCGGAGCAGCAACCGGGACGGCTCGGAAGAGTGGGGTAATTGGCCAGATACAATTTGGGATAATAAGGGGAGGAAAAATTTAATTAATTAATTAATTACATTAATAATCATTAGGGCTACACTAAACTGGGACTTGACAGGGTATACAATCAAATCCACTTTGTTTCTTATTGATAAAGTGTGTGAAACTGACTCAGGGAACTCTCTAAAACACACACAGAAACCCATACCGTGGACGCTCGGGCAAGGGAATGCAAATGTAATTAGCATAAGAACAACATCATTGATTTGCAAATGAGAAAATCTAAGCAATGAATTTTTGCATTGTGGGTCAGCGTAAAGTATGCTACCTCCATATGTGTCATAGCTGTCAGAAAGATTGATGTTACAGTCATGACCTGGTGATCTAATGAGGGTTAAACGAGCATCGGCAGAGCAAAGGAGAAAGGAGGGAGAGAGATGTGGTGACAGTGCCATGTGCAGCAGTGCTGAGAAGAATAGTAATGGATGGTTTTAAAAAGGAGTGAGCACGAGGGGGAGTCAAAGAAACAGATAGGTAGGAGGTGGACCATGGGCCACAGGCTTAGCAGGGACTTTTATTCACAATAGTGAAAATATTGAAGACAGTTACTAGCCATGCATACCTAACCACACAATGACTGTCTGATCTGGCCCCAATACATATGGTGGAGCTGTCATACACATGTATTGTTTTACATGTTGCATCTTCATGCCCCCCCCCCAAAAAAAAGAGAAATAAATATTAAACAGTTTTGTAGGAGAATTTGTTCATAATCCAGAGACCCCTATTCATTTTGGTGCAGTGCTTAGTGGACAGGGCACACTATAGACCAAATATCGAAAGCATAGCACGATTCAGTTCATTTTCAATGCCGTTAACTCAGGAACTGTATTTCTTCAAGATTAAAAAATTAAAAAAGGGAAAAAAAGCAATAGAAAGTCGGCCACATCTAGCTGAATAAATAATTGAGAGGAAAGGCTGATAAATGAATTGAAATGGAATGCAGAATCCATTTGCATATACAGTAGTATTCACTCAAAGATGTGACTTTCTGCCATTACTAAAAGAGACAATTTCAGTGTTTTTGAGATGAAAGTCCTCTTTCATAAGTTTTATGGTCAAAGTTATGGTCATGCTGCAGTGAAGCATCCGTTTCTATTTCCAAATCTTTGGTGGACATTTTGAATCTGTGGACCGTGCAATTATAATTTTTTAGTGTTAAACATCCGAAAACTAAATACCTTTATGCATTTGTTTTCCAGATTCTGCTACTACTTTCGGCTGCTCCCGTTAGGGGTCGCCACAGCGGATCGTCCGTTTCCATTTCTTCCTGTCTTCTGCATCTTCCTCTGTCACACCAGCCACCTGCATGTCCTCCCTCACCACATCCATAAACCTCCTCTTTGGCCTTCCACTATTGCTCTTGCCAGGCAGCTCCATATTCAGCATCCTTCTCCCAATATACCCAGCATCTCTCCTCCACACATGTCCAAGCCATCTCCATCTTGCTTCTCTTGCTTTGTCTCCAAACCGTCCAACCTGAGCTGTCCCTCTAATATGCTCGTCCCTAATCCTGTCCTTTTTTGTTACTCCCAGTGAAAATCTTAGCATCTTCAATTCTGCCACCTCCAGCTCCACCTCCTGTCTTTTCATCAGTGCCACCGTCTCCAAACCACACAACATAGCTGCTCTCACAACCATCTTGAACACAACCATCACAACCAACATAACTCAGATTTGCTTTCCAGATTAAACTAGCAAAATGAATATCAAATCTGTGACAAATATGGGGACAGATTAGATGAATATCTTTTAATTTTCACGTTTAACTCTCCCTTCAGTTCTTGGCAAGAGCTGATGGCTGATAATGTTCGGCCAATGTGGCTCTTACACTGACTCAAACGGAACACCTCGGACACAAAATGGCCGCTGTAAAATCAATACAGAGGGTCTCTGTGGCCTAATATGAACGCAAAGCTGAGATGACCACAAGATAATGGAGCAATTGGCCCTAAAGTCATATTACATGTTCTACTCCTCTCTCAATTATTGACGGATTTCATGCCTTTATTTCCTGCTAAGCTTCTTGCCCTGTGGAAGGGAGTCTGTGTGACCCTGAGCATGAACCTGTTACAGAGAGACAGAGTGGAAGAGAAGCGAAACAGTAAAACAAAGGGCGTGTGTGTGTGTGTGTGTGCGTGCACGGGCGTGCCTGTGTGTGTGTTGGTGGAAGGTACAGAACGTGTGCTAAAGTGTGCATGCGCGCATGTGCTTGTATCTAAGTGCATGTACGTGTCTGAGAGTGGGAGAGAGAGAGAGAGAGAGAGAGAGCCCCGAGTGTAACGGGAGAGGATTAGAGGAGAATAATCCACAGATTTATCAATCCTGCACCACGGCTAAACATATAAACAGTCTGAGAGGAACACAACACAATGAATGAGAGGAATGGAGGAGAGGAAAAGAGTGATGATAGGAAGTGAGGACAGGAAAGAATGATGGTAAAGGGGGACATAGGGATTCTGTTAGAAGAAAACAAGAAGAATACAAGAGGTGGTGAGAATAAAAGAGAAAAGAAGAAGACACAAAAAGAGAATATAAGAGGAAGGTTAAAGGGATGATTTTGGCAAAATGTGTGTGTGTGTGTGTGTGTGTGTGTGTGTGTGTGTGTGTGTGTGTGTGTGTGTGCGCGCGCACGTGTGTAAATCAAATCTGCTCCCTTTATCTGAGTGCCACAAATATAGCCAGCTACTCTGGGGAAGGCCAAAGTCAATGTCACTTTGGCTTACATTATAAGATCAACACACCCACCCACATGGACAGCAAACACAACTCACACACACATGCACACATACTCATATCCCTGCGCGCTCAAACATACATAATGATATACACGAATGCAAGGCGTGCATGTGCACGCACACACATACCTGCACAAACACACAAATTTCACACACACAGACAGCACGGGGTCCTCATGGGTCAGCATGTTTGGAAATGGAGTTTGGTGTGTTTTACTGCTTGACACGGCATAAAACAAGAGCGGTCCACTTTCATCATAATATGATGGAGACCCTTGAGCTCATGTCAGCAAGATTTAAAGGGATTACAAGACGCTGAAAAGGGGCCATTAGAAAGAAATCCACAAGGCGAAGGACAGATGGCCGTATATATGGATGTATGGATGAAGGAGTCCAGACGTGACAGATGGATGGATTGCATGGACAGGAACAACGAAAAGCCAAGAGGCTGGAGGAAAGAAAGAAAGCAATGACCAAGAAAACATGTAAAGAATGATGAGGGAAGGAAAAAACAACAGAATAGAAAAGAAAAAAATGGACAGATGGAGGAAATATGAACAAGGAAGGTGGAGAACTGCTGGGCACCGTGGAAAATATCCTCAATATAATCATGGGGAATTTTTCACAGTACCTACATATATATATATATATATATATATACTATATATAGCTTTTTTTCCCCGAAACTGTTAATGGTGTTGAGTGCTCGACTAATGAGGAGCGGAATGTCAACACGGATACAGGAAAAATGATTTTAATGCATAGCAGTTATGAATTAAAATCTTTTTTCCTGTATCCGTGTTGATAAATATATATATATATATATATATATATATATTTCTTTTTCCCTGTATCCGTGTTAATATTCCGCTCCTCATTAGTTGAGCACTTACAACACCATTGACAGTTTCAGAAAAAAACACTATATATATATATATATATATATATATGTGTGTGTGTGTACATATGTAAGTATATGTGTGTGTGTGTGTGTGTGTGTGTGTGAGTGTGAGTATATATATATATATATATATATATATATATATATATATATATATATGTATATATATATATATGTATATATATATACACTACCGTTCAAAAGTTTGGGATCACCCAAACAATTTTGTGTTTTCCATGAAAAGTCACACTTATTCACCACCATATGTTGTGAAATGAATAGAAAATAGAGTCAAGACATTGACAAGGTTAGAAATAATGATTTGTATTTGAAATAAGATTTTTTTTACATCAAACTTTGCTTTCGTCAAAGAATCCTCCATTTGCAGCAATTACAGCATTGCAGACCTTTGGCATTCTAGCTGTTAATTTGTTGAGGTAATCTGGAGAAATTGCACCCCACGCTTCCAGAAGCAGCTCCCACAAGTTGGATTGGTTGGATGGGCACTTCTTGCGTACCATACGGTCAAGCTGCTCCCACAACAGCTCAATGGGGTTCAGATCTGGTGACTGCGCTGGCCACTCCATTACCGATAGAATACCAGCTGCCTGCTTCTGCTCTAAATAGTTCTTGCACAATTTGGAGGTGTGTTTAGGGTCATTGTCCTGTTGTAGGATGAAATTGGCTCCAATCAAGCGCTGTCCACTGGGTATGGCATGGCGTTGCAAAATGGAGTGATAGCCTTCCTTATTCAGAATCCCTTTTACCCTGTACAAATCTCCCACCTTACCAGCACCAAAGCAACCCCAGACCATCACATTACCTCCACCATGCTTAACAGATGGCGTCAGGCATTCTTCCAGCATCTTTTCATTTGTTCTGCGTCTCACAAACGTTCTTCTTTGTGATCCAAACACCTCAAACTTGGATTCATCCGTCCACAACACTTTTTTCCAGTCTTCCTCTGTCCAATGTCTGTGTTCTTTTGCCCATCTTAATCTTTTTCTTTTATTGGTCAGTCTCAGATATGGCTTTTTCTTTGCCACTCTGCCCTGAAGCCCAGAATCCCGCAGCCGCCTCTTCACTGTAGATGTTGACACTGGTGTTTTGCGGGTACTATTTAATGAAGATGCCAGTTGGGGACCTGTGAGGCGTCTGTTTCTCAAACTAGAGACTCTAATGTACTTATCTTCTTGCTCAGTTGTGCAACACGGCCTCCCACTTCTTTTTCTACTCTGGTTAGAGCCTGTTTGTGCTGTCCTCTGAAGGGAGTAGTACACACCGGTGTAGGAAATCTTCAATTTCTTAGCAATTTCTCGCATGGAATAGCCTTCATTTCTAAGAACAAGAATAGACTGTCGAGTTTCAGATGAAAGTTCTCTTTTTCTGGCCATTTTGAGCGTTTAATTGACCCCACAAATGTGATGCTCCAGAAACTCAATCTGCTCAAAGGAAGGTCAGTTTTGTAGCTTCTGTAACGAGCTAAACTGTTTTCGGATGTGTGAACATGATTGCACAAGGGTTTTCTAATCATCAATTAGCCTTCTGAGCCAATGAGCAAACACATTGTACCATTAGAACACTGGAGTGATAGTTGCTTGAAATGGGCTTCTACACACCTATGTAGATATTGCACCAAAAACCAGACATTTGCAGCTAGAATAGTCATTTACCACATTAGCAATGTATAGAGTGTATTTCTTTAAAGTTAAGACTAGTTTAAAGTTATCTTCATTGAACAGTGCAGTGCTTTTCCTTCAAAAATATGGACATTTCAATGTGATCCCAAACTTTTGAACGGTAGTGTATATGTCATGACACAGCTGCAAAAACACCATATTAAAGAATCAAACTGAGTTTCGACACATTGAACGGCTTGGTAATATAAAGTATATTAATATCAAACCAAAACCGTTTTCAAATAGTACCCCCTCAAAAAAGATTTAGGCAATTAACAAAATAAAAAGATAAAGCTAATAGGTTCTCATTATCATTAATTAAGACTTCAAAATCGTGTGTCACAATATGACGATATCTGAATTTCATCCCAATCCAATACCACTGAAAGACAACCAATGGTGATATTGAATTTCTGCCCAGCACTGGGGGGAATATATGAAAAGAGATAATGAAAGTAGGAGTTACAAAAGCATGGAGAGGAAGCAGAAATGGATGGATGAGGAAGGAGAGTATTTATACTGCTGTCTGGGCTCTGCACGGCTCATGAATATTGTGTTGATTCCAAGATGGAATTAAGGAGCTTCCTCATATTTATGAGAAGACTACAAATAAATACCCCATCTTGGGTATCTGTGGATGAATGCATGAACATGAACTACAACTAAATTTCTTTTCAGTGACGGTTGACGACAACATGACGAAACAAAAATCTGTCAGTGACTAAATTATGATCGTTTTCTCTATATCACATGACTCCAGTCGCATTCAAGGTTTAAGTAGGCCAAGATGCGATGCAGTCATTGGCCAGCTTTGCTTTGCCCGGTTATTGGCCGTTTTTACACAACGACAGCGGCTACTGAAATGTGCCCGAGCCAAAGAGACTCAGTGAAAGAATGGAGACAGCATCCGGATCACAACTCAATCACATTTTAATATTAAATAATACGATGTTAAAGGGCTGAGTTGGGCGAGTATTGTGTATAATGTGTAGTACAAGTTTGCAACCAGGCGTTATGAATACAGCAGGGCTGCCAACTTTTGAAAGTAGTGTGGAGTGGGATTTCGGGAGTTGGGGTTGGGGTGGGGGTCGGGGGTTGCAATTACACATTTTTCATGAATTGGAAGTGGTCCAGTCGATGTCCCACAAAAATGACTGTGCTCTAACGTTGCCTCCCTCAAATGACTCTACGATCCGTTGTAGTCCACAGTGTCGCAGTGTCATTACCCAGACTGTAGCGCGTTATGCAGCACCAGTGCTGCTTGATTGCTGCTAACAATCATTTTCATAGAACCCTTGATGAAATATTATTTTTAGTTCTATATATTTTTTTGTTTTATTCGATTCTTATCCCTGTTCTGTGTTTCAATAAAACGGAATTCATTGCCACTTGCATAGCGAGCACAGGAATGCATAACATGCGTAACGTGCATAACGTAGGAAAAATGGACAATTGGCTTGTTGTGCTTTTTATGCACTGACTTGAGATTCCGGTCGTTTGGTCATGACTAAAATAGCAACAAGTAGGATGGACGGATGGATGGATGGATGGATGGATGGATGGATGGATGGATGGATGGATGGATGGATGGATGGATGGATGGATGGATGGATGGATGGATGGATGGATGGATGGATGGATGGATGGATGGATGGATAGAAAGATAGATAGATAGATAGATAGATAGATAGATAGATAGATAGATAGATAGATAGATAGATAGATAGATTATAGATAGATAGATACTTTATTATTGCCACACAATAATGTTGGTGGTAATTGTTTTGGTGCAGCATGGTAGCTCACTCCCAGTGCAAAAAGAGAGAAAAACAAGCAGCACCATAAACCATTACAACAGCACACACAAAAAGGAAACACGTGAATGTGAGAATATGTACAGTGAATATTTATATGTACAGTCCAGTTCCCCATTATATCAAGTAGCCCGATGGGCAGAAAGTACAATGATTGATGTACCAGTGCAAACAAGTCCAGTCTGAGTTCAGCCCAGTGCGTTCAGGTCATTATATGGGATCTTGTAGCGGGGGGGGGGGGGGGGCAAGCAAGGGATGTTAAGTGTTCTGACTGCTGTAGGAAAGAAGCTGTTTTTGAATCGAGTGGTTTTGGTTAACATGGACCTTGTAGCGCCTTCCAGAGGGGAGAAGCTGGAGGAGGTGGTGGGCTGGGTGGGAGGGCTCACTGGTTATTCTAGCTGCCCGGTTGAAGGTGCACTTTTTTTTTACAGTGAGTTGACTGGGGGATGGTCACAACCAATTATGTTGGAGGCTTTAGTGACCATCCGCGCCAGTTTCCTCTTTTTGTGACAGTCTGAGCTCCCATACCAGACACTAAGAGATGATGTGAGGATGCCCTCTATGATGGCTTTGTAGAAGTGGACCCACAGGTGGTTTTTTTGACATGATACTTCTTCAGTTGCCTGAGAAAGTACAGTCTTTGCTGAGCCTTTTTGACGACGTGGTTGGTGTTGATCTTCCATTTCAGAGTGTTACTGATGTAGGTGCAGATGAATTTGAAGGAGTCGATCAGGGTTATGGGTTTATCAGAGATATGAACTGGGGCTTTTTCCATTGTTTTTGAGGTATTGAGTAAGAGGTTGTTGTTGCTGTACCAATGTACAGCCCAATTCACCTCTTGGCAGTACTGAGTGTTGTCGTTGTTATTGATAAGTCCAATGTTAGTAGTGTCGCCCACATACTTGAATATTTTGACTGAGCTGTGTTAAGATGTAAACTCATTAGTGTAGATGGAGAAAAACAGAGGAGATAACACACAGCCTTGTGGTGCACCTGTACTGGAGGTCAGAGGGCATGACATAGTGCTGTTAACCTTGACAGGCTGAATTCTGTTTCTACGAAAGTCCACTATCCAGTAACATAGAGCTGGGTTGATGTTCATGTCTTGAAGCCGGTAAGTAACTCAACTAAATCAAAATGAAACGACTAAAATGCGACAACAACTTTTAGTCACGCTGTGACTAAGACTAATACTAGGACTTGACTAAATTATAAAAGGGGTGTCAGAATTAACATTGGTTAGAAGACAAATCCAAGGTGACTACTGAATGCTAAAATAAATGAATAATAATCTGAGAGTTTCATAGAAATAAAAATGACTAATGACTCATGTACACCAAAACCTACAAGGCAACAAGAATGAATGAAAAGTCAATGGGAGTCTACACCTGATGATAACCGGGCGGATTCTTGCATCAGGCTGTCCTTGCCACCTGAAACCACAGGAGGCCGATAGTCAAGGGCAGATTATCCTCAAAAGGACTCAAGACTCAGGACTCCGTTGAACCCTTGCTGACTCCTGACCAGTCTTTGCAGTCGACTTTTTTGAAATATGTTAAATTTTGCTACAACTGTGTTGCATGGCGTGAATATGTCAAAGGCTGAAATCAGAGACAGGCTCTGGTGAAAGCCAACAAGACTGAAGCTTTGGAACATAAGCAGAATGTGCAGAACATGCAGTCACTTTTGTCAAGTGTAAAGCAGAGTGGCTGCTGCACAAAGGATGCTAAAAACTAATTGAGATCTGTATTTGTTTACGAACTTAGACTAGCACGTTGACTGACAAGAGCACTATCTGATAGTGGTCTTGCTATCTTCTTCGGCACTTTTGTCTTTCAACTTCTTATTTTGAGCCGAAGTGGTTCTGCAAGATTCTGTTAAATTTGAGACGAGACATTAAAATGTGGGCTAGTAAGTCATCAAGTGTGAAACATTCGATCTGTCACATAGCGGGGACAGGATCAAGATGGCAAGCAAGAAAGATCATTAAGATCAGCTTTTTAAGTCTGAACCGACTGTGGTGGCAAATACTGGTTCAGCTGCCAGATGTAGAGCAACCTTCAGTGGCGTGAAATCACCTCCCAGGTGAACCAATAGTATACTTCAATTATACTTTATAAAGAATGCACTAAGTACACTTTTAGCACGTAACTGTACCTCATGCTTTTTTGTCACCTTTAAGTATACTTAAGTGTACTCAAGTAGTCCATAAGTACCACTTGAGTACTAATTGAGTATACTTGACGTGTAAATAGTATACTAAATTGGCACAACTTTTTACAAGCTTAAGTGTAAGTGAAAATCATGATTCGTGAGCATTCGAAACACACTTGCAGTTAAGCTGTATTATATAACCAGTGTGTTGGAAATGTACTTAAAAAGGCATTACAGTTCAATTGATAGTAATGTAGAGGTGTATTTTTAACACTGTTATCATACTCATTACTATTATCACAAGGCCACACCCCCGGTGAGGACAAGACCGACATTTTCTGCTAATCCCGTGTCTCTGGTAAGTTTTTTTTTTTTTTGGTTTTTGGTTTGAAAACACCGAGTGACTGCTGCTAATGCTAGTGCTAATGCTGTATAATCATGTGATCAAATGAACTCGTTGGCATGAAACTGTGGCACTACTACTTGGTTTGAGGCGTGAATAACAAAACATGTGAGTATACAACAGCACAGCTGTCAGAAAGTTGCTCTCGTGTCCCAGTGCTTTCACTGTTCAGCTGTCTATTTGTCATAAGGCTCTCGGTAAATGATTGCGCCCCCATGCTGCAGTGTAAAACAACACAATGCAGTCTACAGTACTGCTAATGTCTGATGCCGCAGTACTTAAAGCGACCACACGTTTGGCTTCTCACCCAAATTCAACCGTGCTCTTTTGGAAGATCCTTCTTTTACCGTCGGTTGTCAAGGGGCACGTAAGGCAACGATGTGGCATCTGTTCAAATGGTGTTTCCTTTTCGCAAGCATTTCTCTTTTTATTTCCTCTATCTCAGTCTTTTCCCACTCCGTCACCCATCATCCTCTCTCATTTTATCTTTTTCGCCCCTCAGCCTCATCTCGCTCTTGTTATGTGAACTGCCATTTCCCATCCCCTATCTTTTTGTCATTTCTCTCTCTGTCATTTCTCTCTTTCACTCTCTCGCTTCCTCTTCCCTAACCCCTCTCTCCCTTTCATAAACCAATCTATCTGCAAACAATTCCACTTCCACATCGAATACATCTCCAATAGCACGAGTCCCATTAAGAAATGAGTGTATAAATTACCAGAGAACACAGCAGCCCAAAAACATTACAGACTCAAAGCGGCAGAAGTAAATGTGGAAGGGGGAGGGACAACATGAAATTTTTTTTCTTTCTATTACATCCTATTGTCCTGAAAAATGCAGTGTTTTATTGCCCATATCTGTGTGTACTCATACTATGTGTGCATATTTGTGCGTGTGTGTGTGTCTGTGTGTCTGTGTGTGTGCTTTCTTGATGGTGCCACGCAATGTTAGAGGGAACTGTGGCAGCAAGATGAGACCCATGAAGAATTGCTATGTCTCTCCATCTGGAATTAAAAGAGGGGCAGAGCGGAAAATAGATGGATGGATGAAGGGATGGATTAGAATAAATGAGGGGATAGGGGAATGAAGATGGGGGAATGGGTTGCCTGGAGATGCTTATTTGTGCAGTGTAATCTATGGGAAGTGACAGGAAAAGGAGGGTCAGATGGAGAATGTGCCTGTGCACGTGCGCGTGAGTGTTTACTTTACATATCAGAAATTGACAGACAAAAAAGAGAGGGAGACAACTGACAAACACACTGCAGACACACAACCATTGTCAACTTGAAATTACTAACACTTAGTGTTGGTACAAACGTCAGTTACTGGCCTTAACCTTTAACTGCTCCTTAGAAAGACACACACCTACAAAAAACCACACGTAGAGACAAACACACACACACGCACACACACACACACACACACACGTGCGCACACGCACATGCACACACATGGTCTTGAGCAGCAATACAATATAATCATTGTGCTTCAAGCACCACGTGTACAGATAAAAACTTAATGTCATCCCATTCACAGACAGACAGACACACACACACACACACACACACACACACACACACACACACACACACACACACACACACACACACACACACACAGCTTCGGTGAGATAAGGCCATAATGCCATCTCTGGTTGGTGATGAAGTTCAAGGAGACATCCAAGCCCTTGAACTGCCCTTTTAACTGTGCTGCAGACTGGAAAGCAGAGGATACCCCGTCTCTCTCTCTCAACCTGTCTCACACATCCCTCTCTTCCTCTGAATGCATGGGTGACACACACTCCAAGACGGCATACAACCTCAGTCACAGGAGTCCATCCAGTACCAAGGTGGTACACTGTCTGCAATGGAAGACAGATTTGAGCTTTATTATACTTTTGCATTGATTCCCTATATCCTTATTCCCTATGTGCCCCCCCCCCATTCCCTCTCCTGTCTTCAAACTAATCCTTCACACATCCATTCTCCTTTTCCCTTCATCTTCTTGTTTTCTATATACGTACGTGTCCTCATTGCCCTTCTGAATAACTTCCTGGTTACTTTTCCAAGAAATAGGAAATATGCTGTCATAGATTAACCAACCGCTGCAACATACGCCATTGTTTGAGCCTATATTTATTTTTATAGTTTGGAAAACTAAATAATGCCAAAGCTATTATAAGTTACTGTTTGCAATGTACCATTGGATGGTTACTGACAGCTATCACTGGATTACGTCGAGGAAACTTTGAAACGTGGTTATTCCAAGGCAAGTTCTGGAGTTATAAGGAGCTTCTTGTTTCTCTGATTTCTGAGCAAATTTATGGATGTTTATTTGCGACGGACTTCGAGCATGATCGCATTCTTGGAAAGTGTAAGTCACACCGAATCTAAAATTTGTGTATCATGTCTGTGTGGACAAGGAAGGAGGAAAAGGGAACTGAATGACCAGTAGATAAGTTAAAGTACCGTAAGATCGTTCATTCATTCATTCATTATCCACCCGCTTATTCTTACTCAGGGTCGTGGGGATGCTGGAGCCTATCCCAGCAGTCATTGGGCGGCAGGCAGGGAGACACCCTGGACAGTCCACAGGGCCCACACACACACACACACACACACACACTCACTCACACCTAGGGACAATTTAGTATGGCTGACTCACCTGACCTACATGTCTTTGGGCTGTGGGAGGAAACTGGAGCACCCGGGGGAAACCCACACAGACACGGAGGGAACATGCAAACTCCACACAGAGGACGACCTGGGACGACCCCCAAGGTTGGACTGCCCCGGAGGCTCGAACCCAGGACCTTCTTGCTATGAGGCAACCGTGCTACCCACTGTGCCATCGTGTCATGCCATAATAATTATTATAGCAGATTTGTCAGCTATACATTCATTCTGTGAACTCTCCTCCATCATAATATAACAAAAACAGGTTTCAAGATTAGTAATGTCGTTTACGCAAAAAATTCATATCCTACCTATGTTATGTAACCTAAAAATAGTAACATCAGACAATTTAGTTGGCAGCAGTGAAAATTAGCCATCCTCCACATTTGTTGTGTTATGGTTTCAGAACGATGAAGACAGTTGGAGAACAGTTTGATACAATATTGGATGTAGGCTCTGCAAGATGATTTTTTCCCCCCCTGAGTCTATCATGTTTTTCCCCAAATGGTGCACAACGTTTTAGGCATTCTATTTTCGCAAATGGCTTGAAAAATAGTGCATACAGCTACCATAAATGGGGGGGGGGATCTCCCTGGGGGAGCATGCCCCTGAGGCCCCCTAGGTTTGGGCCAAGCCCCAGATGTTTACAACATCTCACTCCACCCCTGTGCTACATAGCTCTCTATCTTGCTCTTCAATTTTCCTGTTTAGTTTCTATATTTCTAACCCACATTTCTCCATCACCTCTTACTTTCCACTCTTTCTGCCCTCATCGCTCCTGCCTCTGTCCTCCCTTCCTCTCTGCATGTTTATCCGTCTCTATATCAGAATCCTACCTACTCCCCCTTCTCTCTCTCCCTCCTCGTCTCTATTTTTCACCTGCCCATTCCTTTTCTCTATTCCTCTATCCTCCTGCACTCTCCCCTCGTCTCCTTCTCTTCCTTCTCCTCGCCCTTCACCAGCATCGCCTCCTCTCAATCAAACCTCCTCTTCCCTGTACAAGTGTCACAGGTTTCTCTTCCCACGCTCCATCACCAAAGCAACAGCATCACAGCTGAGGTATGCGTGAAGATTAAAAAAACAAAACAAGACGTTATGTGCAGTATAAAAATGCTCACGGAAACAAACAGCCCAACTTTAAATTAACCCTCATGCTTATCAGTCTACCCCCCCCCCCGCCGTCCATTTTGTTTCAACAATACCGGTTGTCGGACAGAACTTGCTTGAAGATTGACAGAACTACTGTGCATTTTAGCAAGAAAAGGTACAACAAAACAGTGATAAAAAAAGCAAAAACATAAAAAAGTAATAGACAGCAGTCAAATTGACTGCGACAGTGGACTTTATTCTCACATATTTGCTTAGTGTAGTCAACATCACCATAAATGGGCATCGATTAAACGCGGCCGACAAATTCACTTACCTGGGCAGCTCTCTCTCCAGATATGTCACCACTGATGAAGAGATGACCGCGCGACTTGCTAAAGCGAGTACTGCTTTTGGCAGACTCCACAAGAATGTGTGGAACAGGAGAGGCATCACCCAGGAGAGAAAAATTAAAGTTCTCACCACACTGCTCTACGGCTGTGAAACACGGACAGTTTACAAACGCCGTGCAAAAACACCAAGCCACTTTCACACCACATGCCTCGGAAAACTTCTTGGCATGAAGTGGGATGACAAGACCCCTGACACAGAGGTCCTCACTCGCTCAAGACTGCCGAGTACACACACCGTCCTCATGCAATCACAGCTCCGCTGGGTGGGCCACGTAGTTCGCGTGCCAGACCACCGGCTCCCAAAGAAACGGTTATATGGGGAACTCAAGCAAGGCAAACGCTCCCATGGTGGTCAAAACAAGCATTTCAAAGACGCCTTGAAGGTTTCGTTAAAGGCCTTCACCGTCAACTACGACACGTGGGAGCAGAAAGCTGTGAATAGAGGAGAGTGGCGTGCAGCTGTCCGAAATGGTGCAAACAAATGTGAGGCTGCCAGGATAGCTGCAGCGGAGAGCTGCAGGCAGGCAGGCCAGGCCAGGCCAGGAAAGGCCGTGCCAGCAACCCTCCAGCTACTCCCACTATCCCGTGCCCACACTGCCAAAGAACATTCAGGGCGCAGATTGGACTAACCAGCCATCTTCGCACCCACAGAATTGGGCCCCTACAGGATGACTAGTTGGTCCTCGTTGCTGCGACGGACGAACAACAATGTAGTTACTTTTCCCATTTGCAGCGGAAACAAATGTTTAATACGTTTGAATGGTAATTGTCACTATTGTTCTTTCTCCGTACACGCTTTGTACAACTGCAGCAATACCAAGTTGTGGGGTGCTGGATCCCACCCCAGCAGGAAGTTAACACCACATAAATGTTACTTACTATTGAAAACATCATTTTATAATAATTATATTGGCGTTTGATGTGCAATAAAAGAAAAAATCACAAACCTTTTGCTTTACTAACACTTGACAATCTATTACATTCGTTTGCAACACAACACTGTTGAAACCATTAATTACTCCTGGGAAAATGCCCTTTTTCAGTGTTTATGGGTGTGTCTGAGTGTGTGCGATTATGAATGCTATTATAATTTGATTGTATGTTTGTAGAGGGGGGTATTGGGCCAGATGTCCTACTTGCCAAAAGGAATGCGAAGCAGTGCGTGCGGCGGCCTCTCGCTTCCTGGCGTAGTGATGGCCGCGGGTCCAACATGACCCTAGCATATGGCCGCCCCTACGCAAATGTGTCCGCAGCACCTTCTCATGGTACCTCCTGTTTTCACAAAGTCTGCTGCGGGGGCGACCGGGTTCCCGGCAGTGTAACCGGGTGGGTCGATTTTAGCCTTGGTTGGCAGCCAATCTAGGAGGACAACTCTGATTTCAAACCCAGCTAGATGAAGCTCGTTAGTCTGTTGGGCAGTTCATCTAGGAGAGGGCAAACTCTGATTTAAAACGTCCGCTGCCTTGCGGGTATACTCGTCTACGGGAGAGGCTTCGGGAAGCAACCCTGAGGAACAATCTGCATCTGTCTCCATTGCCAGTCGTCTCGCTGGTCTTGCCACTGGTAGTAGGTGGCCTCAGACGAGAGAGCGGGGTTGATGATGCGCAACTCTTCCTCACTTTAATCATTGCACAAGTCATCAGTCATCCATCACAGGATGACTAGATGGTCCTCGTCGCTGCGACGGACGAATAACATGCAGTGCTGTGTGCTGACGTACGTCAGAGTATTTGGAAGCGATCCATCGGGAGTAAAGCAAAGAGGCTTATGATCAGTAAAGGAGATTTCATAAAAGCAACGATGTAAATGGAACTTTCAAAAAAGACCAGGAAATTAAAACGACAATAATAAAATGCAACACAAAGCACACCGTAGAGTCAGGTTTTGATTTGAAGGCGGAATACTTGTAGGATAACCGCAGCATGGGACGGTGCTCCTGTCCATCTTTCTCCTCATGCCGATAAACAGTGGCGCCCCCAGACATTTTTCATAGGGGGGGCCAAATGGGGCCCCTGAAAATCTTGGGGGGGCACACCAAAACCAAAAGCCATGACTGAATTTCGGGAATTCTGTGCTGCTGTTGTAGTATACTGTATAGGCTAGTGGAAAACTGTCAATATGAGAGTTAAGAAAAATATACATTATTGATTTAAATGAACAGCACCTAATGTAAGATATCAGATAGAAGCATATTATGCATAATCAGAAGCATATTCTGCATATGCGACTTGTGGCTGGGGGGGCCAGCGGGGGGGCCAGGGATAGTATCAGGGTGGCCGTGGCTCTTCGTGCTGCCCTTTTGGAGGCAGGCCAACATAATTGTAAGGTTAATGTAACGTTACTTAGAATAGCCACCGAAAGCAGGTAGGCGAGAACAGCAACAGGCGAGCGCCACATAGTGCCCTCAGTGCCCCCTGGGTAATGCAGTTTATTTAGAGCCATTATGAACTGCCCAGAGAAGTCAAGTCAATTTTATTTGTATAGCCCGATATCACAAATTACAAATTAGCCTCAGTGGGCTTTTCAGCAACACAACATCCTGTCCTTAGACCCTCGCATCGGATATGGAACAACTCCCTAAAAAACAAACAAACAAAAAGCCTTTAACAGGGAGAAAAAATAGCAAGAAACCTCAGGGAGAGCAACAGAGGAGGGATCTCTCTCCCAAGACGGACAGAAGTGCAATGGATGTTGTGTTTACACAATTTACACAACACAACATTGAAAGAGGATAACAGAATTATAATGGAATTACAAAATATATGACAAGGAGGATGCCAAGCAGACGCCACCAGAACAGCCCAGTACCCGAGCCACGCGACCAGCATCACCATGTAAAAAACAAAAAACCTCAGTGAAGCTGATATGGAGGGGTCAGAAAAGTCATGGTACACCAAAGAGTAAAATGTAGAAGTGGGCCAGTACTTACCGGTACCGGTGAGTACCAGCCCACTTCAAGCACTGTTGAAAATATTTAAAAAATGACTTCCAAAAAAAAAAAAACACAGAAAGGCCTTGGTGTATGCCGACATTGGCTTTCTTTCTGCCTTATCTAAATGTCAGCATGTCTGTGGGCGAGATTTTGCCAACAACTAATAAACCTCACTTCGACCTGAAACCGGGGAAATCGTGTCTGTTCGTAATACTTGCTGATGTTACAATGACCACGCCCTCTGTATTCGGGCCTACCATTGCCACCCTTGTCTCGGGCAGGCCTGAGATATTAATTTGGGGGACGTTTCTACCTAACCAAATGTTTCAACCCCCCCGTCTGCACACAACTGCAGGTTTGAGAGTGGTTTGGACTACGCAGAAAATTCCTAAACTGATCACGATAGTCCATGACATGTTAGTAAGACGGGCTGTGCAGGGTTTGGAAAGACAAGAGGGAGAAGAAGGAAGTTCGAGGGAGAGAAAGCCATAGAGGTGCAGAAAGATAAATAGACAAAGTCGAAGATGGGGCTCGAGAGCGCTAAAAGCACAGTCCTAAATCTCTGACAACAACTCACCAACATCATCAAAGGGTCAGCATCTCCCAGCAGAGCTATCCACCCAAAACACCACAACTCCGAAACCCAGCTTTGAAACTTGGAGCAGAAGTTCTGAGTTCCTTATTTTCACCCGACTATTTCATATGGTGTGTGTGTGTGTGTGTGTGTGTGTGTGGATGTTCATCTTCACGGGGGCTTTTCCAAGCCGTGTCAGTCTGCGTTTAGGGGACAGTCAGTAAAAGAGAATTTAAAGAGACCTTTGAGCAAAAGTTGGCCACCACGGCATCTCTTTGTGATCAAAAATGCATTAATAAGGATGGCATCTAAAATGGAAAGGAATCTGTAATGTAGTCATGGCGGTATAGCGAGCCAGTCCATTACTTTATCTGGGGGGGGGGGTGGCATACTCTACATGGCATACCCACTTTTTATGTATACCTTTGTTTCTGGGCGTATGAAGTGTTCCTGCTTCTTTTTCTGTATGTATAGAGCATGCCATCATTTTCTATGAACATATGGAGAACATTCACCTCTTTCAGTGAGCATGTAGAGAATATACCTCTTTTGAGCACGCAGTGTACAGCCGTCCTCAAAATATACCTAGCTCATTTCATGTGCAAACAAGACATATCTACTTCTCTCGGTGGACATGGAGTACCGTTCAGCATTCAGCCTGAACGTGAAGACTACATCCATCTTATTCATTGGCTACACACAGTCACCTATCGCTATCTATCTGTTTCTGCACGTAGAGCTGCATGTGTTTTGCTTCACATGCATAAAGACTATACCCATCTTTTAAGCTTCAAATCTAAAGCGTAGTACGTAGCGTAATGAATATGTTTCTGTGAGCATACTGAGCATACGATGAGCCAGCAGTGGGACATTGTGGCTCCCAGATCCTGGGCTTTTTGAATCTCCTTCTCTGAGGATATCAAGTCCTGTCTCTTTCTGGTGCTCGATGGAGTAAACCCTCTTTCTCCAACGTAATACAGTGAGAAGTAAAAAAAAAAAATGTACGATACAGTATATTCTTAGTAAACGTTCATGTAAAGAATACTACAATATTTGTGCTGTATACAGTACTTTGCTCTCCACGTCCCCAGAAGTTAAAAAGTTCTCCCTATTTTTGGAGGTATCTGAGACCCTTTTGATAGTTCCCCGGTCCCAATTTGGCATACTTTCAATATTTCAACGGCTGGGAATCAAATGGAAAAATTTATACTTTCACTGTTTTTGCATATCTAAGATCAACAGTGACAACGTGTGTGTGTGTGTGCGCGCACGTGCATGTGTGGGTGTGTGAATTGTGAATGAAAGAGAAAGACAGAGAGAGAAAGAGATGGGAAATAGAAAAGGAAAAAAAGAAAACCAGACACAGAAGGGGAGAAATACCCTGAAAGACGGAATGTACAAATCTAAAAGACACATAACCCTTCCTCGTAGCCATGTCTCATTAAAGCATACATCTTCAAGCCCTACAACAATTTAAAAACTATTTCAATTCATGTTTGCACCCAATGTCCTGGAAGCACATTTAAGGAACCTTTTTCACATTTGGGTCATGTGAAGCGACGACAGTTATAAATAAAAAAAAGCATGTGAAATGGATGTACGACTTGTGGCTTTGCATCAAGTAACATGTAATGTGTGTTTATGTTGCATGGGAGGCCAGCCTGCAGACGGTCTTTTCAAATTCTGCCCTTATACACAGAGTGGAAATGCTGGTAATTTCACAAAATATCTAGACTTTTCATAGCTTTTGTCAGGGAGTTGCAAACCCTTAAGGAGGAGCACTATCGGTCGGCGTTTCAGTGTCTTCAGTCCGGTTCAGTTCAGACTGCTTTTTAGATTTTGTTATTTCGGTAACACTTTAGTATGGGGAACATAAAAAAACTTAATTACTAGTGAATTAGTAATGATCAAGATGTCACTTTAGTATGGGGAACATATTCTAAGTAACAAAAACTTAATTTAGAGCAATTTAACACTATGAACACTTGTAGTTTTGTGTTTTGTTATGTAAGAACAGACCATATTCATTAAGTGTTAGTAAGGGAGAATAACTCTTCTTGTGGTATTACCACCTTATAAAGGCCATACTAAGCAAAGCATATTGAGATGGTACTACTAATAAGCAATACTTCTGAGGTTATAGAGGGAAAACTCATAGTTAATGGCTTACTGGTTGTATAATAAGGCCATGCAGAATAAGGCATTAATGAGTACGTAATAATGACCAATTAAGAGCCAATATGTTGCTAATTTGCATGCTATTAATGGTGACTACGTTCCCCATACTAAAGTGTTACCGTTATTTCTTACTTTCGATGACAACTACCAGCCCTGGTCCATATCCCTCATCCTCCCATTAGCTGTGAAGGTGGCGGAGGAAGGACTGCTTGGTCCCTGGTACACTCCCTCAGGCCCACTGTGTGTCATGCTCTTCTTGCCCAGGACAAGATGATCTCCACCCCCCCACCCCCCAGTCCCGGCTGTGCACAGGTCGCTGACTGGCCATAACACACACACACACACACACACACACACACACACACACACACACACACACACACACACACACATGCACAACCCATGTTCCATTTAGAATAGAAAAGGCAGAAGAATGAATGAGAATACGCTAGTTTGTCCTATGTTTCCTGAGATCCATCCATCCGTCCATTACCCAAGCCGCTTATCCCAGTTGGGGTCACGGGATGCTGGAGCCTATCCCAGCAGTCATCGGGCGGCAGGTGGGGAGCAACCCTGGGCAGGCCGCCAGACCATCACAGAGCCATGTTTCCTTACAGTATACGCATATGTGATTCTTTGTGTGTGTGTGTGTGTGTGTGTTTGTGCCTGTGTTTGGAGGCCATTGTTTATGTAATGCCTGGCGATGTGCATGGTACAAGACACTTATGAAAATATAACAGATGCTGGACGATACTTCCAACTGGGCTTACATTGTATCAGAAAGATAAGTCCAACAGCTAAGAGTGAAGCAGGGCCCGGGACATACAGTGAGCACAGCAAGGGTGATGTGCAACACGGTCGTGACAAGTTACATCTGTAGTTTGACGTGAACATATTCCTCGTGCCCGTTTCCATCGTTCATTCTGAGTTTTTTCCTCTCCTTCACTATTCCTCATTCTCCTCTGCCTAGCATAAGCGATTACATCATCTGTCTCGCTCCTTCAGCTTTATTCCGCTATTTCCTTCTTTTTCTCTCCTTCCTTGACACCTTCTTTGCTTTCTTCTGTTTTTCCTCCTTTTCCCACTTGCCTCTTTCCTTCCTTCACGCTCTTCATTCCTCCTTCAGCCTCATCTAAGGGGGCACCAAAGACAGCGTCCTAAGCATGGGCATAATTATCAGGAGGACGGGCCCCACCCCAAAGCTAAAAGAAAGCTAACCCCCCCCCCATATCTTAGAACCCACTGTTTATTTTTATTCTATTTATTTTTTTGCACTCTGACTGCTCCTACCACTACCAGGGTGCTGGCTCCATAGTTCTGCTCTGGACCTTGTTCACACCCCCGATCCTTTACTCCTTCTCCAATGTCTTCGGCTACAGAATAGAAGAGTTTGTCAAGTCAAGTTTATTTATATAGCACATTTAAAACAACCACAGTTGAACCAAAGTCAAGTTTATTTATATAGCACATTTAAAACAACCACAGTTGAACCAAAGTGCTGCACAAGTTTGTCTTCACTCTCACCTGTCATTTCCCTGAACATGTGTAGGAGTTTGTAAGGGGACTAGAAAATAGCTACTGAGGGGAAAAAAAGCAAGCGTCACAGGGTTTTCAGCGAGCATTATCAGCCATGCTGTTGCAAATCCTTAATGCATTAATGTGAAGAGTGCAGAACCATATAAGGCATAATACAGCAGAGCTCCCGAATGTACTTTGAGCAACTGGAGAGACACATTCGCAAAACATGTTTATATAGTGCCGGTCACATTAGGATTAACAAGGCTGTGCCTGTCTTAAATATTATGCCAGGTTTTTTAGTAGATAACCTGCAAAATAGGCTCACTCGATAGGTGGTAATTGTTGGCAAATTTAATGTTTACTTAGTAGATCTGACCATTTGACTCACATCAAATTCAATATCCACATGTAGACCTTATTTTCCCCAATTCCTCCCCACAACTGTACCCGGCCAACCACCCCACTCTTCCGAGCCGTCCCCGGTCATTGCTCCACCCCCTCTGCTGATCCGGGGAGGGCTGCAGACTACCACATGCCTCCTCCGATACATGTGGAGTCGCCAGTCCCTTCTTTTCACCAGACAGTGAGGAGTTTCTCCAGGGGGTTGTAGCACGTGGGATGATCACACTATTCCCTCCAGTTCCCCCTTCCCCCTGAACAGGCGCCCCAACCGACCAGAGGAGGCACTAGTGCAGCAACCAGGACACATACCCACATCCGCTTACCACCCTCAGACACGGCCAATTGTGTCTATAGGGACGCCCAACCAAGCTGGAGGTAACACAGGGAGTCAAACCGGTGATCCCCATGTTGGTAGGCAACGGAATAGACCCCATGCTACCTGGATGCCCCCCGACCTAATTTTTTCTGATAATCTTATTCAGAACTTTCCATGCAGTTAGTTGTTGACATTGGTTTAATGATTTATTTCAGCGGGGTGAAATGCATTGGCTAACATGCATTAGGACACATTTGGATAGACACGCCTGTGCAGTCTCACCCACATGGCCGCTCTTTACTGCAGGTAAATAGCTAAACTGTGGCTGCACTGCACAAGACATGAACTGAGCTGGCACAGCTGTAAGCCAATTTCAAGCCAAAATGGACACCAAACTTGTACAGCAGCAGAGGATCTGCGCTGACACACCTCCTGCTGTGCCAGCCCAGTCACGCTGGTGCAGGCGGATTCCTTTTAAAGCCATAAAAATATGTAGATGAGTACATGTCGGAAAGACTTGTCTTGCAGCCAACAAAACTGCCAATCAGCCTACGCTTGTGTCTCCGCTGCCTCCTGTGCCAGCACCAAGATAGGGCCCCTTAATGTACATGTCATGTTATGAAATTTAACATTATTCAATAACCACTTTTCTAACGGAGGACCCCCAGATTCCCCAAGTGGTGCCCCCAATGTCTGACTCACGTATTCACCACTAGTCCTAAGTGTGTTGTAGAGCTCTTATCGCCCCTAACCCAATCAAGCCTGCGAATCAATGCTTAAACATTTCAATTGCCTCATATCTATTCATGAATAAAAGTCATCATCCCTTTTTTTTTCTACTCTAGCATGTTTAATTCCCATCATAGAGACTTTGTTTTGAGCATGCCACGAAGACACATTCCTAATATGTTGAAACTCACTTAGCCGTCGATTGAATTTGAATTAAAACTTTCCCATCATCGTTTCTAAATTCCTTTCTGCCTGGCACTTATTTGATCCAGCTTCTTCCATCATTCCCACATTTCCTGCCTTCTTCCCCCCTCCCCTCGTCTTTCATCCCTCCATGGCTTTGAGTTTTGGAGCAGCTCTAATCCTCATCGAGCATCAGGCCCTAATGCATCGGGATGAGAGGTGCTTTCAGTGACTAACGGCCTCACAAATAACCAATAGAGCAAGAAGAGGTCCTTGCCCATCTCTCTCCGCATTTGTCTCCATCTATGTACCTTTCTCTCTCTCTCTCTCTCTTTCTCATTTGATCTGTTTCTCGCCATCTTTCTCACTCTCTCACGCTCATTCACTTTCTCTCCCCGTCTTTCTCTCCAGCAAAAGTCAATTAATTCCCTCTTCTCTCTCTCACTCCCTCCTCACCACCTTGCAAGGGAACGATATGCAGTCATCAATCTTATCTGCTCATCTTAACTATCTCGCAACACTTCATCTTGGAAAACTTTCTCCACTTGAAGTCTGACTGGATTAGATAAAACAACTGCTTTGTCAAGCTCCCCAAAGGACAGAGGAAATCTTGAGAAAATGAATCCGGGATCCACTCACACAGTGTTGGCATGGTAGTATCAGTAAAGGTGGGTCACTCAGTCACAACAAACTCGACTAAAAATAAAAAAATAAAAAGTGGAAGAACTGGGCGTCCGGGTAGCGTAGCGATCTATCCCGTTGCCTACCGACATGGGGATCGCTGGTTCATATCCCCGCGTTACCTCCAGCTTGGTCAGGCATCCCTTCAGACACAATTGGAGCAGCGACCGGGATGGCTCGGAAGAGTGGGGTAATTAGCCGGATACAATTGGGGGGAAAAAGGGGGAAAGATCCCAAAAAAAAAAAAAGTGACTGAATGAATGTTTTAACAATGCCAATGTACAAATTATTTTGAATCTGTATTCCCGTGTTACCTCCGGCTTGGTCAGGCATCTCTACAGACAAAATTGGCCGTGTCTGCAGGTGGGAAGCCGGATGTGAAGAGTAGGGTAATTGGCCAAATACAATTGGGGGAGAAGAAAAAAAAAAGGGGGGGGAGTTTTGGAGAAGAAAAAAAAGAATCTGTATTTTCAATAAATTTTATCAAAACATCCTCATGTAAAACTATAGATTGGGGGGAGGGGGGTCAGTGAGTTCATTCAGGGGAAAGAGCCATAGCTGACTGGTTTTACTGGCCTGGCTGGGAGGGGGGCAGTGATTATTCCACATGCATGAACTGCAAACTTCAACGGGGGGAAAAATATACAACCAGCTAAAGGTACACTATACTAGTGCGCTGCATCACTCCCTCTGTGTGTTATGTGTTTATTTTGCAAGGCTTTTAGTTCGTTTTAATCTTCTGTGTTATAAATGTGTCCTGCTTTTATTTTAAAGCACTTTGTGTTTTGAAAGGTGAAAGTATAAATTATCATGCAGGCGGCATGGCTCAGGAGGTAGAGCGGGTAGTCCAGTAATCGGAAGGTTGCTGGTTCGATCCCCGGCTCCTCCAGAGAGCTTGTCAAAGTGTCCTTGAGCAAGACACTGAAGCTCCTGATGAGCAGGTTGCCCTTTTGCATGGTAGCCCCCACCATCAGTGTGTGAATGTGAGGCATGCACTGTAAAGCATTTTGAGTGGTCGGTAGACTAGAAAAAGTGCTATATAAATGCAGTCTATTTACCATTATTATTATTATTATTATTACTATAATTTTTATTATTATTGTAGTGTCTAAAAATACTTTTCAATAAGAAAATGCACAAAAAGTGCAGCCTTCAAGGTCATGGTGTCCTTTTTGTATATTAGTCCATTACACACACAGAACCACAGACATGCATGCTCTGTTAACACATGCAGGCATACACACACACTTGTGTACATTCATGGAAGCACACTTGCAAACATGGTCATTCGTTTCGTCTTATAAAGATTCTTATTCACTTATTCACTAATACACAGGCAAGGGTGAGCACACACACAAACACACACACACACACACATGCACGCACACACACACATGCACGAAACACACAGCTTCCTTTCTGTCACGCCTCCAACCAAATTAGATTGTGATTGCTCTTTCCGAGGTCACTTTTAATTAAACTGAGATGAGAACATGACACATGGGATTAAACACCATCCTACCGCTTTAAATTATGAATTCATAACTCCCGCTACAGCCTATTGCTTTCAACCATGACCTCCGTATCATTTATGTATAAGAGCAAAAGAAACTCTCCTAATTGTCTCCTTCTGCAGAGATAAAATGAGAGAGGGAACATGTGTGTGTGTGTGTGTGTGTGTGTGTGTGTGTGTGTGTGTGTGTGTGTGTGTGTGCAGGGGTGAAGAGCCTGAGAGATATTGCAAGAGAGGAAAAGGGAGAGAAACCCGCAGAACACAAAGTGAAGGAACAGTTTCATATCTGCAGTGTAACTTTGGACACGTGTCATGACTCATGAATAAAACATGGGACAAAAGAAGAAGTCATTATAGATTACAATTGATCTGACTAATTGGGAAAGACTCAGGGAAATGGCTTGAGTCAGCTAAAGCGCTGCAGGAGATTACCGCGTGCTTAGGAGCGTAATTAATATACGTATTAATGTTTAAGACGAAAGAAAGGATAAAGTCTATGCACTAAGCATTACAAAGTGAGTAGAATTAAAACATCTTTAAAATACACTAATTAGCATACCTGCTGGTCTCGGCAGTCAGAAATAAAACATCAAATATCTGTACAGGAAGGCAGCTAAAGTTGATGTTTTCAAGTACGTCACTTTTGACAAGTTTTAAGTTTTAAGTTTTAAAAGTTCAGACCAACATGTATTATTAGTCCATTGCCAATATGAAGTCATTATCAATACATTCATTATATAACACCAATTATAATTAATGTGTTCATTACATAACACCAAAACATTACCAATATTAGTCCACTACCAATATTATGTCATTACCAATACATGAGCGTGTGTGTGTGTGTGTGTGTGCGCGTGTGTGTGTGTGTGATTGGTTCACTTGGCTGTGGTGGGTTAGCACTTACAAAGTATTATGGAAACAAAGTATACCAAGTTTTATTTACAGACACACTAAGCGATACTTTTAGTATAAACAATGACTCAAATGACTCCCTCTGATGTGAAAGGATACTTATGTGGCCGATCACGCTGAGAATCGGCACCACAGTGTGCAGTTTCCCTTAACCTGAGACGGGCTGTGTCTTCACTTTAAAGCTCATTGTTGAAATTATCCAGTCTGAGGACAGCACCTCTGCGCCCGCTAATACACAACAGATAAACAGCTCATGCAACCCAGAAGTTGCGAGCGCTTCCTCTCCTCTCTGCAAGCTTCATCCTCGACTGCTGTTATGGTGCAGGGGGAGAGGTGCCATCTTCAAGCCTGGTAAGGTCAGCCATGAGCTTCAAGTGAAGGCTAGGGCTGTCTCTGGTTAAGGAACACTGTTGAGTGTAGTGTTGACTTTCAATGTGATTGACAGCACAAACAATCCTTTGACATAGCAGATAGTAACTGTTAATATAAAAAATATGGCCCACTGCATCTTTAAAAATTTTTATTAAATCATTTGGTCTTTTATGATGACCTAGCATTTGAAAACCAACACAGTTGTTTGTCTTTGAGCAGAGATGACTGGTTGGTCAGAAGTGTTAGTGAATATTGGACTATTGGTTGGAAGAAGAGAGAATGAGAGCAAAACTGTGCACTTGTGTATATTCTGCGCACGCACGTGTGTGTGTGTGTGTGTGTGTGTGTGTGTGTGTGCTTCCAGTAGTTCAGAAAATGTTTTCACAATAAGAGCATGTGGACAGATAAGGGGTTCCCAGAGGCCACCTGAATGTGTGTGTGTATGTGTGTGTGTGTGTGTGTGTGTGTGTGTGTGTGTGTGTGTGTGTGTGTGTGTGTGTGTCATATGCATGCCCAGGAGTGTATGTGCGGTGCATGTGTGACAAAAATGAGTAAATCCCCCACCTCGGTGATAAAAGCCTTGGCGGTTGCTGGGCTCATGAACAGCACAGCCCGGCGCAGGGTGTCCCTGTAGCGGTGTAGCTCCTCCACACGCATAGTTCTGAACAGGCTGGTGATCATCATGTTGATGTTGGACTCTACCTTCTGGAGAGACACGTCCATCCCCTGCTGAGATGTCCAATCAAGAAAATCCTGAATACCCCGGATATCTGGAGAGGCAGGGGGCACAGACAAATAGATTGGATAGATGTTAGATCCCAGCATCGGAAGAGCACATTTTGTCGCCCTCTGACTCTGATCCTTGGACACAAGGGACACGGTGACAGACACAGAGACAGAGTTCATGTTCAAGTTCATTTACCAGCTGAGTGAGTTTGGACGCACGGGAAATTTGACTTTGTTATCTTTGATGCTCAACATTTTGTCTGGGTGAGACACTCAAAAGCACACCAGTACGTCACACACACACACACACACACACACACACACACACACACACACACACACACACACACACACACAGAGTAAAGCCCTAAGTGACTGATTATAAAATGACACAAGGATCTACCAATCAGTGCTTAGCAATTATCCCTGCTTCCTTGACATTGAGCTCCAACACTCCTCTGGGTCCCAGCTAAAGCCAGGAACACACTAGATTAAACACACTTGATTATAACCCTGATTTGGCAGTGATGAATAATTTTCGAAAATCATGAAGAGTTTGCTCCGGACTGTGAAAAATAGGGCAGGCCACCATGGACAGTCAGTGCAAGTTACCTTTAGTTCTGCAGCTGTTCAAATCGAGGTAATCCTTAACAAGCTTGTGTAGTGTGAGGTGGTCGATGACAGTGCATGGTGCCTATGAGCCTGGAAAGACTAGAAATCTGGAAATGTCGACAGCGGTTTGCAGTGCCTTATCTTTTCACAGCCTGAGTCGATAGTAAAAGTGGTGCACTCTGTCCGCGGCATAAGAGAAACATATAGAGCAACACTAAGGAAACATACAATAGATGATGCTAGGCAGCCATCAGTACCGTCCTGCGGGAATCTGAAGAGACAGACAGTAACGGTGCTCATCAGTTTGTCACATGTGGAATAACTAAATGATAGAAGTGGTACTTGGAGAAACTTTGCAAACGATATATTTCCTGGTATGTCAGAGCTGGCTGCCATTCTCTGTCCTTTGGATTAGCTCCTGGTATTTAACAGTAATTTCTGCTGCTTGTCAATAACGCTGGACCAGAGACGGGTAAAGTTGTTTTGTTTTGTTTTTTTCTCACCGTGATCACCGCTTTGCATTTTCTTCATGGAATAGGCTTAAAGACCGAGTCATTCTCGCTTGAACTGATTTCAAATCTATGAGAAACTGTCATCACAGTAATTGAAGGTTGCAGTAATGACAGTAATTAACAGTCTTAAGACTTCATTTTACCCCCTCTCTTCGCTCTCTCTTCAACTCACTGGATTTTCTCCTGTCTCTGTCATTCTCGTTCTACTTGGGCTGGACGTTACTTCCTGTTTGTAGCAAGAAGTCCTCCTGTCTCTATTTTGTTTTTTAATTGACCAAAGAGAATATGTTTGCATTTTTATGTTTGATAACCTTGTAACATAATTTGTTGATATACAACATCTGTGACATGCACTGGCCGTAAATGACTTTGCTGAAAACAAGGAAAAAGGCGATAAAAAATAAAATAAAATAAAAATCCTGTGAAATATGCTGATGTTTGCAAAAATATTTAATGACGTTAGTGCTGCAGCCAAGTCCTGATGCAAAAATCTTGTCATTGATTTTAATGGTGCCAGCTGCTTAATTGAATGGTAAATAAAGTCACTCAAAACTGGGGTCGGCAACTTTTTTTCTTTTTTAATACATTTATTTCTAGTTTTCCCCCTTATCCCACCCAATTAACCCAGTGGCATGGGGCCGGAACTCTTGTGGAATAACTCCCCTGGCTCATATTTCCACAGGAAGGAGATAGGCGTAACACCAGCTTCCTTCAAACTCGTGTCGGCTGCTCTCGCTATGTTACACGCTGAAGCCTCCTCGCATGGATTGCGTCACCTTCAGGCCGCGAAGGAGGCGTAGGGAGAATGCTTTGGGTTGCTTGGCTCCAGGCGCCCGGATAGGCCAGAGGGGTCGCTGGAGAACGACGAGTCCCCGAACACTACACCGATCTACACCCACTATCCCCCGGGTAAGGATGGCCTCATGAAGGCCTTACCCCGTGGACGCTCTGGCCGTGACCGGTTACGGCGAGTCTGGGATACGAACCTCCCAGCCACATGACGAGCCGGGGTCGGCACCTTTTAAGAAGTGCGCAATTTTGACATAACACCACCCAAAAATTCCTACCCCACCCCCTGCTTCCTTTTTCCCTTCTGTAACCCCTCCCTTCAACCCAGGTCCACACACATGCCTCAGGCTGGCTGTCATACAGCAACTGACAAAACTCACATTTTTGCTGAAAGAATATATATATATATATATATATATATATATATATATATATGTGTGTGTGTGTGTGTATATATATGTGTATGTATGTAAGTGTATATATATGTGTGTGTATATATATATATACACTCACCGGCCACTTTATAAGGCACACCTGTCCAACTGCTCATTAACGCAAATTTCTAATCAGCCAATCACATGGCAGCAACTCAGTGCATTTAGGCATGTAGACATGGTCAAGACGATCTGCTGCAGTTCAAACCGAGCATCAGAATGGGGAAGAAAGGTGATTTAAGTGACTCTGAACGTGGCATGTTTGTTGGTGACAGACTGGCTGGTCTGAGTATTTCAGAAACTGCTGATCTACTGGGATTTTCACGCACAACCATCTCTAGGGTTTACAGAGAATGGCCCGAAAAAGAGAAAATATCCAGTGAGCGGCAGTTCTGTGGGCGAAAATGCCTTGTTGATGCCAGAGGTCAGAGGAGAATGGCCAGACTGGTTCGAGCTGATAGAAAGGCAAAAGTAACTCAAATAACCACTCATTACAACCGAGGTATGCAGAAGAGCATCTCTGAACGCACACCACGTCGAACCTTGAGGCAGATGGGCTACAGCAGCAGAAGACCACACCGGGTGCCACTCCTGTCAGCTAAGAACAGGAAACTGAGGCTACAATTCGCACAGGCTCACCAAAATTGGACAATAGAAGATTGGAAAAACGTTGCCTGGTCTGATGAGTCTCGATTTCTGCTGCGACATTTGGATGGTAGGGTCAGAATTTGGCGTCAACAACATGAAAGCATGGATCCATCCTGCCTTGTATCAACGGTTCAGGCTGCTGGTGGTGGTGTAATGGTGTGGGGGATATTTTCTTGGCACACTTTGGGCCCCTTAGTACCAATTGAGCATCGTGTCAACGCCACAGCCTACCTGAGTATTGTTGCTGACCATGTCCATCCCTTTATGACCACAGTGTTCCCATCTTCTGATGGCTACTTCCAGCAGGATAACGCGCCGTGTCATAAAGCTCGAATCATCTCAGACTGGTTTCTTGAACATGACAATGAGTTCACTGTACTCAAATGGCCTCCACAGTCACCAGATCTCAATCCAATAGAGCACCTTTGGGATGTGGTGGACCGGGAGATTCGCATCATGGATGTGCAGCCGACAAATCTGCAGCAACTGTGTGATGCTATCATGTCAATATGGACCAAACTCTCTGAGGAATGTTTCCAGTACCTTGTTGAATCTATGCCACGAAGGATTAAGGCAGTTTTGAAGGCAAAAGGGGGTCCAACCTGGTACTAGCAAGGTGTACCTAATAAAGTGGCCAGTGAGTGTATATGTGTGTGTGTGTGTGTGTGTATGTGTGTGTATATGTGTGTGTGTGTGTATGTATGTATGTATGTATGTATGTATGTATGTATGTATGTATGTGTATATATATATATATATATATATGTGTGTGTGTGTATATATGTATATATACATATATGTGTGTGTATATATGTATATATGTATATATACATATATGTGTGTATGTATATATATGTACGTGTGTATGTATGTATGTATGTATATGTGTGTGTGTGTGTGTGTGTGTGTGTGTATATATATATATATATATATATATATATATATATATATATAGCATTTTTTCCAAAAACCCATCAATGGTGTTGACAAAAGTGCTCAACTAATGAGCTGATGAGTGCGACGCACGAAACATGCTTGTACTGCCATGTGTTAAAAGTTTTTCCCTACATCTATCTATAGATCTATAGCTATATATATATATGTAATTTTGTTTTTTTTACAGTGAGTCTCTGAGTTACCCCAACATAGATATTGCGAAGCACTGTTTTACTTATAGGTGAAGTATTTATAAATATTGTGATATACAAAGTGCCAGCAGGTGTATGGCAGTTATTAATCTATGCATGCAATTTTTGTTTTTCAGTGAATCTCTTACTTATACCAACACTGTTGTGAAATACCCTTTTACTAAGGTGAAATATTGAAAAGGTCATTCCCGAAGCACCGGCACCTTGTGTGCCGACCTCTGCCCTCATGCCATGGGGAGTAAACTGTATCACAGTTGTTTTCAGTGGCTATCTTAGTCGTACCAAACAATGGTGTTGTGAAGCACTGTTATACTTATAGGTGAACTATTTATTAAGATGAATGCTCCCAAGTCTGTCCACCTCTAAGAAGACAAGAAGAAGCATGGCAGAAAAGCTGTGCACACGAATGATTGACAGGCAGTAGGACCGCCCTGTCACACAGAGCTCCTCTGATTGGCTGAGGCCTACTGGGAGCAGCGAGGTGTTGAGATCCTAAATACAGATGCAGGGTTCAACTCAGAATCTCGATTTTCTCCGAGACCATTTGAATTGCTAAAAGCTGCAAGAGCGATATTACGTTTTCGCACGTAACACCGAAAGAAAGTTGCAAACCACAGCTTTAATGAATCACCACAAACACACCGGCTGGATGCACACTTGTACCATATTCCCAGCCACCTGTGTAATGCTGGTGAGCCACATCTAAAACCCTCGCTCTGTATGTTTAAAGGCCTGTAATAATGAAAGACATTTTAACTTCTACATGTGTAGCTTCCTCCAATGTCATCGGCCTGTCAAGGTATGTCATGCTAAACATACTGATCATACATTTTTAGGAGTCCGTGTATTTTGAAAATGATCCATGTCAAAATGCCAGCACAGGAACAGCGCCATGAGGCAATATCATACATAGGAAGAAATATCAACGCTTTGACGCGGGTGTAAATAACTCACAATAGCTTTATGGAAATATTGTGCCAAAACAAAAAGAGCCAAAGAGATAGAAAAATTTCAACTTGTTTGGTTCTTGTCAGTATGATTTGATCTCTCTGATAACCCTAGCTTAGGCTTTTGCTGTCCATCCATTTGTCAGTACCTTTGACCTGAACCTGATGAATGAATGTAAAGGGCACTGGGCGTATATGCACGTGCACACACACACACACACACACACACACACACACTAGGATAAGGTCCACACGTGGTGGTGACTCTGCAATAGTTGGACCCATGTTCCCTGGCATTGCCATGTCTTCTCCACTTGTCAAGACATTTGTGATGTGGAGCTAGTATCTCCAGGTATCGCCATGCCAAAACACAACCATTTACTATGCCGACGTCTTCGGGGTGTGGCTAACAGTATGATGATATTGAAACGCACATGGTAGCCACTGTCACCATCAGCATCAAACTGGGGTAAAAGTACGGGAAGGGCAGAGATCGGTGCAGCAACACTGACGGGGCTGTGCCCCGCATGTCTGCAAAGTCACTCTTTCAAGATCAAGCACCCTATCACTGTAATGAGCTCCATAAAAAGATATTCTGGTGTGATAATAAATTATAGATGCCATCACGGGTGCAATCTGCTTTTGGACTCTTTTGTTCCTCGTGAATAATACCACAGGTCAAGGTAACCCTAAATAAGGCAGTTTGGTGGAGGTTTTCTGCTAATTATGTCTGAAGCTGTGTGTGTGTGTGTGTGTGTGTGTGTGTGTGTGTGTGTGAGTGTGCATGTACAGTATTTCTGTGTTTGCATCAGCGCTCAAGCTTGTCCATATAAAACAACCACCTAATAGTGCATTTGATGTAAAGAACAGATGACATTGCTGTCCTTGCTAGTGTCACTGGACACTGTTAGGCAATTAACAGGATGGATTAGACTCAGTGAAGGGCCAGAGGGCCCCAGCAATTTCATACTGAGTCCCAAACTGTACTGAACAAATATAACTGCATGTTAAGAGCAAAAACATAGAACATGGGAACAGACAAACACACACACACACACACACACACACACACACACACACACACACACACACACACACACACACACACACACACACACACACTAAGAACAAGCTAATGACACCAATAAGACTAACAATATCAGACGGGGCATGAGTTAAGTTCAATCAGGGACGTTTTAGGGAGAGGTTGTGTTTGGGTTTGTGTGTGTGTTTATGCCTGCGGGTGGGTTGTAGGGTGTGGATTAGGAAATTAAAAGGGTGCAAAACCAGGAGTGGTCTTAGTTTCTGTGCAACACTAACATGCCCCTGTGACTGTGCGACTGCAGCAGAACAACAGCTTGTTGTGAGGGGTTGGCTGGTCTCTATCACCCTCTCTTTCAGTCACACACACACACACACACACACACACACACACACACACACACACACACACACACACACACACACACACACACACACTCACACACACACTCAATTGCCTATAAGTCCAGAGGACAACAGCTGGGCAGTGTCCTAATCTGTTTATGTGGGCGCTTTTAAGAGGTTTTGGTGTTTTAACACACATTTTTGTGTGAGAGTGCGGCTGTGTGTGTGTATTTGAGCATCATGTGCATAGCTTCCCGTTTTTGAGTGTTTGGCTAACCTAAGATCCTCATTAAGTTTAATTTTATAGCCCTTTACAGTCTGGATGTAATGACCTTGTCCATATCTCAACCCTCTCCAATGGTTCTGTTAACGCTGACTAAACTGCTGAAAGCTTATTGTGCCGGGCTCTGCGAACACGCACCAACATGTTTGTATTTGCTGTGTGTGTGTGTGTGTGAGAGAGAGAGAGAGAGAGAGAGAGCAACAGAGAGAGAGCGCATTCATATGTGTGTGTGTTTGTGTGTGTGTGTGTGTGTGTGTGAGAGAGAGAGAGAGACAGAGAGTAACAGAGAGAGAGCGCATTCATATATGTGTGTGTGTGTGTGTGTGTGTGTGTGTTTATGTATATGTCAAAAGGGGAAAAAACGTGACAGTGGCATTTTTAACGACCAAACAAGATTGCAACAATCTGTCCAGGAGCACAAAGTTAACTAGCAAGCCAAATCTAATTACAATCAAAATGATCGCTAGCAATGGCATCTTCATCTGCCCCGTCACCGCTTCAAGCAGACCACACACACACACACACACACACACACACACACACACACACACACACACACACACACACACACACACACACACACACACACACACACACACACACACACACACACACACAACACAGAAACACAGAAACATACAAACATGCTTTTATAGGCACATAACCCAGTGTTTCCCAACCCAGTCCTCAAGGACCCCCAAGGACCCCCTATCCTGCAGCTATTCATTGTAACCCTGCTTGTACTTAGTCAACCAATCATCTCACAGCACTTAATTATGCAAGATGTGCAACAGCTGACCTAGTTCATTGCTTATTGGTTGAATAACTACAAACAGGCACCTATTCAGGGTTGCAAAGAAAATCTGCAGGATAGGGGGTCCTTGAGGGGCCGGGTTGGGAAACACTGACATAACCATTCGGACTAACATGTTCCCATGTACTCAGTCACACAGAAATGGCTTCTTCTTTTCTTTTTTTTTACTTACAGAGTACCAGAGTTGGCAACAAAACCTAAACTATGTATATTTTCCATTTTAGCTAATCCACGTGAGAGCAGAGGTCACTAGTATTCATAACACACACACACACACACACACACACACACAAATGATCAACATGCATTCGTACCAGTCTGCAGAAGTTTCTTTGTTGAGATCATATTTGCATCTTCAGATCGTCAGCATTTATAACCAACAGTACCAAGTTTTGCAAAACAGCTTACACTCGCTAAAGCTATGCCTTCCGTAGTAAGAGACCTTTGTAAATCAACAGAATGAGGAAAAAAAACCCAAAAAAACACAAAAACTTTTGTCAACAAGGGCATCCGGGTAGCATGGTGGTCTATTCCGTTGCCCACCAACATGGGGCTCGCCACTTCAACGCTGTGTTACCTCCGGCTTGGTTGGGCGTCCCTACAGACACAATTGGCCGTGTCTGCGGGTGGGAAGCCGGATGTGGGTATGTGTCCTGGTCGCTGCACGAGCGCCTCCTCTGGTCGGTCGGGGTGCCTGTTCGAACTGGGGGGGGAGTAGCGTGATCCTCCCATAAGCTACATCCCCCTGGTCAAACTCCTCACTGTCAGGTGAAAAGAATCAGAGGAGAAGGCACGTGGTAGTCTGCAGCCCCCCCCCCCCCCCCAGATCAGCAGAGGGGCTGGAGCAGCGACCGGGACGGGTCTGAGAGTGGGGTAATTGGCCAAGAGTGTGGTAATTGGCCAAATGCAACTGGGGAGAAAAAAGAGAGGGGAACCCCCACCCCAAAAAAAAAAGTTTCAGCAGAGAGAGTGGATGTTAAATGATGCGAGAAACCCTTTTTTATGCATGGAATCCTGTTCTTATAATGCTTGTCCCTATTTTTGGTTAATGCTCTGAATTAAGTCTTCCTTGTCCAATATCTTGTCAGAATACTTGTCTGCCTGGCTGTCTGAAACGTCTACGTTTGTGCACCTGTCTTTCAGGTCAATTCTTTTTGTACTGTGGAGGGAGAAATATTTCCTTTACAACAAAACTTGTATTCTGTCTGAATGCAGCTAGGTAGGAGGCATACGTAAAGATGTATCTCCTACAGATATATGTGACCCCTTCAGGGTGTTTATTTTGCAACAATGACCGGTTCGCTGTACACTATCCTTTTCATGTACAGTAGATATCATAATACCAAAAACATACCAACGCTTTTCACAGAAATAGAGCCCTGAGTGTTGCTTGGCCTGTTATTGGTCACGGCGACCTTCTTTACATACACTCACTGGCCACTTTATTAGGTACACCTTGCTAGTACCGGGTTGGACCCCCTTTTACCTTCAGAATGCCTTCATCCTTCATGGCATAGATTCAACAAGGTACTGGAAACATTCCTCAGAGAGTTTGGTCCATATTGACATGATAGCATCACGCAGTTGCTGCAGATTTGTCGGCTGCACATCCATGATGCGAATCTCCCGGTCCACCACATCCCAAAGGTGCTCTATTGGATTGAGATCTGGTGACTGTGGAGGCCATTTGAGTACAGTGAACTCATTGTCATGTTCAAGAAACCGGTCTGAGATGATTCGAGCTTTATGACATGGCGCGTTATCCTGCTGGAAGTAGCCATCAGAAGATGGGAACACTGTGGTCATAAAGGGATGGACATGGTCAGCAACAATACTCAGGTAGGCTGTGGCGTTGACACGATGCTCAATTGGTACTAAGGGGCCCAAAGTGTGCCAAGAAAATATCCCCCACACCATTACACCACCACCAGCAGCCTGAACCGTTGATACAAGGCAGGATGGATCCATGCTTTCATGTTGTTGACACCAAATTCTGACCCTACCATCCGAATGTCGCAGCAGAAATCGAGACTCATCAGACCAGGCAACGTTTTTCCAATCTTCTATTGTCCAATTTTGGTGAGCCTGTGCGAATTGTAGCCTCAGTTTCCTGTTCTTAGCTGACAGGAGTGGCACCCGGTGTGGTCTTCTGCTGCTGTAGCCCATCTGCCTCAAGGTTCGACGTGTTGTGCGTTCAGAGATGCTCTTCTGCATACCTCGGTTGTAATGAGTGGTTGTTTGAGTTACTGTTGCCTTTCTGTCAGCTCGAACCAGTCTGGCCATTCTCCTCTGACCTCTGGCATCAACAAGGCATTTTCGCCCACAGAACTGCCGCTCACTGGATATTTTCTCTTTTTCGGACCATTCTCTGTAAACCCTAGAGATGGTTGTGCGTGAAAATCCCAGTAGATCAGCAGTTTCTGAAATACTCAGACCAGCCCGTCTGGCACCAACAACCATGCCACGTTCAAAGTCACTTAAATCACCTTTCTTCCCCATTCTGATGCTCGGTTTGAACTGCAGCAGATCGTCTTGACCATGTCTACATGCCTAAATGCATTGAGTTGCTGCCATGTGATTGGCTGATTAGAAATTTGCGTTAACGAGCAGTTGGACAGGTGTGCCTAATAAAGTGGCCGGTGAGTGTATATCTCCTAACTACCCTTGCCTCGGTTTTTGCAAATGTTCATATGCCTGCTCATGCTTGTGTTGTAGAGAGGAGCCAGCGCTCTGCTGGCCAAAGACTGGCGAGCAGATGGCTCCAGTTGCGTGCCTTTTCCATCCACCGTGTTATCTCGTGTTGTGTATAGAGCTGACGCTGCCCGTTCTGCTGGGAGGTTAATCAAGAGCTCTTCGTGACTCAGTCTGTGAACCTCCCTTGCAAGCGATTAAATCGCACTTAATTTAATTTCATTATAAAACACTTGTTTTCTTTGGTCACATAATTTCTTTCACAGTACCGTGTGGAATAGACTGCAGAAATACAATGGCCCCTTGCACTTGTCTGCTTGCCAACACACTTCTCTGTTTTGTTTCAAGCGTTGCCTATCTACCTGCTGGTCTTACGCTCTTTTTGCCTGCAAATGTAGTGCGGGGTAGGTCTGGTTTCATTTGCCATAATGAATCCTTTCTCCATCCCACCTTATAACACTGGTTGTGTGGCTAATGGGTTTGCTGTGCTCCTGAACGCCTACTCCAGAAAGAGCTCGTGAAAAAAGACCCCCCCCCCAAAAAAAGGCCTTTATAGCTCTCCTTCCGACACACACTCTCTCAAATTTGAAATGAAATCTATGCTAAGAAAACATTAACGGAGACTGCAATTAAAAAAAAACGAACTTAATTGTTAGGCCAAGAAATTAGTCAATACCGTTGATAATGGCTACCATGAATGGTCAGTTCATTCCCAGGAAACCCAGTGGCATTACAACAGCAGAGTTACAGCGCCTCGCCCGGAAAAGGGAAACCCGGGCCCCTTCCTGGAGCCAGACCTGGGAAGGGAGCTAGGAAGTGAGCGTCTGGTGGCCGGGCCTTGGCCCATGGGGCCTGGTCAGGCCCAGCCTGAAAAAAAAAAACATGGAGCCACCACCCCCTGGACCCACCACACGTGAGGATGAGCATTGGGGTAGGGTGCAATGCAGGCCAGGCGGCAAGCAAAGTTGGGGACCGGGGCGTGCTGACCTCCGGCATCACAGATTGGTCCTCGGGACAAGGAATGTCACCTCTCTGGCAGGGAAGGAGCCTGAGCTGGTGTGGGAGGTGGAACGGTAGCAACTCGATATAGTTGGGCTCACCTCCACACATAGCATGGGCTCTGGTACCAAATTCCTGGAGAGGGGCTGGACTCAACGCTTTTCCGGAGTTGGCCAAGGTGACAGGCACCGGGCAGGTGTGGGGACACTCATACGTCCCCGTTGAGCGCTGCCGTGCTGGTGTTCTCCCCGGGGAATGAGAGGGTTGCCTCTATATGACTGTGAATCACTGGGGGGAAGGCTCTGACTGTTGTGTGTGCTTATGCACTGAAGGCAAAGCTCTCAATTTACCAGTCAATCTTCGTTCCAACCCTCAACTATGGTCATGAGCTTTGGGTAGTGACCGAAAGGGTGAGATCGTGGATACAAGCGGCTGAAATGAGTTTCCTCCATAGGGTGTCTGGGCTCAGCCTTAGAGATAGGGTGAGGAGCTCGGACATCCGGAGGGAGCTCGGAGTAGAGCCGCTGCTCCTTCACGTCGAAAGGAGCCAGTTGAGGTGGTTCGGGCATCTGATTAGGATGCCTCCTGGACACCTTCCTTTGGAGGTTTTCCGGCACGTTCAACTGGGAGGAGACCCCGGGGTAGACCCAGAACTCGCTGGAGGGACTAAATGTCCAATCTGGCCTGGGAACGCCTTGGGATCCCCCAGGAGGAGCTGGAGGGTGTTGCTGGGGAGAGGGATGTCTGGCGTGTCCTACTTAGATTGCTGCCACCGCAACCCACCTGCCGAAAAAGCAGTTGAAGATGAATGAATGAATGGTCAGTTTACATGTTGGTCATTCTATTTTCTTTTCAGAAACAGAAATATGAAAAAAAGGGAAAAGAAAGAATGGCAATTTGATTTTCATTTCAAAAATAAATCCATTTACCTGCTCAGAAACAACAGGTACACAATCTACACAAGGACTTCATTAGTTTTCTCCTCGGTAAAACAGAAAATAAAATCACAACAAAACAAAATCAGAAAAGCGCCCTTTTTTTCCTCTTTGATTTTTCTGAAATTGTTAAGTTGTGGATGGCCCGTGTGGGCAAGCATCGATGTTCCTCTAATTCAAACACCTGGTTGACTAAAGCTGCCTGCTGAAAGTCGCCGCTTGAAACACCGCAGCTCAAAAGCAAGCAACATGCCAAAAAAAGCTAACACCTAGCTATAGCCTAGTAGCGTACATATGCTAATAGGGAAGGAAAGTAGCGGCTATCACCTTCTAGTGGATGCATTCAAAAATATTCGGTAACACTTTAGTATGGGGAACATATTCTAAGTAAAAAAACTTAATTACTAGTGAATTGGTAACGATCAAGATGTCACTTTAGTATGGGGAACATATGCTAAGTAACAAAAACTTAATTTACAGTAATGTAACACTATGAACACTTGTAGTTTTGTGTTTTGTTATGTAAGAACAGACCATATTCATTAAGTGTTAGTAAGGGAGAATAACTCTTCTTGTGGTACTACCACCTTATAAAGTCCATACTAAGCAAAGCATATTGAGATGGTGCTACTAATAAGCAACACTTCTGAGGTTATAGAGGGAAAACTCATAGTTAATGGCTTACTGGTTGTATAATAAGGCCATGCAGAATAAGGCATTAATGAGTACATAATAATGACCAATTAAGAGCCAATGTGTTGCTAATTTGCATGCTAATAAGCACCTAACTAATGGTGACTATGTTCCCCATACTAAAGTGTTACCGAATATTCTAATCACTATTCATTTTACCAGAGGGACACTCTTTGGTTATGCATTACAAAAATCAGAGAAAGCTTGAACTTACTAAATGACTCAGACAGTTTGCAATGGTATAGGCACGTTATGGACATTTTGCGGAACCGTGACTGCAGTCCTCTGCTACGTGCCATGTCTTTGCAGGCACTCTGTGTTATGTCTTCCCTCCTCTGTATTGCTCTCTCTCTTTCTGACTAGTAGGATTCTTGTGATTAGCTCCACCATCTGCAACCATGACTGGTCCATTCATCTGCCCATCATCAGTATTTAGTCAGCTGTCATCATCACCAACCAACCAACCAACCACTCGGCTTCCACCCCCCAACATAAGCTGCCTTGGCTCACCTGTGTGTCTCTCTCTCACTTTCCTGTTGACTTGCTGCACTTTGTTACACAGAGGTTGTGTTTAACCTGTGCCCCTCCACATGCTATACCTTGTGTCAGTCTGTCCTATGAAGGGCTGGGTAAGTTGGGGTCCCCTCTACACCTGCCCACACACACACGATTGCGTTGTTAAAAACACAAGGTAAGAGGTGATTGCCAAGCCTTTGCATTTATGTTTTGGTAGATAGTGTAGATAGCTTTTGTTTGTTTACTTTCATAGGTAGAGTTCTTAAAAGGGGCTAGTGGAGGTTTTGTTTTATTTAGTTTTTTCTCCCCAAATGTACCTGTCCAATTACCCCACTCTTCCAAGCCGCCTCGGTCCTGCTCCACCCCCTCTGCTGATCTGTGGAAGGCTGCAGACTACCACATGCTTCCTCTGATACATGTGGAGTTGCCAGCCGCTTCTTTTCACCTGACAGTGAGGAGTTTCGCCAGGGGGACGTAGCACGTGGGAGGATCACGCTATTCCCCCCAGTTCCCCCCCCCCAACAGGCGCCCCGACTGACCAGAGGAGGCGCTAGTGCTGCGACCAGGATACGTACCCACATCCGGCTTCCCACCCACAGACATGGCCAATTGTGTCTGTAGGGATGCCCGACCAAGCCGGAGGTAACACGGGGATTCGAACCGGCAATCCCCATGTTGGTAGGCAATGGAATAGACTGCTATGCTACCCGGACACCCACCCCCACCCCCATTTTATTTAGTTCTTTGAATTGTGGCACACCTGCGCACCTTTCCCCTTTTACCCATTTTCTGTTTTGGAGTTCTGGGTTACTTTCAGGGAGGGGAGGGTTACTTTATAAATGTATTCCACTACAATTACAAATTACCTGTCGAAAAATGTATTCAGCAGTTTACTCTAATCTGGTTACTTTCAGTTACTTTTGGATTACCGCAATGCCAAATATGAAAAAAGATAAAAGAAAAGCTATCACTAACACGAATTTTAATCAAGTGCCTTTTGTAAGACAGCAAAACAATGTAACCTTATGAAGGACAATGGGGACACCAAGCTTTTAGGCATCAAAACACGCAGCAAAAGGCAAACAGACAGGCAGACAAAGACAGACAGACAGCCATACAGGCAGACAGACAGGCAGGATGACAGACAGGCAGACAGACAGACAGACAGATAGAGAGAGAGAGAGACAGACAGAGAGAGTGAGACAGACAGACAGACAGACAGAGAGAGAGAGAGAGAGAGAGAGAGAGAGAGAGACAGACAGACAGAAAGACAGACAGACAGGCAGACAGACAGACAGAGACAGACAGACAGACAGACAGACAGAGACAGACAGACAGACAGGCAGACAGACAGACAGACAGATAGACAGACAGACAGACAGAGGCAGACAGACAGAGAGAGAGAGAGAGAGAGAGAGAGAGAGAGAGAGAGAGAGAGAGAGAGAGAGAGAGAGAGAGAGAGAGAGAGAGAGAGAGACAGACAGAGACAGAAAGAGAGAGACAGACAGACAGGCAGACAGACAGAGAGAGACAGACAGAGAGAGACACAGACAGACAGACAGGCAGACAGACAGAGAGAGAGAGAGAGAGAGAGACAGAGACAGAGAGAGAGACAGACAGGCATACAGACAGAGAGAGACAGACAGACAGACAGACAGACAGACAGACAGACAGGCAGACAGACAGACAGAGAGACAGACAGAGAGACAGACAGACAGAGAGAGAGAGAGAGAGAGAGAGAGACAGAGAGACAGAGAGACAGTTTTTTTTTTTTTTTAAAAGTGACTTTTATTTTAGAAAAATACAATCACATTCAAACCACGAGCCAATAAATAAATTGCGTAGAAAATAAAAGGTAAATCACATCAATTCTCCAGAAAAAACAAGTTGGTCATCTTTTACTGAGCACAACACTTCCCTGTAAGCCCAGATAGCACTGAATTGCTGGGTATCTTTCATTTCTTTGTAATAATTGAAATCAAGAATCATCCTGGCTTTTACCATTCTAGTAAACAGCAGCTTTACATCAGTGTCTACTGAGTCTTCTATCTTTCTTTTTCTGCTTACATATATGGCCAGTTTCGCTTGTCCCAGGATGAAATTCATCAGTTGACATCTGTCTTTCACAGTACGTTTATACACAAACCCCAGAATGAAAGTGTGCTTGGAGAAAACCTCCCCTACCTTTCTGAATAAACTCTCCAACAACATGAACAGTGGTACCAGGCGCACGCACTCCAGGTAACAGTGGAAAACAGTTTCTTTGTAAGGGCAAAAAATACATTTATCACTCACACCAGGACCAATAACAGAGAGAAAAGCATTAACTGCTACTATCCCATGCACAATCCTCCACTGCAAGTCAGCAACCTTCTTTGTTAATGGTGGTTTATATAAACCCCTCCAAGCAGGTCTGACATCGACTCCCAAGCCCAGATGACTTCGCCAAGGTGTGTCGACTCGGTCGTGTAGTTTACCCTTGTTTAGACATTTAACCATCATTCCATACAGTAATTTGCCTTTTGCTTCTTCTAAATTTAGAAAAGTACTTCTCTTCTCAGTAAAAAAAAAACCTGAACAGTCATCAAAGCTGGGACGAATACTTAAACAAGGAAAAGGATCATCTACATTAGGCACGATCAAACCATTGCTGTATTCATTTAACAGGACGGATTCATGTCTCGTCAGACAGCGTCTCCAGTGGTCAAGCAGCCTGTTGATGATCCTCACAGAATGCACTCCCAGACCAGCCGCAAGAGCAGCTGCATTGCACAAGTCAGGTCCAGCAGTGTTCACCACCGATTCAAGGGTTAGAAAACCTGCTCTGCAAAACACTTCTGTGACTGCCGATCCTGCCCAGCAGGGTGTGTTCAGACGTCCTCCATGCGCCACAGGCTCCCTCAACAACCAGTACAGGGAGTCGCATTGCTTTGTCCTCTCTTTCACCACCATCTTCCACACTGTGAAGACACCGCGGTAGAAAGGTGGCAGGGTTTGAAACTTCACAGTTTTCAAATCCATGAGGAACAGTGAGTCATGCAGTCCCAAACCACCAAACTTCTGCAACACTATGTGTGCCAGTGGTCTCCCCACCAAGTCTTTCGGGCCATAAAGCAGTCTCTGGATGAATTGAAGGCGGAACGCAGCGCCTCTACTGGCCAAATGTGCAAGTCCTTGTCCTCCTTCCTCCTTTGGGAGAAAAAGGACAGCCTGGGGAATCCAATGTAATTTATCCCAAAAAAAATCAACTAAAACAGCTTGAATTCTTGCAAGTACATTTGGAGGGGGGTCAACACAAACTAATCTGTGCCATAATGAGGAGGATACTAGATTGTTGATTACAAGTGTCCTCCCTCTGTAAGACATGCTTGGCAGGAGCCACTTCCACCTTTTAAGCCGGCCTTCTATTTTTTCTAAAATGTTCTCCCAGTTCTTTGCTAACACAGATTCTTCACCCAAATAAACTCCCAAGTACTTTATCCCTCCTTTTTTCCAAATCAGCCCTCCCGGTAGAACTAAATTGTCAAGTGGCCTTTTCCCAACCATCACGGCTTCACTTTTTTCCCAGTTTACCTTAGCAGATGACAAACTATTGAAAAGACATACAGTCCCCTCCAAGGTATCAATATCACTCTGTTTGTTAATCATTATCATAACGTCATCTGCATATGCTGAGACCTTCACAGCTGTGGTACAACCTGGGAAAAAAACACCTGAGAGTTTTTCCCTGAGTTTGTGAAGGAAAGGCTCAATGGAAAGGGAGTACAGCATTCCAGAGAGTGCGCATCCTTGACGTACTCCCCTCTGTACAATGAAAGGTGCAGCCAAACCACCATTAATTTTTAGTATACTCACAATGTCACGGTACAGTACCTGGATCTTGGCTATGAAACCTGGGCTGAACCCAAAGGCATTTAGCGTCTGCCACAGGTACTTGTGTTCAACCTGGTCAAAAGCCTTTTCCTGGTCTATGAAAATGAGACCAGTATCTACACCCAATGACCCAGAGAGTTCCAAAACGTGCCCAATTAGTGTGATATTGTCACTTCTTAACCTGCCGGGCACACAGTAAGTCTGGTCAACATGAATGGCCTTACTCATCACCTCTCTAAGTCTAGAGGCTAAAACTTTAGAGAGGATTTTATAGTCCCCACACAGCAGAGATACAGGTCTCCAGTTCTTCAGGTCTTGTAGATCCCCCTTTTTCGGCAGCAAAGTGATAACTGCCCTTCTACAGCTCAGCGGTAGCTGTCCTCTGCACAAACTGTCCTGAAGCACCTCCAGCAAATCTTTGCCGACCACAGACCAGAAAGACTTATAAAATTCAACAGGCAGGCCATCAATGCCAGGTGCTTTACAATTGCCCATGCTCATGAAAGCAGTATACAGTTCATTCAGAGACAGTTCTGCATCTAACACCGCATTGGTATCACCGTCCACCTGAGGAAGCCCAGCATAAAAAGAACTGGCCAACTCTGCATCCTCCACAAATTCACTTTTAAACAGATCATTGTAGAAGGAGGTGGCATATCTGCGGATCTCAGGGGTTCCCGTTATTGTGGTTCCATCGCCAGAGCGTAACGAATGAATGATCTTCCTCTGACCATTCCTTTGCTCCAAACCAAAAAAAAACTGTGATGGGGCATCCATTTGAGACACATTCATGAAACGTGAACGGACCAGAGCTCCCTGTGCTGTAGTGCCCAACAGGTTGGCTAAGGCAGCCTTTTTAGCTTTAAGGGCTTCAATATGCCCTTGATTTCTTGTAGAATCAACTAAACCCTTTAACTCTACTACTTCAATCTCCAGTTCTTTAAGAGATCTGGTAATGTACTTGGTGACATTGCGAGTATACTCCTGACATAATTGTCTTATCTTGCTCTTTCCTACATCCCACCATTGCTGTAATGAAGAAAAAGTGGTCTTGCTTTTTCCATGCAAAGCCCAAAGAAACTCAACAGCCTCTCTGAAAGTTCTATCATGTAGAAGACCAGTATTAAAATGCCAATATGCACTCCGTACTTTAACATTCTGAATGAAAAAAGAGCACTGAACAAGACAATGGTCAGAAAAACCAACAGGAGTTATTTGACTTGATTTAAAGATACCAAAATTATGTTTGAAGCAATAAAAACGATCAAGTCTGGCCAGAGATAACAAATTATCCTTGGAGTGACTCCACGTGTACTGCCTGTCACTCTTGTAAAAACCTCTCCAAACATCCTGTAGGCCATGGGTTTCAATCAACCGCTTAAATTTAGCAGATGAAGCGGGATGAGGCTCTAGATGGTTCCTGTCTAGTTTGGCATTTTCCGTGCAATTGAAATCACCTCCCAGAAACAAAAAGAAATCGGTACAATGGTGAATTACATCACATAAGGTGTTCAGCAGTCTCATTCTCTCAACGCCCGAAACTGGGGCATAAACATTCACAAAAATCAATTTCGCACCCTCATATTGTACTGTGACTTTTAGAATGTGACCACACACTATCTCTTCTACCTCAGAAGAAGAGGGACTGAAACCCTTAGAGAAAAGCACACCAACGCCGCCACTGTTAGTTAATTTGTGGCTTAGGAAGACCTCCCCAGGCCACTCCTTCTTCCAGTCACTTTCATTCACAGCGTCACTGTGAGTTTCTTGAATGAAGACCACATCCAACCCTTTCAATTCTACCAACTTGAAGAGAGAAGCTCTCTTCACATCGCTCCTGGCTTCATTTATGTTTAAAGACCCTATCTTCAAATCAGCCATGAAAGGGAAAGAAGTTGTCTCTGCAACAAGAAAAGCACATACAAACTATATGAGGAGAACAAACTTTGTCTTAACCATCACTGATTAATTGTGCCTTGACTTTTGTCGTGATTTTCTTGAGCCGGTAAACCTCTTGGTCAGTGAAAGCCCCCTCTTCCTTCCTCAGTCGTGCCACAGACCTGACGAAAGATCTCAAATCGGGGAAGAACTGTTCGGTTTTAACCGCCCTTTGCCCTTTAGTGTCAGTTAAAAATTTCCTAATTGTCTCGAGGGGATAAAAAAATGGTCTCATCCTCTTGTGATGGTGTCCACTCACTTTCCTCATCCGATGAATCATCCAACACTTTCTTGGCCTTGGCACTACCCTGCTCTTTGTCAGACATTTTCCTTTTACTGCGTTTAGCTGTTAAACCAGTCTCCTCCGTAAACATGGTGCCATCTACCAGTTCCTCACTGACCACACTTTCCACACTCTGACCACAGTTCATTTTACCTTTATCACATTTCCTTTCCTCTGCCAGCTTACATTTTCCTCGGTCTCCTCTACTTTCTCTGCGGACTGCTGTGCACCGGGCGAGTCAGACTCGGCTTCGGGCGCGCCGCGGCCCGGCGCCGCAGCGCTTCAGGCGGGTTCGAGCTGGTCTGCTGTCCGGCCTCAGGGCAAGACCGAACCACATGTCCTTCTGCACCGCAACCGAAGCATTTCATCGTCTCAGACGTGGCAAACACGGTATAACTAAAACCGTCCACTTTGAACGTGAAAGTCAGGTTTAAATCGCCCGTGTTGTCCTTAAGGATCATGAACGCCTGTCTTCTGTGACACACAACGTGTCTTAGTTTTGGCGACTTGGACCCCAGCAGAACCAATTTAATGGGGGACACCAGCTGCCCGAAACGCGACAGCTCCGTGGCCAACACTTCGTTCTTAATGAACGGAGGCGCGTTTGAAATAGTGAGCTTCTTTGCCAGGTTCACCAGCGGGAGAACAGGGGTGAAAGAGTCGCGAATCACGACGCCATTTTCCACAACTTTTCCAACTTTGGCCACGTCATCTAAGAAAATGACAACAGCTTTGTTCATACGCGAAGCAGACTTCACACTTTCAAACCCGACAACCTCTCCGACAGCATAGCTGGCCTCCTCCACTGAACAGCCGACACTCGGCAATATCTTAACCGCATGACGGCGTGTCAGCTTCTCCAGCTCCGCACTACTACTGACAACGGGCATAGTGCCCGGCTGCCAACCGCACCACCAAACTACACCCAAAAAATTGACCACCTAACAACAAACTAATCACGAAAATAGATACAGAAAAGAAAGAGAAAGCATGGAAATTTTTACTCACACCGAAGCAAAAAACGCTGTCGCTGCGTTCACTCACTCGCACTTCCACTCGAGAGAGAGAGAGAGAGAGAGAGAGAGAGAGAGAGAGACAGAGAGAGACAGACAGACAGCCATACAGGCAGACAGAGAGTCCTTCCATATTAATAAAATTAGTATTATTCTGAAGAATTTTGAAATTTATATATAGTTAATATATCAAAGACTAATGAGCAGGGGCCCCTACTAAGCGTCCCTCTCAGGTTGTCCATGAGTGAGTGACCACAGTTTGCAACGCACAGTTTAGCTGCAGTTGCACGGCACTGCAGGGAAAACAGTTATTTTATATTATTTTTACAATATTATCCTGAAAATAATCCTATTTTTGATAATTGTATCAGTAATCTGATTGTCTTTTTTATTCTGTACCTGTATTGGAATACAGTTAATTTTTTTTGCGCGTCCTGATTACATAACACCCGTTACTGTATTCCATCACTCCCCCACCTTGGTTATTTTGTATTACTGGGCACTGTAAATAAATTCATCAAAACGTGTCCTTTGTATATAATGTAATCTGTCTTTTCCTCATTCCTTCTCATTCCTTATTGTTGTTACATCTGGCTGGGATGTTGTGCTACTTCCCCTTATTTCCCTGGGATCCAACTAGGGGATGTAACATCCTCTTGAAATTAGCATTGAACTCACTGGAATTATGAGAACATCTCTACCGTCATATTGCTCTGCAAAACGTTCTGCTTATCCAACTCATGCATAGTATATGCCAATACTGTTGCAAAATGTCTGATTCATTAAAGGTCAAACCTTCTCTGATTTTGAATGCATAATCATAAAGTGCCCCCATGGGAAACGCAGGGTTAGGAAACCGAGTGCCACGGGGAGCCATGTGTTTGCATGTTTTCATTCCCACCAGACTCCACGCCAGTTGTTCCACTGATTGGTGCGTCCTCTTTGCTAATCAGTGCGAGAACCTGGGGTGTTTCTCAGTACCAAGCACTCCAAATATCAGCGTGCGTTCTTGAAGAGTATGTGCTTTGGCAAGAAGAACTTGGAAGCATAAACTTGCAATTTCACTAGCACACAGGATGCTCAGTTTTCAGTTTGAAACAAGGGCGGCTTGACGGTATTGCGCAATACCCCGAGCTGGCATGTCTTTCTATAGAGCTACGAAAAAGAGAGAGAAACTTTCTAGATTGACATTCCTTTTCCAAAATAGGCAAATATTTGAAGTCTACACTGTACACTCTATTCACTCGGTGACCAAATAGCAGCTGTAGTATATAAATTATAATAGTCGTACGCTTCGCTTTCCTCTGCTATTGTCGCATAACGGTGTTTTGAATTTTTCAGCTCATTCACAACAAATCAAGTATACTTTACACAGCGTGTCCGGGAAGCACGGTGGTCTATTCCGTTGCCTTCCAACACGGGGACCGCCGGTTCGAATCCTCGTGTTACCTCTGGCTTGGTCGGGCATCCCTACGGACAGAATTGGCCGCATTTGCGAATGGGAAGCTGGATGTGGGTATGTGTCCTGGTCACTTCACTAGCGCCTCCTCTGGTTGGTCTGGACGCCTGCCCCATGACTGATGGGATAGGCGCCAGCATCCCTCATAACCCTGAGAGCAGGATAAGTGGTTGGATAATGGATGGATGGATGGATTACCTATCTCAAGCAAGTTTCAAGTTCCGGCAAATGGATGTACACACAATATTGAAATGAAAGGACACCATTGGCTGCCTGAAGGTGGGGAAAACACCATGGTCCTTCAGCACAGCTGTCCCTAAGCTTTGGAATGGTCTCCCGGACTCCATTTGAAATGCTCAGTCTACCTCCAGTTTTAAAGCTCAACACCAGTAAGCTCCTTTACTGTCAAAATCAAAGCTGGGGGGTGTCCGGATGGCGTGCTGGTCTATTCCATAACCTGCCAACATGGGGATTGCCGTTTCCAATCCCTGTGTTACTTCCGGCTTGGTTGGGCATCCCCACAGACACAATTGGCCGTGTCTGGATGTGGATATTTGTTCTAGTCACTGCACTAGTGCCCTAGTGCCTCCTCTGTTCAGCTGGGGCGCCTGTTCAGGGGGGGAGGGGGAACTGGGGGGAATAGTGTGGCCCTCCCACGCGCTACGTCCCCCTGGCAAAACTCCTCACTGTCAGGTGAAAGGAAGCGTCTGGCGACCCCACATGTACCGGAGGAGGCGTGTGGTAGTCTGCAGTCCTCCCTGGGTCGGCAGAGGGGGTGGAGCAGCAACCAGGATGGCTCGGAAGAGTGGGATAATTGGCCGGATACAATTAGGGGGGAAAGGGGGGGGAATCCCCCCCACACACACAAAAAAAAAAATCAAAGTTGGGGACTGTCTGACGTTTCATAATTCACAAGAACACAAGTATAAAGAAGTACACTTATGGAAGAAAGCCCCTGTTGTTCAGTCTGGTTAGAATAAAAACCTGTACACACAAGGCTCTCCATGATGCATGGTTCCCTACCCCTGCACAAATGAACGGTAATCGGAAAGTTTCTGAAGACAACCGCTAGAATACAATGGCTGTCACTTGGACTTTTTAGGCGTTTCTGATTGCTTTGAGCCACGGGGGTGTTCTCTAAATACAAACTCGTTCTTGAGGAGTCTGTGATTGTCGAGTTGAATTTGGGATTGCAAACTCGTAAGATTACAAGCACGTAGGTCACTCAAAATACAGCTTGAGATGCGCTGTGGGTGTTGCACCAAAATCTTTGATCTGTGAGAATCTGTGATTTTAGGATCAAACATGTCTTGTAAGATGTTAATTATGAGGACCTACTATCCATGCCTATATTTGAAAAGCTGAGCCCCTAAGCTTTCTTACCATGTGCAGCATGTGGTAAAAAAATAAATAAATTGTAAAGCCTACTTCTGTTTGTCATATGGTGTTTCATGTTGGATAGCCAATTGGATTTTTTTTCACAATAGCTTTTTCACACATCTTGTTTCACCACATGCAATCCGTGGGTTCGACAGCTTAGAAACTTCACTTTTCATACGTAGAGACTGGGTGTGGCAAGAGCCAAGGGGACTGAAGTTTAGGAAAAACGTGGTCCCTATCAACAACAGCTAATACCAACACACAAACAAACAAATATGTAATGCCAATGGCCAAGGTAATGGGTCGCATGGAGTCACCTTTGGGCTTTTTGTACAGCAGCTTTGCTGTGACCATCAACAAGGCCCTGCTTGTTTCCCTTCATTCGTGACATCTTGAATTTTGTTTTTGTTGAGTTTAGAGCAGAGTAATTGTTGTGCAAACTATGCTTACTACTATTACCCTGTGCTCTTTGTGCATTTTTTGCTCGCACAGTGACTGGTGAACAGTGAATGGCACTCAATCTACTCCCTGGTGCCTAGTGTGAATACAATCAAGATGGCAGGCAAGGGGGCGTCCAGGTGGTGTGGTGGTCTATTCCGTTGCCTACAACACAGGGATTGCCAGTTTGAATGCCCGTGTTACCTTCAGCTTGGTCGGGCGTCCCTACAGACACAATTGGCCGTGTCTGGGGCTGGGAAGCCGGAAGTGGGTATGTGTCATGGTCGCTGCACTAGCGCCTCCTCTGTTCAGTTCGGGACGCTTGTTCGGGGGGAGGGGGAACTGGGGGGAATAGCATGATCCTCTTATACGTCTCCCTGGTGAAACTCCTCACTGTCAGGTGAAAAGAAGCAGCTGGTGACTCCACTTGTATTGGAGGAGGCATGTGGTAGTCTGCAGCCGTCACTGGATTGGCAGAGGAGGTGGAGCAGCGACCGGGGTGGCTCGGAAGAATGGGGTGATTGGCCAAGTATAATTGGGGAGAAAAAGGTTGAAAAATCCAAAAAAAGATTATAAAAGATGGCAGACAAGACCGATTGTAGAGACCACTCTAGGTCTGAACAGCCTACATCAGCAAAGACTGGTTCAGTCGCCAAGTGTGTGGCAGCCTTTACAAGTAGCATCAATAGTGACTGCCTTCCTGAAAGATACCAATTACACATTGGCACCACTTCAGCCTCTGTGGCCTGTTCTGTTCTCAAATGTGTTGAAGTGGAACTGAAAACCCAATCTACAAAACAAATTTAATCACCTAGATGCCACAACTCCTCGTCTAACAAAACATTTCTCAACTCATTTCCTCTTAAGGATAAACCAGCAGCCCAACAGTGATTCAGTTAAATCCCACACATACTGTAGAGTAATAAGTAAAACTTTCATAATGGCTGTGTTTGTATTGTAAACACGTGTCTCAGCTGCACATAGCTCTGGCATTCACCCCACACTATCCATCCTCCAAGCCCATGGCTCAGAACAAAAGTTGGAGCTAATGCAGTGTTGCAGCCAACAGCACACAGGGATTTCACCTGCATGTTCCCCCAGCTCACTTGTACTCTGTCTGTGTTCGAAAACCTCCCTTCATTTTTCCTGTTTGCCTTCCCCTCAATCCTCTCTCTCCCCTCGGCGTCTCTCCTAAAACCTCACTCAACTGCAGACTTACCTGCTGTCTCCTTTTTGTCCTTCGGAGTTTCCTTCTTCTGTGATTTTTTGCTTCACTCATTTCCGTTCAGGGTCCTCCCTAATGGATTTGCTTTCTCTTCTTCTCCATCTAACAGTCCTCCAGTACATCCACTATCTTGGATTGGACAAGATTGTGCTAAAGAAGATTGCCCAATATTCCCCCCTCGCAATAATGCATGAGTACAGGTGTGCACTCATATCTTTTGCTGCAACCTGAAACTAAGGTTAACTGGCCTATTCCTGAGTCATTGGACACAATTGCGAGTCTTGTGACCACTCTTATGAATGCCACACAGCATTCATAAACTTGTCAACTGTGCTTCTGCTAACGTTGAACGGGACTGACTGGCCATATAATGTTTGAGGCAACACAATATAATGTATGTGGCTCATTACTTCATCACACAAATTGCTGATTGGGAAATTGATTGGGATCTCAGCAAAACAAAAAACCTTTGCTGGGTGGGTGAGGCTAAGGGGACTCCCAGCCAATCTTAGGGTTGTCCGCTCTAATGGTACATTCAGAGTGCACTTCAAAAGGTAACCAATCTAGTTTTGCCACCAGTGGCGCTGCAAAGCAGCATGTGCCCGTATTGTTCGCATCATATGTTCTTCCAGCACGTGCATGGGGAGGAACAAGCACGCCACAAGCACAGGGTGACATATTACATACACTACCGTTCAAAAGTTTGGGATCACCCAAACAATTTTGTGTTTTCCATGAAAAGTCACACTTATTCACCACCATATGTTGTGAAATGAATAGAAAATAGAGTCAAGACATTGACAAGGTTAGAAATAATGATTTGTATTTGAAATAAGATTTTTTTTACATCAAACTTTGCTTTCGTCAAAGAATCCTCCATTTGCAGCAATTACAGCATTGCAGACCTTTGGCATTCTAGCTGTTAATTTGTTGAGGTAATCTGGAGAAATTGCACCCCACGCTTCCAGAAGCAGCTCCCACAAGTTGGATTGGTTGGATGGGCACTTCTTGCGTACCATACGGTCAAGCTGCTCCCACAACAGCTCAATGGGGTTCAGATCTGGTGACTGCGCTGGCCACTCCATTACCGATAGAATACCAGCTGCCTGCTTCTGCTCTAAATAGTTCTTGCACAATTTGGAGGTGTGTTTAGGGTCATTGTCCTGTTGTAGGATGAAATTGGCTCCAATCAAGCGCTGTCCACTGGGTATGGCATGGCGTTGCAAAATGGAGTGATAGCCTTCCTTATTCAGAATCCCTTTTACCCTGTACAAATCTCCCACCTTACCAGCACCAAAGCAACCCCAGACCATCACATTACCTCCACCATGCTTAACAGATGGCGTCAGGCATTCTTCCAGCATCTTTTCATTTGTTCTGCGTCTCACAAACGTTCTTCTTTGTGATCCAAACACCTCAAACTTGGATTCATCCGTCCACAACACTTTTTTCCAGTCTTCCTCTGTCCAATGTCTGTGTTCTTTTGCCCATCTTAATCTTTTTCTTTTATTGGTCAGTCTCAGATATGGCTTTTTCTTTGCCACTCTGCCCTGAAGCCCAGAATCCCGCAGCCGCCTCTTCACTGTAGATGTTGACACTGGTGTTTTGCGGGTACTATTTAATGAAGATGCCAGTTGGGGACCTGTGAGGCGTCTGTTTCTCAAACTAGAGACTCTAATGTACTTATCTTCTTGCTCAGTTGTGCAACGCGGCCTCCCACTTCTTTTTCTACTCTGGTTAGAGCCTGTTTGTGCTGTCCTCTGAAGGGAGTAGTACACACCGGTGTAGGAAATCTTCAATTTCTTAGCAATTTCTCGCATGGAATAGCCTTCATTTCTAAGAACAAGAATAGACTGTCGAGTTTCAGATGAAAGTTCTCTTTTTCTGGCCATTTGGAGCGTTTAATTGACCCCACAAATGTGATGCTCCAGAAACTCAATCTGCTCAAAGGAAGGTCAGTTTTGTAGCTTCTGTACCGAGCTAAACTGTTTTCAGATGTGTGAACATGATTGCACAAGGGTTTTCTAATCATCAATTAGCCTTCTGAGCTAATGAGCAAACACATTGTACCATTAGAACACTGGAGTGATAGTTGCTTGAAATGGGCCTCTATACACCTATGTAGATATTGCACCAAAAACCAGATATTTGCAGCTAGAATAGTCATTTACCACATTAGCAATGTATAGAGTGTATTTCTTTAAAGTTAAGACTAGTTTAAAGTTATCTTCATTGAAAAGTACAGTGCTTTTCCTTCAAAAATATGGACATTTCAATGTGATCCCAAACTTTTGAACGGTAGTGTATATCTGCAGGCAAAACACGAAGAAGAAGAGGAACTACTAACCTGGAAATCGAGCCACATCAATACACTCCCAGGAAATAAGAAGAAATAGAAGAACATCAAAGAGAGAATTATGTTGACTGTCAAGAGCAAAGCTGCTGCCTCTAAGCCAAGGAAACAAAGACCTGACTGTAATGTAGAACAAAGAAAACAAGGAGAAAGGACTAGATAGAGGAGGCCCTGTGTGACATTAAACAACTCTTAGAAATTGTTCCCTGATTTCGGCCTCAGGCATCCTCAATGCCATGTCCTGGACAGGGAAATTGGGGAATTGTCTAAACAAACGTCATCAGATCTATCTAAATATAAATGTAGGCGTGAGTGCAAATAATGTGTAAGGGCAAGGAAAGTCAAATTTTGCATAATAATTTGTAAGACACCTATAAAACACACAATCTTATGTTGCATAATCTAAACTGATAATCTGTGTTAATGATGAAAAGCTTTTTTTTTATTCTGCAATTCGTTATATAAGGCCATAGGATTGGTAAATGCTATATTTCGTTTTTGTTGAGCACTATCAAACTAATATAGAATAACGTGACATGCACATTTTGGTCGTGAAAATAATTAGCAGTAACACTAAATAAGCTAATTTATATAATTTGAACAATAAGCATTAGCTGGTGTTAGCCGGGTATATGACCACTGACTTTTTATATTACCTTGGCTGAGAACATATTGCTGTTGGCCACATGACAAATTGCCTGACAGTCGAAAAAAAAAAGTGTTTTCCTCAAAGACTTGATGTCAATCAAACTAAAGGTGAATGAGGTTTTATGCTTGTTTCACTTGGTCACACTCCACTGCACAACATCCATTGCATGTTGTCCGTCTTGGGAGAGAGATCCCTCCTCTGTTGCTCTCCCTGAGGTTTCTTCCTATTTTTTTCTCCCCGTTAAAGAGTTTTGTTTTTTAGGGAGTTGTTCCTTATCCGATTTGAGGATCTAAGGACAGGAGGTTGTGTTGCTGTAAAGCCCCCTGAGGCAAATTGGTAATTTGTGATATTGGGCTATACAAATAAAATTGACTTGACTTGACACTCAATTCGACAATTGGTGGCAGTAGCATGCCAATGTAAGGTCATGATCTGACAATACAATGAACAGCAGAAGAGCATCGCCAGTCACAATGATACCGCTTTTAGAACATTATAAAATAAGGGTCTGCAAATGACTTATGAGGTAAGGCAACATATGGGACATGTTTATTAGGCCTCAACGACACATGCATTGCATTTTGGTGAGAAATTTCAAATGTAAATAAAATCGAGTGGGTCTACAAATAAAAATACATTTTATACCTTTTAAGGATCTACTCTCGTATTTTCACAATGTGTGTCTGGTGTGTGGTGTGTGTCTGTATGAGAGTCTACAAACGGCCAAACTAAAGCACTTGGGGCCTTCATTCTTTTTGGAGGTTATTGGGGATGATCAGGGGCACCTATAAAAAATAGCAGAACATTAAAATTATGCATAATTATGCATAAATATGCAAAATTATGCATTTTTCTAAAATGTCTAAAAACCACCTTTCTCGGCATTTCAGATGATTCTGAGCATCTTTGATTTTTCCACCTATATAAAAAAAATTTCTGGGACTTAGAAATGTTTTGGCATTATGCAAAATATATGCATTTTTGCAAAAATGCACTTATGATCCTAATTTTTTTGGGAGGTGGTAGGTATTGTTCCAGAGCGGACCAGAAAAATAGCAGAACATTAAAATAATTACAATAATTATGCATAATTATGCAAAATATGCATTTTCTAAAAATGGCTAAAAACCACTTTTCTCGGCATTTCAGATGATTCTGAGCATTTAGGGGAGGGAGTTGGAGTGGGGGGGGGGCCGCTTTTCTCGGCATTTCAGATGATTCTGAGCATTTGGGGGGAGGGAGTTGGAGTGGGGGGGGGGTTTAGGGGCAGGGGGAAGGCGGTTAATTGGCAGGATGAAGAGGAGGGAAATTTAGACGGGTGGAGAACCAAACCGCTACATTGTAGCGGGGTTCTTCTAGTAATTCCATATTTTCACAACCTGGGTCTTATTTTCTTAGTTTTTGCCATTGTGCATAGCAGTTATCAACCCAAACATCCATTATCCAAACCGCTTATCCTGCTCAGAAGTCATTGCATAGCACAGCAGCATAGCAGTTATCCCATTTAATAATCACTGACTTCATTTTGGAGATTCTGAATACAGGACCACCACAAGACACAGCCGTGCAACTCCATCTGAAAATTACTTGCACCACTTTAATCGCATTTAGGCATGGACCATCATGTCCCATCTGTCCTGGAATAGAGATTCCTGCCTCTGATGCAGCTCCCTGAGATTGTGGCATGTTCATTGTCCTGTATTTTTTTTTTCTTTTCTGTAAAATTTTTACTCATCTGAATTGAGGTTTCATGGGTAGAGATTATATTCTATTGTCATTTACTGCATCTACCCATTTCTCACTTTGGGATGTTAAGCTCTCACAGATAGTAACTGTGATCTAGGGCTTACAAATAAACCTGACTTGACTGCATGTCCAATATGTTATCATGTGACTTGAGTCTGTAGGGCAAAGTCAGAGTTCAAGTGAATTTTACATCACTCACCATGGTACTTTTTTTTTTAAACAAAGGCTACAATATACATTAACCACTGGATACAAGCATCACGAATCAAATATACATTTAATTTTAGGCAAAAGTGTGTTGATGACTTCTATATTCGGGGGGTATCTGCGGTGATTTGGGGGAATTACAGGGATTACCAAAACACTGTTGTCAGGAACAAAGGTAGCAGTCAGGTGCAGATAAACACTCTGGCAGAGAGACGCAAACAGTCCAATGACCTCTTTAACCAAAAACAACCGGCAAGGTAAGTGTCGACAACAGGCAGGAGGTCAAAAACACGAGAATGTACAAGGTAAAAGTACCACAATCAGATGGTAGGGGCAAAGTCCAAAATCACAAGCAGTCAATAACCAGGTAACACGCAGGCAGAACAGGTAAACAAAGGCAACAATGAACGAGAGTCATGCAGCTAGAATGATCTGGCAAATGATACTGGGGAAAGGGCTGGGATATATATATGCACTGTAAGAAGGTGATTAGTGGAATAAGGGACAGGTGGTAATCATCACAGCAGTGGGCAAAGCTGGCCGGGGAAAAACAAGCTCTGGGCTGGACAAGGTGCTGGAGCTTGTACTGGAGCTGATGGTGGTGGTGGTTGTGGAGCTGTAGCTGTAACGAGCTGGCTGAAGTCCTGACACAGTGATGTAGGTAGGCTATCGTGATGACATGAGAAGATTCCAGGCAATTTCTAAGTCATCACTCAAACTGTTCAATAATCATCTGCTTGCATGATGCTTCAAATTATGTGTATTTTGTTTTGTCACAATCTCTAGGAATGTAATTGGAAGAGAGAAGGCAGCGGTACAAGGAAATAATTCATTGCCACCGAATTTCATATCATGGAGGAATGCAGAGAAAAGCTGCACCTCTTTTGGGAAACGTTGGATCGTGGCAACACTGCACCTCCTGAACAAGCAAATTATTTTCTTCTTGCATAAAATGTCTCTGGCACAGCTTTTGTGATGGGCTACCCTCTTCGTCTATTGTGAAAAATGACAAAATGCTACACAAGAGCGTTTTTAAAGGATATGAGAGGAGCTGATTTGATTGGCCAAGCCAAAGCCCTCCCTAATTCCACTTGCTTATAATGTACATATTCATCCTAATTCAACACCTTAATCAATTACACCATGCTGCACCAGGGTCGCGCTTGTGTCTGGTAACCAAATTACCAAAAAGCTAGTGGACATGCCCATAAGCACCCCTCACTCTTGCCTTTGTGCTCAGTTACACTAAAATAGGGCCCAAGGGTACATCACAACTGACCAAAATTGTTGGGGAAATTACTTAGCACCTAGCATGATCACAAAATGTCAATTGTTACAAGTTCATTTGCGCATGGAAGTTGTTTCAGGATGGAAATATGTGTCATTTTCAAAAATGTGGACAATGAAAAAAAAAAATCTGAGGAATGAGAAAAAAACGGAACTGAGCGTGAGAGGGCCTGCAGTCTGAATGTAGCCTGTCTTTTTTTTTACTACTCCTCTTAACTTCAGCCCACCCGGCTTGCTTACCATTGTTCCCATGGGCAGTACATCCCCATCTCTTTTTCTCTTTGTTTGCCTTCTACCCTCTCTCCCCTCCTTCAGCTCCCCTTGAATTTTCCTGTTAGATCTTCCAGTTCTCCATCTCCCTCTCTATGGAGAAGTCCTCACGGGAATCCTCTAGAGAGAACTAACTCTGAGACCTCACCCTTATTTCCCCACTGACACTGGGCTTCTGAATGTATTCCACCCCGTCCGGCCTCCCTTCCCTTTCTATTTCTGCTCATGTTACTTTCGGAGTCCTGCCCACGGTCTTTGCAATATGTAAAACTGCAGCAAAGTATGGCAATACCCCACTGAAACCTAATGTGAAAGAAACCTGCATGCCAGACATTTTTATGAACTCTATACAGACTTATTAGTAACTAATTCATACAGACAAACACCAACTTATCGTAATAATAATGTAATTCATGCACAATGAAAATGTTCTGAAAACTAAACACCAGAGGTGATTGCTTTAAGTCTAGAGGGGAAGCAGAGCGCCCCTCAAAATGTGATTAAATATGCAGCAATGAAATGTTTAACAATGTTAAGTACCAATATTACTCGCCACTCATGGTGCAACTCAGTACTTTTGTAAATAAAACATGGAAAATATCTGCAGAATCTCACTGCATTATCATACTGATGTTATCTTCGTTCCATGGACAGTGTAGTCTTCTAAAAATTGTCAGTGGAATTACAGCCCATTGAACTGAGTGTCAATGGGCTGCCATTGATACCGGCACTTACACTGAACTAGGAATGCAACAATTATAGATTTTGATGGTACGATTGTAGTCTGAGGAAAAATCTTGGTTTGACGGTTTCACGATTATTATGCATTATTTTTATTCACAACACTATGGATAATCACGAGCTTTCTTGAATAAGAGGTTTAATTGTACCCCCCCACACACACACACACACGCAAACATTTATTAATTTGTTTTAGTAGTTGCTGCCTTCCAAAACAGAAATAATACAGTGACGGTGAAAATAAATAAAAAACACAGTCTATATCTCTTTGGAATTAAATATAAGCTACACATCCGCTATGCATTTCCCTTCTGAACAAACCAAGGAGTGAAAAGCTGCAGGACCCCTGTCTGCATCAGGGCCCTTTTCATAAATTACGCAATTATTTACAGTCCTTTCAGTTCATAATATAGTGCAGAAATGTGAGCACGTTTACATTTTCTGTGCTCAGTCTTGACTGCTGAGCCTTCATGGATGTAGGTCACCCCTCAGCCCAAACACAGATGTTGCCATCATGACAGCAGGTGCAGCATGGCATTTTAAGCTGGTGCACCACTGGTGTAACTTCGTTTTCTTTCTGTCCGCAGTCTGCAGGTTGCGCCAACAATTGTATTTTCCTCACTGTGCAACCGTTGTTCATAGAACAAGCATGAAACCGTCCAGTCCCAGACCCATGGTGCACGTGTAGGTGGACCGCGTCCTACTAAACGTCCCTCTCAGGTCATCGATAAGTGAGTGAGTGACCACAGTTTGCGATGCATAGCCCATGGTGACAGTTGTGCCCAAGTTTTGCCTAAGTCTGAGCACCAGAGAAGGGGCGATACACCTGGCAGAGATCACCTCTGTTACCTATCAAAATATTATCTGGCTCTCCACATCCTCCTCCAATGGACCTTACATTTTCAGATCTGCAGCTTTTCACCCTGTCCCCCACCCTTGAAATTCACACTGCCCCTCCCCCCACTATTCACTCCTCCTTCCTTTGCTTTCTTTCTTTCCCTTCCATCCTTCCTTTCACCATTCTGGCCACACATTTTTCATGCCCTGTATTGATACTTAGCAGTCAGAAGTCTTTTTTTGAACTTCTGAATGTGAAGGAATAGGCGCATTCTCCTCCAGCATCAGTGTACTGAACTTATACATCAGTTTATAGATGCTGGAGAACAGTACACAGTGACACAACAAGAGTGACATTGTGTCTTCCAGGTTTTATTCAGCAATGCTTGTAGCAGCATTCAGATGTTAAAATTTGAAAATAATGAATACACAATGTTGTGCATTGCGTTCTGCTAATATATTTCACACACTGCATACTCTGGTGCATGGTTGTGTGAAAATACTGCCTAGACTAAATACAGTATGTGCCTCCTCCGCTCTACCGCCCTGTTTCTCTGATCTCTCTCTCCTCAACTCCCCTTGCCCCTTGAAGCTCTCTTGGAGCTCCACCAATGGACTAAACCTGAATTTGGCAGGTTCACCTGCATTGTCCCTTCGGGATAGATTTTAGTTTTTTTACATCTTTCCCCTGTACACTCTTTGCTTTTAGATCTACCTCTGTGCTTTGCTATTATTTACATCCTTTTCTCCTCACTGTCCTCTTTTGCTCACCACTTCACCACCACAGGCATATCTTTCCCAGTGTCCTCCAGGGATACAAACCGTTACTTCACATCACAAGTCTCTGCAAAAGGTTTCACAGCCTTTTGGGTTGTTTTTAGCTCCAAAGTGTTTACATGCCTGCCTCTACTATGCTTTTAGATATATGTTCCGATTGCCCACTGCTCTGCTTTTTTGATTTTTCTATCATGAACATCTGCACCATATTCACCTGCACTGACTTGGGGAAGAGAGATCCAGTAACCGCAAGCTTGTCTCTTTTTTTGGATTTCCCCCCCTTTTTCGCCGCAATTGCACTTGGTCAACCACCGCAGCCGGGAATCAAACCTGGATTGCCCGGACTACAGGTGACTGCGCTAACCAGTCAACTAAAGGGGCCGATCCCACTCTTCTGAGCCGTCCCGGTTGCTGCTCCACCCCCTCTGCCGATCCGGGGAGGGCTGCAGGCCTCCTCCGTTACTTGTGGAGTTGCCAGCCACTTCTTTTCACCTGACAGTGAGGCGTTTTGCCAGGGAGACGTAGCACGTGGGAGGATCACACTGTTCCCCCCAGTTCCTCCTCCCCTCTTAGCCGGTGCCCCAACTAACCAGATGAGGCGCTAGTGCTGTGACCAGGACACATACCCACATCCGGCTTCCCACCCGCAGACACAGCCAATTGTGTCTGTAGGGGACACCTGACAAAGCTGAAGGTAACACGGGGATTTGAACCAGCGATCCCCGTGTTGGTAGGCAACGGACTAAACTGCGACACTACCCGGACGCCTGATGCAAGCTTGCATTTGTATGATTTGAGTTATGCTTTGTGGGATTTTTATTTATTTATTTTTGTTTAACCAGAATCTTCTGCACAAACTGTGCTACAATCATCAGATTGGCTGGTGCTGGTCAGTTTGACCCAAGGCAAACTTTCGGGCAGGATAGAGCAGTGGTTCTCAACCTTTTTGGGGTCCTGGACCCCCTGCGTATTTTTGATCTACCCTGAGGACCCCTCCACCTGAACTTGGGGGAGGGGGGTTGCAATTTGATAGAAACAGTAGAAACTGCATTTTAAATTGCATTATAGCATTTATTCACTCTTTGGGGCAAAAGTAAGACCTTTCAGTTGTAAGTTAGATATAGTTAACAAAACAGAATTCTTATGCAGTAACTTTCAGATATATGTAACAACACAGAATATGTATTCAGTAACTTTCAGATATATGTAACAACAGAATTTTTATGCAGTAACTTTTAACAATGCAAACGGGAGCGAGATCTCTTATTAAAATAAAATAAATTACACTAGTTTAGGTAGAGAAAGGTCTCAGTCACATTTGAGTAAAATAATCCTATTTCTGTAAATGTCATAGGATCTTTTTTTTAAAGATATTTTATTTTCACGGACCCCTTGCAATTACACCACCGACCACTAGGGGTCCGCGGACCCCCGGTTGAGAAACACTGGGATAAAGAACACAGGTTGAGCATGGCCCCGCTGAACATCCCGCTTCCATTGACATGGGGGCTAGTGTTTATGCCGGTTCCCTCACCTAATCTCAAACTGTTCCAAGCGTTTCACCACAAAAGTTCAAAGAAAAAAAAGAAAAGCTTCAACCAGCAAGGTCAGCTCCATTCCATCCCCTTACACTTGTTCGGTCCAGAACCAAGAAATCCTATGTCTGGGCCGGGGGGCACAGGGTATTGTCATCACTGCCTAAACAAGAAGCCATGGGAACAGCAAGGAGAGTATGCAAACAAACAGCAGCGAGGAAAGTGTGAGGCTCGACAAAAAGAAAAATGGCAAGAATTAATACCGAAAATAATCACAATTTAACTACTATTACTATTTCTTGCGAGGGAACTTCCACATCTTTTAACGTGATTGTTTGCTCCTCCATCCAGTGGAAATGCTGGCCAGTTTGTAAAAAGGTTTGTGGGTTCCCCAGTGCAGCACAAACAACAGCACCATCCCAATGTTGGTAGAAAAGGGGTATTCGCCAAAATACCAATACAACGTGTAAACTGACAGCCAAGCATGGTTGCACATTATATTCCAGATTCATCTGTATCGGTAGAGGGAAAGCTGTTTGGGCCCCCAAAATATTAAATCTGAATCTGTGGTGAATAAATCTATTGTTTCCTTCCTAGACACATGGATCAAGTGGTTTAAGAGTTAAGTGTACTACCCCAATTCTTTGGAAAAAACAAAAATACATTCACATGGAATAGAATGATACCGGCCTAGGGAGCACAATTCCGCCTGACTTTTCAGTTCCAGAATTTAAACACATTGAATGTGTTTAAATCAAATCATTGGAATTGTTAATCAAAAACCCACCTTTTCAGAATTGCTTTTAATGTGTGATTAATGTTGTGTATTTTATATTTTTGGTGTGTTGCTTTTATGTTCATTTTAACTTCTGTAAAGTATTTGTGAGTATTTTAAAAAGCACTCTATGAATAAAATTTATTATTTTTATTATTATTGATAACCCAGCCACTGAGGATGCACAAGCCAGTGCATCCTTAGTGCCGGTCCCAAGCCCGGACAAATGGGGAGGGTTGCGTCAGGAAGGGCATCCGGCGTAAAATCTTTGCCAAATCAAATATGCGGATCATAAATTACGGATGATCTGCTGTGGCGACCCCTAACAGGAGCAGCCGAAAGTAGTAATAGTAGATTTTTATTATTATTGATCATAATAATAATGATGATGATGATGGTAATGATAATAATAATAATATCAATAATAATAATAATAATATCAAAAATAATAATGTTTCCAGGGACACTTATTATGATTATTGTGATACTTATGATATTATGATTCTCAGCTTGCAATATCCAACTCTGGATGCGTTTGTCAGTTTGATATGAGAATGGAAGGAGTGTGGTAATGATATTATGTTGGCTGACAACAGCACAGACATTTAGAGAGTGCTTGTCGAAACACTGATAGACAAACATGCCATACTGTGGGTATAGCACAGAGCTGCTTCACCGGCCATTGGTTTAAACCACAAAAGCTCCCAGTGTTGCCGATTCTGTCTCACAGGGGTTAAAAAAAAGGGAAACTGCCCTTTAAACCATCTAACCTTGTGATAAGCCCTGTTCTAGGAGAAACTGTAGTTGAAATGAAAGCTGAGCAAGTCATCCAGCAATATCAGTTGATCAATTTGGGTCCTCACAGTGCACAGGAAAGGAAGAGAAGATGTGAAAATCCTGCTGGTTTGGCTAGACAGAGGTGCAGAAAACACTCCTTGGAATATCGACAGGCTCAGCAGACCACTGTCGATTCCATTGAATCCAATCCTAGTAGGGATGCAGACTATATAGTCTCAGCAGGGTCCAGGGGGAGAACACAACTAGTAGATTGATTTTGAGGAATGTGAGGAGTTGGAAATGAAAGGTGCTGATCCCAATGATAGGGCCAGACCTGTAGTGGAGGCTGCAAAACAGAGGGATGGGGGAGGTTGTGTTTGACCACAAAAATGGAATACATTCTATGGTTGATACTAAGGGATTTATGAAATTGATAACTCAAACTCTCTTTCTGACTTCCCCTGACTTCCACTAATCTTGTTTTTTTTTTGTCTCCTGCACCAAGACATTGTGGAAACAGAGTTTTAATTAACTGGGATGAGTTAAAATGAAGATAGATGATGGAACTCTATGAGAGGACCTAAACATCATCCAGAAACAGTATCAACGGAGAAAGTGGACCTTTGTGATGGGGCCTGACTAGGATTTTTTTGGTATTTTTTGTAAGAATAAGATTCTTTCACTTTTGATTTATTTTTATCCATATATGGTCACTCAAGATCAAAGTTGGCTTTCTAACCCTAACCCTAAATCAGTCAACTTTTAGAGTTTTAGAGTATATCCAGACAAACAAAACCAAAAATGAAGATCTTTTGTGTATGGAGTAGAAGGGGTGAGTGATGGGGCGACCATTCTTTAAAATAAATAAATAGCTAAATACATAAATAAATGATTATGAATTTGACCCAGCCACGGTTGAGTTAGGTTCTGGTCTTTTTTTTTAACCTTTTAATGAAATGGAATATGCTCTTGAAAAGTGCATCTTGAAAGGTTGATGTATAGTTAATCATGATTCCCAAGTTACTTTCGAGCGTACGCTAGACCAAATCATTTAAAACCCTATCCGTACACAGCTAGTGTCATATGAAATGTGGTTATTTATAATACATCAAGAGTATAACAAGGGGTATGGTATATAGGCCTGATGGATGTGCTTCTGAAATGTGTCAAGGGAGGAAACCTTCCTCCATGATTTTGGAAGGCTGTTGTAAATCTCTTATCTTAGAAGTATGGTCTAAGACGGTTTAGCAACCTGCCTATCATGTGAAGATTCTTTCTTTCTTTCTTTTTTAAAAATGTTTCCCCTTTTTCTCCGCAATTGTACTTGGCCAATTATCCTATTTTCTGAGCCGTCCCGGTCGCTGCTCCACCGCCTCTGCAAATCCGGGGAGGGCTGCAGACTACCACATGTCTCCTCCAATACATGTGGAGTCGCCAGCCGCTTCTTTTCACCTGCCATTGAGGAGTTTCGCCAGGGGAACATAGCGTGTGAGAGGATCACGCTATTCCCCCCAGTTCCACCTCCCCCCTGAACAGGTGCCTCAACTGACCAGAGGAGGTGCTAGTGCAGCGGCCAGGACACATACCCACATCCGGCTTCCCTCCCGCGGACACAGCCAACTGTGTCTGTAGAGATGCCCGACCAAGCTGGAGGTAACATCGGGTGAAGATTCATTCTAAAGCCCTAAACAACTTGATATCCTTTGTAAAACATTGTGATCGGACTTACTGTGTGTATTTGAGTGGTCTATTTTGTCATGTTTTGGCTAGGATTATCATTAAAGAGACTAAATGACACAAAATGAGGGTGAGCAGAGTTGGGACAGCTGTTCTCTTTTTAAAGACTAGAGGCACTTGGTCAAGCCAGTGTTGAAGAGAAGCCATTTTATAGTCTCCCTTTCAAGACAATGAATGTTTCTCATTTGGCAGAACATGCTAACATTGAGAGCAGGTTTATCTTCAGGCTCCAGGGGATGTAGCGCCAATATGCAGGTTCATAAATAAACCCACCACTGCTGAGGATCAAGGGATTTGGAGTAGCAATTTCTCCATACTGCTATCCTCAAAGCTTTTGTCCCCTGGTTAAACCAACTAATGCCTACTCACTATTTCTATTACTATACACTATCCTACCCATGATACCATGTTTCACTGTTTCACTTCACTAGCATATATACGTACATTCATAAAGTTATGTTATAATGGCAACAGAAATAATATCAACTATGACCTTTTTTAAGGCAGATATTCAGTGGTATCAAATTATATTTCAATGACTTGTTCTGCTGTCTTTTTCCTCCCTAGAAGTCAAAGTAACATTTGACCTTCCTGTAAAAGGCTTGTAGCTCTTGGGTATTTGGTTCATGTGAGTACTTGCTCTCCTCCATTGCTCTGACTCTGCTATGCTTTTAGATCTACCTCCCTAACTCCCGCTCTGCTTTGGGTTTTTTTCCCCTCCCTTTGACTTCCATTCTCCCCTTCTACAACCTCTCTCCTCCTGCCCCAGGCTGCCGCTATAGCCTGCAGGATCCACACCTGTATTCCGAGTTTAATTTCCACATAAACATTTTTTACAGCCTAGTAAGAGGTTTGGGTCATATATGTCACCGTGTGCAAAGCAACAAATCACCTAAAAATCATTGAATGCCCTTATAATGTCACACAGCACTTTTCAGCCCTCGCTCTTCATTATCATGGAATGGCAATGCTTGGTTTACAAAAAAAAAAAAATCAAAAAAAGAACAAAACATTGGAAACAGTAAATCATCCAACATTGTTACACAAATCAAAGGTTTTCGGATTTAACAAGGAGTCTGCAATGGATACGCTTATATCTTTCAGAGTCTGGTGTGACTTCTGAGCCTAAAAATCCTATATAAGGGGTACCTCAAGGAATTATTCTCGGTCCTTTACTACTTTAAATATATATATATATATATATATATTACACTGAGGCAGCTTGCTCACGTCAATTACTTTTACAGGTGGATTATTCAATCCTGTTGGTGACAGGGGAACATCTAGAAATAGAAAAACAGTTAAAATATCACTTGGCAATCGGCTCCAAAAAGTAAATGACAGGCTGTAGGAATTGAAGGAAAGTAGAGATGGACAATTTCTCTCATTGACTACACAAACTCGTGTGTCTTTTATGTTCTTTATACCAAACCAACAGCCCGAGCAACATGGCACTGCCCCAACCAATCTAGTCCTCACTCCACCCTCTCAACCTGGAAACCCTTTCTTAAAGGGCCCATGTCTACCAATTATGATGACTTGTGCCCATATAGCCTGCTAACTACGTCCCCCCAGAAATCACCATAATAAAAAAAAGTCAACGTGGAGGCGGGTGGATGGCCCAGCCGCAATGGCCTCGCCGAACAGGTGTCGAGGCCGGGGTGCTTACAGGGGTGCCTTAAGGACCCTGCAGCGGCGTGGGGGTAGGGCAGGTGGTGGAGCGATCTTAGAGGCCTTGTTGGGGGGTGGAGGAGCAGGGTAGGAGGGTGCCCCTGCCGTGGGGGCTGGACAAGTCCAACAGGTCATTCCAAGTCCAGGTGAGCTGGTTTGAGGCGATCTACTGAAATTTTCTCTGGCTTGTTGTCGACTCCCATGACAAAGTGCTTGTTTGCGGTCTCCAGTACGTGGAACAGCCCATTGTAGGGAGGCTGCAGGGGTCCACGGTGGGCGTCGTGGCGGATGAAAACATATTCTGCTGACTGCAGACTTGCGTGGATGTGAGACTGTCGGAGGCTGTGTTGCGAAGTGGGGACCGGTGCGAAAGCTCCTGTGTTATCCCAGAGCATGGTCCGCTGATGGGCTGCAGACCAGGGAGCTGTGGTGTTGGGGACGAAATCCCCTGGGACCCACAGCAGCTGTCTGTAAACCAGTTCAGCGGATGAGGACTGGAGGTCCTCCTTAGAGGTGGTCCTGAGGTGCAGCATGACCCACGGGAGCCTGTCAACCCAGCTGCTATCCTTGAGGCTGGCCCGAAGAACGGCCTTCATAGAGTGATGAAAACACTCGCACAACCCATTGGCCTGCGGGTGGCATGGTGGAGTTTCACCCCTATGCTCTCTGCAACTGCGTTCCAGAGCTTGGATGCAAACTGTGAGCCCGGTCCAAGGAGAGGTCAGATGGGGTGCCGAACCGGGTGACTCAGGTCCTGATGAACGCCAGGGGATATGTCGGTGGACGTCGTCGATGACAGTGGGACGACTTCTGGACATCAAGTGGTCCTGTCCACCATGGTGAGAAGGTAAGTAAAACCATGGGAGGGGGGCAGAGGGCCCAGTAGGTCCACGTTTACGTGGTCGAATCTCCTTTCGGGCACCGGGAACTGTGCTACGGGGGCTCTGGTGTGGCAGTGCACTTAAGAGGGTTGACACTCCACGCAGGTGACAGCCCAGTCGCTCACGTCTTTTTTGAGCCCATGCCAGATGAAGTTGGCTGCCACTTGTCTTTGATATGGCTTTTTGCCAGGGAGGGAGAGGCCATGGGCAGCATCGAAAACATGCCGCCTCCAGCCAGTGGGAACAATGGGCCGGAGCGGACTCATGAAGATGTTGAACAGGAGCGTGGTGCCAGCATCATCGAAAGCCACGTCCTCTAACTGCAGCCATGTGATAGCCATCCTGAAAGCTTGCACGTCCGGGTCGGTGCCCTGGTCAGCTGCCATGCGGGCATAGTCAAGACCCAAGTGGATGGCCCCCGCAATGGCCCGGGAGAGGCAGTTGGCGACGAGGTTGGTTTTGCCAGCAACATGCTGTACGTCCGTGGTGAACTCCAAGATGTAGGACAGCTGCTGTTGCTGGTGGGCGGACCACGGCTCAGCCACTTTGGTCATGGCGAATGTCAGTGGTTTGTGGTCCACAAATGCCATGAACTGGCGGGCCTCTAGCAGGGGACGGAAGTGTCGAACGGCGAGGTATAGAGTAATGAGCCCCCGATCGAAAGTGCTATAGTTCCGTTCACTGGGGCATAACTGTCAGCTGAAGAAAGCGAGTGGCTGCCAAGTGTGGTTTACCCACTGCTCATGCACCGCCCCGACTACGTAGTCTGAAGCGTCTGTAGTAATGGTGATCACAGCCTTGGGTGATGGGTGCACCAGCATTGTTGCATCAGCCAGAGCAGCCTTAGTGTCCACAAATGCCCTGTCCCTCTCCGCAGACCAGTCCACAGTGTGTTTGGTGGTCTTGTCTTTCAGGGTCTCATACAGGGGTTGCATGAGTTGAGCAGCTTGGGGGATAAAGGTAAAAGTTCACCATGCCGAGGAACTCCTGTAGGGACTTGACTGTGAGCAGTCGCGGGAAGTTCACGACGGCGTCCGCCTTTGACGGGAGGGGTACCGCCCCATCTTTGGTGACTCGGTATCCAAGGAAGTTGATGGTGGTCAGCCCGAACTGGCACTTGGCTGGATTGATGATCAGCCCGTGCTGGCTGAGCCGCTTGAAAAGAGTCCAAAGATGGGAAAGGTGTTCCGCTTTGGAGGTGCTGGTGACGAGGATGTCATCTAGATAGACGAAAATGAAAGGCAGGTCCCATAGCACTGAATCCATCAGGCACTGGAATGTCTGCGCAGCGTTGCTGAGGCCAAATGGCATGCACAGGAACTCAAACAGTCCAAATGGGGTGATCACCGCCGTTTTGGGGACATCCAGTGGGTGGATGGGCAACTGATGGTATCCACGGACGAGGTCCACTTTGGAAAAGATGACTTTTCCAGCCAGGTGGGTGGAAAAATTCTGGATGTGTGGAACTGGGTAGCGGTCCGGTGTCGTTGGGTTGTTGAGTTGGCAGTAATTACCGCACAGGCGCCGACGGGGTGATGTGGAGGGGTGAAGCCCATGGGCTGTTGGAGTGGTGAATGATGCCGAAATGATGCCGAAATGCTCCATAGTCTCGAACTCGTCCCTGGCAGCGGTGAGCTTGGCCGGGTCGAGGCGCCGAGCCCGAGCATAGACTGGTGCACCAGTGGTGGTGATGTGGTGCTCCACTCCGTGCTTGGTGGTGGAAGATGAGAAAGTGAGCTGCATGAAGACCGGGAACTCAGCGAGGAGCCGGAGAAACTCGTCTGTGGTAGAGAGCATGCTAGACAGTCTGATGGAGACTGCTCCGCTGGGAGTACACATATATGAACTGAAAGTGACAGCGTCGATCAAGTGGCGGTTTTTGACATCCACCAGCAGCCCATTGGCACATAGGAAATCCATGCAGAGGAGGGGGACGGGCATTTTTGCCATGACAAAGTCCCAACCGAACCGCTGTCCTGTGAAACACAGCTCCACGTACCTAGTGCCATAAGGGCAGATGGGGCTGCCGTTAGCGGCTTCTATGGGAGGAGGCCATATCTGCAGGACAGGATGTCTACTCTCGATGCGGGCAGGACACTCCTCTGTGTGCCCATGTTGCACAGGAACCACCATCCAGAAATGGAGTCTGATGAAAAGCAGCCTGCCAGTTCGGCCGATGCACATGGCCACTACAGAGCACCGGCCCTGGCATTTCCCACCGCGCTTGGCCTTGGGTCCAAACTTTGCATGGTAAAAACACCAGCTGTGGTCCTGCCGCCGTTGAGGAGCTGCTGCAGCGGTGGCGACTGTTGTGTCTCCAGGCAGTGATGAAAATGTTTGGGCAGGAAAAAAACGTGGCCGTGCAGTGCTGTTGACCAGCCAGGAAAAATGTATCAGCCTCCTCGGCCAGAGCACGACAGCCATGGCGGTGTTGGCCAAAGCAGCTCGTACCTCAGAAAGCAGCTGTCGCAGAAACACCTGGATGAAGAGTCGGGCTTGTGCTTTCCCAGGAGATCCAGGATCCTGTCCATAAACTCGGACGGCTTACTGTCACCGAGGCCTTGTGGAGAGTAAAGCCGGCTGGCCCGCTCAGCATCAGAAAGTTCAAAAGTTCTCAACAGGTGAGCCTTGAGTGTCTCGTATTTATCCTGCTGCGGAGGATTTTTGAGGAGGCTCACCGCTCTGGTTGCTGTTGAACTGCCGAGAGCCGACACAACATAATAGTATTTTGTGGCGTCCGCGGGGATTTCCCGCAATGCGAACTGCGCTTCTTTCTGGGCACACGCTGAGGCTGACGACTTCCAGAACTCCAGCAGCTTGAGAGAAACTGCATTAGTCATCATGTTCACAAAGAGTCGTCTCAGGAAAGGTCCCGCAGACAAACGTCGGGGTCAGCAATGCAGGAATTGCAAGAAAGTAGAGACATACAATTTCTCTAACTGACTACACAAACGCGTGTGTCTTTTATTTTCTTTATACTAAACCAACAACCTGAGCGACATGGCGCTGCCGCAACCAATCTAGTTCTTGCTCTGCCCTCTCAACCCAGAAACCCTTTCTTAAAGGGCCCGCGTCTACCAATTATGGTGAATTGTGCCCGCTACATGGCTATGTGATAATAAGCTATATTTGATATAGATTTGACCGTATTTCTGTTGAGCACAATGGTACCCAGATAAAGGAGAAACCCCTTGAATGTGAGCTAGAACAGTATGACCCTCTCTGTACTCGAGAAAATCCAATCACCGACCAAGGGCCAGCTCCATAAAGATAAACTCAAATTAACACAAGCTTGCAGACAGTTTGAGCGATGGCGGTGTCCAATATAATGCGGTATCTACGAGAACTAGGTGGGATAATTAATGCAGAAACAGTCGTATTAATCTTACTGGGACCAGGACTATATAAACGCTTTTTCATATGTATCTTAAATTGCCCCAAATACATTTGGGAACTCTGCTCTATTATTAAACTCCTGTTTGATTTCACTGAAAGCATCATGGTCATTTGGGTACTGTATATGATTTTGTACTCTTCACATTAGTGCATTAAGTACTTGCGACACAGTGGGTGACAATGGTCAATGTACAGTTTATCAGTTCAACATTCTTATTTGAAATTGATAATAGAAAATTAGAATATTTGATCCAGTATTTCACATTCTCAATTACTTGCTTCTCAAATAAATAATGAATTGGGATTTTGGCTAATTTCTTTTCAGTTGTTTGATTTTTGTTTTATAGATTGAAAAATTGTAAACTGACAAAGCCTTCTCTGAGATGTCACCGTTCACTGGAAAATACTGGAGGCAATTCAGTGGAGTGTGGCCAGGAGATTCATTATAGCTGGAGTGACATGATTCCTTTCGTTTTGTGGTTCTACATCGTCTTTGATTTCCTCCAGCAAATTGAGAATAATGTGACTTGGCAGGTAATAATTTTGCTTAATGTTTTCCTCTGACATTGTAAATACATCTACAAGTGCAGAAAAAGCCCTATCCTTTGTGACACGCTCTTTCTGCATCCTGTGATATCTTCTCCGAGTCACAATGATTGTAGCCATGACAGCAGCGCAAAGGGCTAAGGCATGCTTTCCAGGGGCAAGAGCTAAACTGGTCCCTGTTGATCTTGGTATCCTAGAGTTAAAACTTATTATGGAGATTAGGATTTTACATGGTTTATGTCTAAACTATTTGTCTGGGTATTTTCATCTTGTTTGGGATTCCAATAGCCTTATTACAAGGGCTAGTGTGTTCAATTTTAAAATGCCCAACATATGAAGTAAACTAGGGAGAAGTATATTTCTTTACACAAGTGTAGAAAAGCAGAATAAAATACCAAATGAAATAAATTTTCCATTACAATGTATAAGGTATGAACAAACAACTGAAGACGTGGCTAATGACTAAAATTGAACCGTGAAGTTTTGCAGTTTAGATCAGGTAAAACTTAATCTAAGTTTACATTTTATTTTCTGCATGTCATTTTGTTATTGTTTATTTTATTTTCCTTTAAACTGTCTATTTGAATTCAGTATTTGAAATTGTATACAGTGTGTATCAAATTGAGTTGGAATAGATGTCATCTCCTTGACACACCTGCCTACTAGCCAATTCCCTAGGACAGTAATGAAAGTAAGAATTGTGACTTTTTGTGCTATATTGATCTATTGAATATCACATAGTTAATTGTGTACTGTATTGTAAATTTTCACATAAAATCATTCATTCATTCACTCACTCATCATCCCCCTTTCTCTCGCTCTTACACACACACACACACACACACACACACACACACACACACACACACACACACACACACACTCTTTTGCACTCTCTCGCCAAACTGCCAGCCTTTAAATTTGAAACTTGAATGTTTCCATCCATCATCCATCATCTATACCTCCTTAATCAAATTCAAGGCCACAGAGGTTGGAGCTTATCCCACCAGAAGGCATGCCGCCCTGGTATTTTTTTATTTTTATTTTTTTTATCTTTTATTTATTTATTTATTTTTGGGGGGGGGGCATGGCTTCTCAGCATGTGATTTTGATCAGTTCACAAAATGTTACCCGTTATATTCAATTAGAAGGGACAACCTCCATATTGAACGTAATCATAGTCTATACAGTATGTGTATATATCAGTAGGAATTACTGCTAAGACATGCTTATAATTATATGAGTCAGGAGTGATCCTCTGCCCTGTTCACAGGCAAGTATCAGAGGGGAAACCTACATGTTTAGAGTTTAAAACCTTCTCAGAGCAGATATTGAATCACAGAGAGCTTTAAATAGCCAGGTGATAATTTCTCTCTCTCCTTAATGGCACTTTGAAATGCAGCCCTGTCATATCGTTATACAGCATCAATTAAGATGGACCTCCTCTATAAGCCACTGAATGTCCCAGAGTGACTCCCCCAACAACTCTTCTTTTCTTCCTAAAGTATCCTGCTGCTCATTGCCTTTTATGTCTCCACTCACCATAACATTTCAAATTTTGGTTGAATATTTTTCTTCAAGGACCCTAAAAATCACATCATAACTTTTTACACACATATTAACAGAGAGTATATTGACATCATTTCTCAAATAGGAGGGGATGGACTTCAAGTTTCTCATGATCATCAAGTAGCAAATTCAAATCAGTCATTCTGCACAACAATTGAAAAAACAATCTAAAAATCATGTATGATCTTCACTGAACAGTATGTATATGATTCTATTATTATGAAAACAGCTCAGTTTAGCCAAGAATAAAGTATTTGTGGCAAATATTCACACATAATGCTGCAGCCTACAGGAACAGTTATATAATCATCATCATAAATGTGCTATTGGACTGTGTACACTGTGTTGCTGTTAATCCAGAAAAGCACTGATTCTACCATTTTTGTCTTTCTGTGTTATACATGAATATTGTTTTTGTTTTGTCTTCTTCCTTTGTCTTTCCCTCTTTCTTTACCTCGTTGAGTTCCCCCTTAACAAGTGCATTGCCCTGTTCTGTATGAGCTCCACCACTTAGCCACAATCACACAGTCATTTAATGTCACAATCTCCATTCAACTTATTTCCCACCTTCACCCCTTACCTCACACTCTCTTTTCATCCCCATCTATCCATTTTCTTTTACTTTGTCTTGCATGCTTTTAGCTGCTCAGGATGAGATGGTTTAGGAAGCAAAGTACATCATGTTATGGAGGTAAACCAGCATACTTTTCACAAAAGGCCTCTTTACGTGAACTCTTTAGTTTTACCGAGAAAGTATTGAGTCTCCTCAACCAAAATACAGTGCACACTCTGTGGGATAGGGGTAGTGGGACTCTCGTCCCCATGACCTGTCTGTTGGACCCGATACCACCCAACCTCCTACAGACCCTTGCCCCCACACTTAACCCTACAGTCACACACATCATCAACTCCTCGCTTACAACGGGTCTGTTCCCCACTGCATTTACGCAAGCTCAGGTCAAAAAAACTACACTTAACCCATCCAAGGTTGAAAACTACAGATCGGTCTCACTCCTACCCTTTCTATCAAAAATATTTGAGGACATGTTCTTTAACTAAATCTCTGAATTCCCTTCTGAGAACAATCTGTGTGATCCAAATCAGTCTGATGTTAAGTGGGGTCACTCTACTGAGACTGCACTCCTATCGGTAATGGAGTCACCACATTTGGCTAGAGCTCCTGGTCAGTCCTCAGCTTTATTGCTGCTAGATCTGTCAGCTGCCTTTGACACGGTTAACCACCAAATCCTCCTTTCTACATTCACTGAGCTTGGTATCTTAGGAACTGCCCTCTGCTGGTTCATGCCCTACCTCTCACGGAGATATTTTAGAGTATCTTTCGGGGAGACGTGTCCAAACCGTACAGCTTATTGACAGGAGTGCCTCAAGGGTCAGTGCTGGGTCCTCTTCTCTTCTCAATATACACCACTTCACTTGGTGCAATCATGCACTTCATACCATTGCTATGCTGATGATACCCAGCTCTTCCTATCATTCCCGCCAGATGACCTCACAGTCTCAGCACGGCTATCGTCATGCCTTGCCAATATCTCTGCATGGATGAATGAATGCACCTTTCACCTTAACCTATCTAAGACTGAGCTCCTTGTCATCCCAGACAGTCCATTCTTACAACCATAGATCAATATCCAGCTCGGATCAACCCAACTCATGCCCATAAAGTCTGCCTGAAACCTGGGTGTCATAATTGATGACCAACTAACCATTAAAGTTCATGTGACCTCGATTGCTTGGTTGTGCCGGTTTGCCCTGTTCAACATTAGGAAATTAGACCCTACCTGTCTGAGCATGCAGCACAACTCCTGGTACAGGCTGTTGTAATATCACACATTGACTACTGCAACTCCTTTCTGGCAGGCCTCGCAATATGCACTTTCAAACCTCTGCAAATGATCCAGAACACGGCAGTACATCTGGTCTTCAACCAACCCAAAATAGCACATCACTCCGCTGTTCATATTGTTCCACTGGCTCTCAGTAGCTGCCCACATCAAATTCTAAACCTTGATGCTTGCTTACAAAACAGCAACTAAAATGACTGCCACCTACCTGAACTCCCTCATTCAGGCCTACACTCAGTCCCGCTCATTACGCTTTGCCAATGAAAGGCACCTGGCACTTCTGCCACAATGGGGCCATAAGTCACTAGCCAGACTCTTGTCTTCTGTAGTTCCCCAGTGGTGGAACAAGTTACCAAACTCAATTCGAACCACTGAGTCCCTCTCCATCTTTAAGGCAAGACAACTTTAGTTATATAGCACATTTTATACACACGACAGACTCAATGTGCTTCAAATAAAAAATAAAAATAAAAAAATTAAACATTATACAATAAAAAAAGGATTTAACAACTAATTCATAAAGACTTTTAAATTAAAGAATAAAAGAATAAACTCAAAATGTATGCAAGGTTTACAACTTTGCAAAAGTCAAAGTGCAAGGTTTGCAGTTTAGTAGAAACCAATGGTAGACATTAATGTTTTGACGGATTTAAAAGTAGCCAATGTTGGAGCAAGTCTCACATATTCTGGAACTTTATTCCAGCTATTTGTTGCATAGTAGCTAAAAAGACACCAAAAGACATGCATGTTAGGGCCAACACTCCCATCTGTGCCCCTGACCAAGGCAAGGCAGGGCAAGGCACATTTATCAGCATAGCCCATCTCTGCAACAAGGCAATTCAAAATGCTTCACACAAAATACAAAAGGCATCAAGTAACACAAGGCAACAAATAAAAAAAACTCAAAAAACAATAAAAAGAGGGTAAAAGTTACAGTGCAGTGCGAGACGAAAATAAAAAGCTCCAAGCCTTATTCAACAAAAGGCAGTAGCAAAGAGGAAAGTCTTCAGCCTAGATGTAAAAGAACTGAGAGTTGTAGCAGACCTGCAGTTTTCAGGCAGTTTGTTCCAGATATGTGGTGCATAAAAACTGAAAGCTGCCTCTACATGTTTAGTTTTGACTCTGGGGACAGAAAGCAGACCTGTCCCAGATGATCTGAGCGGTCTGGGTGGTTCATAGTGTAGCAATAGGTCAGAAATGTATTTTGGCCCTAAACCATTCAGTGCTTTATAAACCAACATATTTTTTAAAAAACGATGAAGATGAAGCTAAAGACCCAGCTCTATCAACACCTCCATAACTGAAAAAAAAAATCACTTCTATGCACCCTATGCATTGCTTTTGTGCACTACCTGTTGACACCTACTATGTCCTATCGGACTTGAACCTAGTTTTTTGGCACTTATTTGCATTGTTGTCCCGTGACTAGATCCTTGCTTGTGTTGTCCTAACTCTCAGATGTACATCAATTTTGATAAAAGTGTCTGCTAAATGAAATTGTAACATCGTAATTGTAACACAGGAAAGCAAGAAAATAATGTCACGAAAATCTGGTGCTTCTAGTATTTTTGCCTAGCCCCTTATTTACTAAGAAGTAGAGTGAAAGGATGGGGAAATTAACTACATCATTTCAGTGCTTCACCCCAGCAAACACTCATCCCTGTCAGTGTGTTGCCAGCTCCATCCAATGTAACATTTAACTCACCGTGATGTTATTCTACTGAGCTTCTCATCTGAAGAAGAAAATAGTAATTAGCTACTGAGTGGAGATGCACTTTACTTCTCCATATAACTAAGGAGAATTAAAACTTTTTTTATGGATTCCAGCACTCTTTACACATTGACAAAGGGCTCTAGTAGGTCCGCTAAATAAACCATATCTGTCTGAAACATACAGTATCTACACTATTCTTTTATGCTTTTAGAACACTGACAATGTGTACTGTACTGTTTATACTTAAATCCGCTTTGTCAACCTGTAAAATGTTGTTGCATTACCACTTAATCCTCTTGACATTTGCCAAAAACATTTCATTGATTTATTTATTGAGAACTATGTTATTACTGCCAAATACATCTCCCTTCACAAACTTTCTTAAATTCTTGTTGCAATTCTAAAGCCGCTGCAGTAGCTCAATGTAGATTTTAGCCAAACTCTATAAGTACTCATCAACGTTGATACTGTCGATCACAGTACACTTTCAAATAGACTGGACAACTGAACAATTGGAACAATTTTAAAATGGCTTAAATCATACTTGGAGGACAGGGATTATTTTGTCGCTATTGGGAACCAAAATTCAAAATGCATGCCCTTGACCTGTGGTGTCCCTCAAGAGTCAATTCTTGGACTGCTCCTGTTTAGCTGGTACATGCTCCCACTTGGCCATATAATTCAGAACAACAACCTTGCATATCATAGTTATGCTGATTACACTAAAATGTACCTTGCTCTCTCATTAAATGACTAAGGTCCTATAGACTCATTATACAAATGCATTGTGCAAATAAATAACTGGATGTCTCCTTGTAATTAAACCTAAAAAAAAAAAACAGGTAATTTTATTTGGCAGCAAAGATGAGAGGCTCAAGGTTGCTGCTCACTTTAAGGACAAGGCACTAAAAACAAAAGAGGACATTAAGAACCTTGGTGTTTTAATTGTCTCCGATCTAAGTTTCAAGCATTAACAAAATGAGCATTTTAACACCTTAAAACATAGCCAAGTCAGGGACCTTGTGACAAAACAAGATTTGGAAAATTTGATTCATGCTTTTAGCTCCAGCTAAATTGATTACTTTAATGGACTTTTTTTTCTTTTAATATTTCTTTGGGCTTTTTTTTAACTTTATTTGATAGTGATAAGGTAAACAGGAAGTGCGGGAGAGAGAGAAGGATATGACATGCAACAACGGTCTCTAGCTGGAATCGAACCGGTGACAGTTGTGATATGCACTGTAACCATTCAGCTACAAAGGCGCTCCACGGCAATGGACTTCTGACAGGACTTTCTATAAAACCATCAGGCACCTGCAACTTAATCAAAATTCAGCTGCACGAGTTCTGACCAAAACCAAAAGGACAGCCGACATCACCCCAAGTACTTAAATTTCTGTTGCCAGTAGGCCACAGAACTGATTTTAAAGTCTTATTACTTATTTATACATTTCTACATGGAGTTGGACCTAAATATATGACTGATATGCTTCAGCAATATAACCTTGCGAGACCTCTGAGATCACTAGGGAGGGGACTGCTAGTGGTGCCCGGGGCAAAATCTAAATAAGGAGCAGCGGCTTTTAGTCATTATGCAGCACAGCGGTAAAATCAGCTGCCTGATGGTCTTAGGAATGCCCCAGCCCTTGCAGTTTTTAAATCAAGAATGAAAACCTTACTGGTCTCAAACACTTGCAACAAAATATTCTTAAAACTCAAGGTGTTGTTATTATTGTATTATTATTTCTAATCTTTTTATTTATTTATTCTTATTCTTTTGCTTTTATCTTTTAATTACATTTTCATTTTCATTTTTTCGATACAGATTTTTTTCTCTTTTACTTTGCTCTTTTTCAATTGTGTTGTTTTAACTTTGAATTGAATTGTTTTAGCTTTGTATTGTGTTGCTTTAAAATTAAAGCAACACAATACAGCACCCCTGTACAGCACCTTGAAGCTACCTCTGTGTATGGAACGTGCTTCATAAATAAAACTGCCTTGCCTTGATGCCAACACTCTCCTTAAAAAGAAGTCTGTGTTATATAAGCCTAAAAGGTGTAAGGACAGAGAGAGACTCAATGACAGGCACAGAGATAGAGCGAGAGACAGCATCAGAATGAATGGCATGACCTACAACCCACAACATTGCTAGTACACTAGCGCACTGCAGTCACCCTCACCATCCATGTCAGATAGATCATCTTGTGCATTACAACACCAAGATCTTATCATACGTATTATGTAAAAGTGTTCAACTACATGGATTCATTTTTTTTCTGTGGACCTTTTCCTTATCTGAATCGAGGCTTTAAGGATAACGGGCATCAAACGTTGCACTTATTCATTTTTTATCTATTGGAGAATGTAATGTGATTGTGAAGTTCTTTGGGACTGTATTTTAATTTAGGGCTATACAAATTAAATTGGACTTAACCATGTGAATACCATTTGGTTTTTGATAAAATATTGATGACTACCATTCTGTGTGATGGAATATAGTTTCGTTTGCAGAGAGATGGCATGATAGGTTTCACTAGCAAATAGTGCATTTCCTCGGCAGATATGTTTACTTCCATTGCAGTAATATTTTACAGGGATAGTTACAATAGCAATCTATGTGGACATCTGACACACATTACTGTCACCTTACCAAAGTATATCTGTCTATACTCTTCCCTTTTAAAGAACATTGACAACTTGAGCTTTTCTAGACTTTAGTAATGTTGATTACTGCTGTATTTATCAGCTCAATTCAGTAACTCCATTATCCCAGATGGGAAACTTGACTTGCCGTCAGATGCACAAGATAAAACACAAGTAAAAAAATGTTTCCTGTACATACAATACATACAATATACAGAACACAATAATACAACAAACCAATCTCTAAAGTGCTGAATTACATGTGCAGATTAAGCAGAGTTATTGCATAGGGAATAAAGGAGTTTCTCCTCCTACTGCACTTGAATCGGGGTGCTCTAAATCTACGGCCTGAGGGAAGAGTTTCAAACTCAAAGTGAAGGGGATGGTATACGCAGTCCAAAAAAGACCTGGCCTTGAGGAGAACCTGCTGGTCAAATATAGCCATAAAGGGGGGGGGGGTGATAGGTGTTCAACACCTACCATCTTACCAGTCACCTTCACAATATAAGCTCAGGTGTTTTTTGTCCCTGACGTTCAGGTTGAAATACCACGCAATCACAGAAAAAAATAAGAACAGATTAAATAAATGAATTGTAAAACAAAGACATACTTGTCCTACCTATATTAAAAGCATTTAACTTCCTAAGGGTTCTGAGGTCCTCAGAATTGCATATCTGCTCTTCACAAAGGATGTGGTTTTTCTGGTTTCATCAGAACGCAACCTCCAGCGTGCACTGGGGCATTTGCAGCTGAGTGTGAAATGGCTGGGATGAGAGTCAGCACCTCCAAGTCTGAGGCCATGGCTCTCTACCAGAAAATGGTGGCTTGCTCCCTCTGGGTTGGGGATGAGTTGTTGTCTCAAGTGAAGGAGTTCAAGTATCTTGGGGTTTTGTTCACAAGTGAGGGTAGGATGGAGCGGGACATTGACAGGCGGATTGGTGCAGCATCAGCAGTTGTTGTGAAGAGGGAGCTGAGCCAGAAAGCAAAGCTCTCAATTTACCAGTCAATCTCCATTCCAACCCTCATCTAGGTCATGAGCTTTGGGTAGTGACTGAAAGGGTGAGATCGCAGATACAAGCGGCTGAAACGAGTTTCCTCCGTAGGGCGTCAGGGTGAGGAGCTCAGACATCTGGGAGCTCAGAGTCGAGCAGCGGCTCTACTCTGAGCTCCCTCCGGTTCGGGCATCTGATTAGGATGCCTCCTGGCCACCTTCTTTTAGAGGTTTACCAGGCATGGCCAATGGGGAGGAGACCCCAGGGTAGACCCAGAACTCGCTGGAGGGACTACATGTCCAATCTGGCCTGGGAACGCCTTGGGATCCCCGAGGAGGAGCTGGAGGGCATTGCTGGGGAGTGGGACATCTGGAGTGCCCTACTTAGTTTGCTGCCACTGCGACCCCAGCCCAGAGAAGCGGCTGATGATGAATGAATGAATGAACTTCCCAAGATAGTACAAACGTTGCTGTCCCTTCTTACAGATCGCACAAAAATTGTATCAAATTCCAGGTTATTGTCAATAACTGTTCCAAGACATTTATAATGTTCTACAAACTCAATGCCAATTCCTTTGATGAAAGTCTGAGATGATAGGTGGGATGGTTTCCTTCCAAAATCAATGACCATATCCCTGGTCTTTGTGGCGTTTAATTGAAGGAAGACTGCATCACACCATTTGACAAACTCATCTACCACTGGCCCATGTAAGATTAATCTTTATACGAGTAGGCAGATGATAACTGTATCATCAGCAAATTTCAGGATGTGCCCATCTCCATGCTGGCTTATACAGTTATTGGTGTAAAGAATGTAGAGCAGAGGGGACAGGACACAGCCCTGGGGGGAGCCAGTGAAAGAGGAGTGCTGTTCTGACAGAAAGCCATTCACTCTCACCCTCTAAGACCTAAATGTTAAAAAAATCTACTTTCCAGACCCCAAAATTTGCATCAAGATAAAAATAGATGAGCAATTTCCTAGCTAAAACATGGGGCTGGATAGTATTAGACGCCCATGAAAAATCCAAAAAATGAAAGTCTGGCGTGTGTGCCAGGACCTTCTAGGTTTTTATACAGGAAGTTGAGTAATGTGACTGAGGCATCCTTTCCTCCCAGCCCTATAAACAAACTGCATTGGGTCCAGAGCTTCCCCCACCATTTCCAGCAGCTACCTTTTGGCCAGGCTTTCAAACGACTTCATGACCAGTGATGTCAATGCTACTGATCTGAAGTCATTTAGCACCTTAAGGGTTGTGTGTTTGGCCACCAGGATAACAATCGACTCCTTCCATAACTTTGGAACCCTTTGCTGCTCCAGAGACATCCTAAATATATAACAGAACACCTCATCGAGCCGTTCTGAACTACACCTAAGCAGGCCTCCTGTGATACAATCTGGCCCTGGGCTCTTATTTGTCTTATTTTTCTGAAATACTGTCTTGACATGATGAGCATCAAACATATGGCTTGACTTTGTTGGGAGGGCAGGCTCTTTGCATATTTCCCTAAGTTCATCTGCAAGGTAATGGGTATCAAATCTTAAGTAAAAAGTATTAAGTGCTTCAACTAGGGCTTTGTTGCTATGATAGCCTGCACGCCTAACTGACTTTTCTTTTAGTTTTTTGCTGGCCTGTCATTTTCCTCATTCCATCCCATGCTGCCTTCAAATTGTTGCTGCTTAAATTGTCCTCTCGTTTATTTTTATATTGTAACTTGGCCTTCTTAATTTCTGCTCTGACCTCCATCCTTGCCTCTCTTTTTTCTATCTCATTACCTTTAAGGAAGGCCCTATGTTTTTTATTTGTTATCAGGATACACTTTAACATGCTTCTTAGCAATGACAGTATCCTCACAAAATGATACATATCTACATACAGTGTCAGTGAGTTCATCAATATCTGAAGCAGAGTCCTAAACACTTACCAATCTCTACAGTCAAAGCATCCCTGTAATTTAGAAACAGCATCTTCACTCCAAACCTCGACTTCTCTTATCTTCACCTTCTCCCTCTTAAGTGTTGGCCTCTATACAGGGGTGCGATAGATGGTGCTGTGTTTAGAGGAACTCGGGGGGGGGGGGGGTGCTCCTTTGATAGAACCATAATACAAGTCTAGAGTCTTATTGTTCCTAGTTGTCCAGGCGACATACTGGTAAAAATTCAGGAATTTGTTCAGTTTACAATTATTAAAATCTTCCATTAACAAGCAGAGGGCATCAGGGGAAAGGGACTGGAGTCTTTGTGTTACTCTGTACATGGTGCAAGCCACAGTTTGGATGTTTACTATTGGGTGTATACACACTACTGTCACAGATGACTGGGGGAACTCCTTGGGGAGATAAAATGGACGGACAGAGACTGACGGCACTTCGATGTTGACTCGGCATATGGACTACCTGATGGTGAGATTATTGCACCACTGCTGATTTATATATACACACACACACACACACACACACACACACACATATATATACACACACATATACACACACACACATCTATATATATATATATATATATATATATATATATATATATATATATATATATATAGACTCCGCCTCCTTGGGATTTCCCCATAGAAATTGTATCCCTGTCCAGCCTGAAAGGCGCACCAAAGCCGCTGATTGTCAGATCCGATTTGGTGTCTGTAGACGTAAGCCACGTGTCACTGAGGGCCAGAATGCAAGAATCTCTGTATTCGTGAAGATGGTTTGTGTTTGTCTGCAATTCATCAGTCTTGTTTCTGAGGGACTGGAAATTTGCAAAGATTGTGGAAGAGAGCGGAAGTCACCTCCAGTTTCTGTATTTTTAATATAAATCAGACACCTCCTCTTTTCCCTCGTTTCCTCGCCTCAGTGAAGTCTAGTGCCTGCAGATCTCCATATTTAAATCTTTAGAAAAAGCAGATCCATATGTATGTCCACATGGTTTGGGTCCTCCCATTGCATTAAGAACTCCTGAGAATATTGCCTTGCTGGATGGCGTGGTTGAGGTTCGAAGCTCTGGGGGTGATAGAGCCATAAAGTCCACATTATCACCATGTAAAGTAACTCCATGATGGCTGCTTGCATAAACAGTCATAGACAGTCCAGTATGCACACAACAGAAAAAGCATGGCAGAACAATCATGACAAACAACTTTAGATGACAAAAACACACAGACACAAGCAAACCTGCTGCTGGTCTCTACAAGAGTATTGTACGTCCTATTTTCAATTTACTACCTTCTGCAGTGCTAGAGGTCTGTCAGCGGATATCAATTTGTCACCCACCCTGTCTATAATAAAACCAATGTGAAAAAGAGAGACATGAAAAGAGGGCACATGAGCGAGGCTGAGAGACAAAAAGATGATATGAGAAAAAAAGGAGGGAGACAACAGAAAAGGGTGAGGAAGAAAGCAAAGTGAGAGAAAGAGAGAGAGAGAGCGAAAGAGAGAGAGAGGCAGACAAAGACAGAGAGAGCATGACCTTTAACCAATCCTTTAATGGTCCAGTTTTTCATTTACATTAAAAAAACAACAATTAACACAGATACTCCTGTACACATTGTACAAACCCCCCTTATATACACAGCAAAAATAAATAGATGCAGACCTTCCAGAATTTAAGAACAAGTAATTAGTTCGTTACAGTGCACAGAGCATCTCCATGCCCCCCCCCCAAAAAAAATCTTCCAAGTTTGAAATCATTTTATAATATGTGAATTCAATTTTCAGCCGATCAGCCACCAGCCCACTGAACATGAGTGTAGCATCCGTGGACCCTGTGCCTTTCATTTTGCTTTTTCTACTAAGCCAATTGCTCATTTTTGCCTGACATATCAGGAAGTTAACCAAGGTGACATGTCCCCACTGTGCTACTGTCTACCTAGGACCAAAAACAAACAGGCTGTCTTCCAATACCTCTCCTAAACCTGTGAGCCACCACTACAGCACAGAGAAAAGAGGGCTCAATCTGGGACAGTTGAGGCACAAGTGCTGTAGAGTTTCTTCATCATTACAGAAGAAACAATTGACTCCCTGCTCTAGGATCTATATATGCCACAAGTATGTTTGTAGCCACAGCCCCATGCACCACCCTTCACTGTAGGGCCGCCGTGCATTTCTCTATTGGGTTTGTACAGGGACCTCCAGTGGCCTTTGGGAGATCAACCTGGTGTCACCACACCCAACCACATCAACTCCTGTACACCAGCTAGTGATGTTTGATGTTCTTGAGAAGTCCTGTAGTTCTGGTGTTTTAAAAGACAGAAGGACCCTGTTTTCTTCCTCCTGCTCGTCCACTGCAGCACGGATGGACAAAGATGGAAAACCAGGCTGTATAACTGGCTGATCATCCTCAGAATCTTCCCCTAGTGCCTCTTATAAAACCAGGAAGTGCACTGATCACTTCAACAACCTCTCCATTAGACAAAGCGATTTAAAACCAGACTTGGCTCAAAATGGCAACCGTTTTCCACCATCCTCCTGATCTTAGTAAGTCCCACCCTTGTGAGGGTTCTCTGTACACCGACAGAGCTGAGCGTCCTGCAGTGTACCAGTGGGTTAAAGAACAGGGGTTCTTCCCCTACACTGTCATACAGCTGGCAGCGGACTCTCTTGGTGTTTAAGACTGTTCTCCAAGCTCGGAGGACAGCCTGATAGAAAGGTGTTGTTGTGAACTCCATGCCAGCTAGTTCCAGAAGGAACAAGTGCTTGTTATAATTCAGCTTCATAACCCTACGAAGCAACACACACGCTGTTTGTCTCCAAAGCTGCTGTTTATGATATAATAGTCGACACACAGTTTGAAGGCAAAAAGCTGTGATACAACTGCAGAGGTCAATCAGGCCCCAGCCACCATCTAAGACTGCTAGGAACAATACAGCAGATTTGGTTAAGTGAAAGCCTCCCCAGAAGAAGTTCACCAGCCTCTTCTGTGCATCTCTTATGAGCATTTCCGGGGGTTCTACAACTGTAAACTAGTGCCAGAACACTGAGGCAATCAAATTATTGGCAATCAAGACTCTCCCCCTATAGGACAACTAAGGCTGGATGCAAGTCCATCTAGACAATTGGACACTGATCTTTTCAACTAACCCTCCCAGTTTTTAATTAGAAAGCTGTCACTGCCCAGAAAGACACCAAATAATTTCACCCCTTCTGTGTTCCACTGCAGCTCAGCAGGTAATGTAGGCTTCTCTTTATTGTTCCATTCCCCCAATAATAAACCCTCAGATTCTGACCAATTTACTTTTGTGGAAAAAGATTGTTTGTATAATGCCAATTTTTACTTAAGAATTTTAACATCATTTTGACTCGTTATGAAAACTGTGACATTGTCAGTGTATGCTAACAAACTAGTCGAGTTAACGACGTTCTCTGAAAAGGTTAGCTCTGAGAGACCCTGCCTGAGCTGATTTAAAAGAGGCCCGATGGCCAGGGAATACAGCATTCCAGATAAGGGACAACTCTGTCTCATACCTCTCTTAACAGAGACAGGTTGACTGAGTCCACTGCCTAACTTTTTTTTTTCTTTTAGATTTTTTTTTTTTTGCTGCCATTTTCCGCTTTTATTAGATAGCAATAGTTGAGAGAGAGACAGAAAAGGCAGGGGGGAGAGAGGGGATGACATGCAGCAAAAGGCCTGGGCTGGATTCGAACCCAGGCCAGTGCAGTAAGGACTCAGCCTGGTACGCGCTCTACCAGGTGAGCCACCGCCCCCCCACTGCCTACCTTTAACAGATCACTGGCTCCAGAGTACAACAACTTTATCCATGAAATTAACTTTTCTCTAAAACCTTCAAGTGATTTAAACAAATAACAATGATCAACCCTATCGAAAGCCTTCTCTTGATCTATAGAAAGAAGGCCAATGTCCAGTTCCTGGAGCCTAGATATAACAATAATGTCCAGTATCAAAAACAGATTATCCTTGATTGTATGCTCAGAAACATAGTATGTCTGGCTATAATGTAGAACAGTATCGATACACTCTTTGAGTGTATTTGAAATAGATTTTGCAATTATTTTATAGTTAGTACATAACAATGAAACTGGTCTCTAGTTTTTCAGTAAGCCAAGAGCTCCCTTTCTGGGGAGCAGTGTTAGGCCAGCCCTTCTACAACTCAAAGGAAAAGTCCCAGGATTCAAACAGTCTTTAAATACTTCATATAAGTCTTTTCCAATTAAGAGTCCAGAACCTCTTGTAAAACTCTGAAGGAAGTCCATCAACTCCAGAAGCTTTGTCACATCTGAGCTGCTGAACCACCGCAGACATCTCATCAAAGCAGATGGGGGACTCCAGTGAGGCTACCTGTGTTTCACTCAGCTGAGGAAGTCCCTCCAGTATCTCCACCACACAGTCAGAGTCACAGTTCTCCGCACTGAACAGGCCACTGTAGAAGTCTATGACCAGCTTCCTCATCTCTGATGGATCAGTTGTTATTACCCCATTTGGAAGCATGAGATGCATAATCACATTATATCTTTAATGGTAGAGATTCAAATTCTGATTAAAGCACCTCTTGCTTTCTCGTGTCTGCCTAGTTTATAAGATCATGCATGGTTTAGCTCCTCCTCCTCTGTCCAGCTTCATCAACGTCAAATCTATCACAAACAGAGCTACTAGAGGTGCAGCTAGAGCGGACTGCACAATCCCACTCAGGAGAATTTAATTTAGTCAGGCAGTCTTCTCCTTTAGAGCATCACATCAATGGAACTCAGTACCACAATCAATTAGAGAGCCCCCATCCTATTATTAATTTTAGTGTAATGTCAAGAAATGGCTTATTAAGAACCAACAATGTCAACACTGATGCTATTCACACACACCTTTAACATGTTGCTTAACTGTATTGTACATTAGCTGTGTTGTATGTCTGCTTTTTTATATTTATTATTTTATACTATATTATCTTTATTATCTTTTTCCACATTATTTGTATATTCCATATCTATTTTCTTGTTTGTTTGCTGCTCTTGTTGTTCTTGTATTGTTTATTAACTATGTTGTATGTTTATTTATTTATTTGTTTATCTATCTGGTGCTATTTTATTATCCTAGGATGCCTAACAACATCAGGCAAAGGGACTGCCGATGGAAACTAGCCTATTAGCTAACTCGGGTACATTTAAATTTGTTTTGAATGTTGATTAATGTACATTGTCCCTTCCCAAATAAATGTTTAAACTAAAAGCCTCTCCTACTCTCCCAGGTCTCCTATTGCCATCATTCTCAATAATCACTTCACTGTCTAATGTCTTAATTTCTTTCTCTAATTCTTCAAAGCAGGTTTTCTCTATAGATAATGTGTGTTTTAGGTATTGCTGACAGAAATTCTAATTTGTGCTTTTCCTACCTTCCACCACTAAGCTAACTTTTCAAAATCTTTCTTTTTCAGTCTCCGTTGACTCCAAAATCAGAGAAGAACTGATAGAAAGCTTTATCATGTGTTACCCGTACATTGAAGTGCCAGTAGGGACAGTGTTGAAATTGTGCTAGAAAGGAGAAATCTGCCACTACTAAATCATGATCTGCAAATTCAACAGGTGATATTGTGGACTTAATTAACCTGTTGGTGTATGTTTGATTCTATCCAACCTGGCTGCCCTCACACTACCCTTAACAGCTTTCACCCATGTGTACTGCCTAACTGCTGGGCTAAGTTTCCTCCAAACATCCGTGAAATGAGGCTCATGGTGGATGAGGCTCTCCTGAGTTCCCGTCAACCGTAGGATGTGTAGTGCAATTCCAGTCTCCTCCCAATACTATCATTGAGCTACCATTGAACTATCTGTTTGTCATTCAGTTTGTTAAACAATCTGAAAGGATCAGCGCCAGAATTACAAGCATACACATTTATGAAAACACAAGGTTTGGATTGTTGCCTGAACTATTTGGATTCTGCCCTGCTCTACTTCACATGCCAAAACATTTGTTAAAAGGAGGCATTGTGAGAAGAGACCAGCTATACCTGCACTAAGGTTGGTACCAGGGCTCAAAAAAATATTGGCCTGTCTACTCATTCCCTACTCTAGCTCGCTGTCTACTGAGCTATGCGTCTCCTGTAAGAGAACATCTATATTTTTAGCTCTACTCAGCTAAGCCACCATTCCTCGTTTATCCCTATCCCATCCTCCATTTATATTCAAACTTCCTGCCTGTAAAGTTGCTATAAAAAAAGAAAGAAAAGGAAGGAAGGAAAAGAACCATTTCAGAATCAGAATCAGAATACTTTATTTCCAAGAGGAAAACACCTTTTGTGCATCACACATTTTTAATTTTGTGCATTTAAAGGAACCTTCCCTCACCTTTCTTTCCTAAGTTTAGTCAGAATCTTCTTTTGACGAAACCTCTTTACTAAGCTTTTCGTATCCAACCATTTTTCTAATCTTCATAACCGAATTAACAAAACTATCCACATTAGAGAAGAAATCAGTTACTTCCACAGACTATTTGCCATAAGTTCCATCAAGGAAATCATTCATCTCCTTTGATGAATATGGCTGGTGATCATCCTGTGACACAATATCAGCAAACTGTGATAGGCCATCATCCTCTCATCGTCATTGTCAGCCTTTTCATGGCGTGACTCACCTGTTGCAGAGACCTGACTCTCACCCTCAGCTGTCTGACTGTCTCTCACTGCTTCTGTCGGTCCTATGTCTCTGCATTCATCCACAGGCCGTGCTTCAGTATCACTGCCATTCCTGTTACTTCCATTATTGACATCCTGCTCAGTAGTCTCTTTATACCAGGTTGCAGATCACCAGTTGCGGTATCTTCCGCTGCCTGCTGTGCTGTTTGCAGGCTACCACTTTCAGTGTAGCCTCCAGGCTGTGGCTCACCTGAACTACTACCGACTGTATGCTCCCTGTGTGGGCAGGATGAATGTTTGCGTCTGACATTGCCACACTCACAACATTTCATACTGCCAGAACTTGCATATACAGTGTAGAAACCGTTTTCATATTTGACATTGAATGACACTTCTAGTCACTAGGCCAACCCCCTCTGCCGAACTGGGGAGGGCTGCAGACTACCACATGCCTCCTCCGATACATGTGGAGTGGCCGGCCACTTCTTTTCACCTGACAGTGAGGAGTTTCGCCAGGGGGACGTAGCGCGTGGGAGAATCACGCTATTCCTCCCCAGTCCCCCTCCCCCCTGAATGGGCGTCCTGACCGACCAGAGGAGGCGCTAGTGCAGCAACCAGGACACATACCCACATCTGGCTTTCCGCCCGCAGACACGGCCAATTTTGTCTATAGGGATGCCCGACCAAGCATGGTGTAACATAGGGATTCAAACTGGTGATCCCCGCGTTGGTAGGCAATGGAATAGACTGCCACGCTACCCGGACACTACGGAGAATCATTTGAATATATGAACACCTGTCTCTGCAGGGAGTGAACATGCTGTAGTCTCACGTCTTTACAACCCACACAAACTGCTTTGAGCCCACATAGCAAACTTTCCGCAATGACTCAGGCATACCCCCGTTTATTTCGAATGAGCTCCTGAAAGAGAACTGACATGGCCATATGTGGCAATGGCACAAACAATGGCGAGCCACCAAGTGCTTATTCATCTGAGAGCCATATGTGAGGTTCTCATGCCCGGCCTGTTCTCCTACAGCCAGGAGAACCTGTTCAACAGTGTACCGTGAGTCAGCTATGACTCTAACCCCATGTTTAACAGACAGGGGAGGCAAACCCTCAGCAGGGAGGGGTGCCATCCTGTGTACAACCAAACCCTGACCAGCTACTCCACTGTCACTTTCCAACAACAAGCAATGAAGAAAAAGTAAACCCATCTTACCTTACCATGCAGAGAAGAAAAGTGAAAAACAGTAGAAAAACAGTGAAATAACACAAAACCCCCCCCCAAAAAGTCAAGCTCACTCAACACCCTCGTTCACGCTCACACATCTGAACTCCCAGCATGCAGTGCAGAGAGAGCGAGAGAGCGAGAGAGACAGAACGGGAGAGAAAACATGAGTTCTTGCCATACAGAATGCACCAGCAGAGCTGAAAATAGTGATCGGGACGGTGGTAATAGTGCTATATTTGAGAAGGCACGGTCGATTGTCTGTTCTCTACAGAACTCTCCTTCTATGGAGTCGAGGTCTTTTGGGAACACTGGTTACATCTTCAAAGGTCTGCTCATGATTTTTTCTCTCTCTGAGCCCAACCCATACCGCCACCATCAACCCATCCTCCTTGAACAGGGGGTACAGTCATAAAGGAACAATGGTGACATCTGTAAAAGGCCCTCTGTGGTTGAGAGAGGAGCGCTGTTAAAACCCTGAGGAGCCTTCTGCTGAATCAGTGGCTACAGAGCACAGAGGGGCTTGAGTGTGGAGTGGTCCACGCAACTCCAGATGTGCACACACACACACACACACACACACACACACACACACACACACACACACACACACACACACAGATGCATGTGACCATATGTACACAAGACAGCCTAGCAAGAGAGCAGCCAAGTGACACGGGGAGAACAGAGAGAGCAGAGCACTTTCTAAAGCAGACAGGATATTACAAGTCTTGTTGTGCGAGAGGTAATGGATCGGAAAAGGGGAGTTGGAGAGACAGCGTGTGTGAGCGAAAAGGACAAAGATATAGAGGGGGTATGGAATGTGAGTACGCGTGCACACACACACACACATATATCAATATCAATGAATGAATCATCCACTTCTCTTTTAAAGTTAGATTTTTTTTTTGTGATTCTACATTATTTTCAGGCAGTTAGGCGGCTATGCAGCCGCACGGCTATAAAGTAAAACTGTACCCGACTTGCACATGAGGAGCTGTCAAGGGTCGGGCTTACACAAATAGGTCAAAAGTGATTGGTTGTTTTCTCTTCAGTCCATACATGATGTGATCACAGGTCAATTCTGACTGGCTCATTCGGTCCAGTTGTTTTCCCCCGACAAGCCGTGGCGAAAAAAAGCAAGTCATATTAATTCAGTAAATTCTCAAATAGTACGCATCTCAGGAGAAACCAGAAGAGAAAAACATCTTTATTTACGACAGGCTACTATTAGAGGCAGGCCATTATTTTTTAATTTGTCCTTTGTTCAGTGGTATATGATATATTATTTTTGCACCGTAATGTTTAATTTCTAATTTAGACACATACATAGCAGACATGCAACAGTTTGGACCTTTCCTGAATGTTTCTAAAGAGATTCTGTTAGAATAATAGCAACTAGCTAAATATAGTAACTAGTTATTTTGTTATTCTATTGGCTTCTATTTTGTTACTTCACTGTTTGCTATTCTGCAGTGATACTGACTGTCCAACAGAAGCGCCGGCATCTCATTTCCATCTGCTTTCTTGTTGGGGTTGTTTTTAACAACTGGAGTTGTTTGCCACTGACTAATGTTCATCCTACACGGTCAAAACAATTCAGCAGCGGTATAAGGAGACTAAAGAGTGTGTCCAACCATGGTAAAGATGCCAGATAGTATTATGTAGTCCGACTCCATGGTCCAGATGGATAAAATAACAATCTGTCAATAGAGAAAAGTCACGGACTTCAGCTTTAAAAAGTGAAACTCAGAGCAACAAAGAGCTGAGTAGGCGTGACAATGAATTTGCATTGATGCAATTAATGCTGTGGAAATATGCAGAATAAATAACCCGAAACGTTCGGTTATTTTGGGTTTTTTTTTTTTTTCTTTAACGGAGCCTTTATTTGGAATCAGATTATTTATTTATTTATTTTGCCCAAACAACCCACACTTCTGGTTAGTATTTGAGGCTGGCCATTATTTGAAACCCAACTTATATTTGATAATTTAGAGTACCTTGGTTTGCTCACACCTACTAACATTTAATACTGCTCATACCAAAGCTACTGTTTATCCTCCCTATAGCCATCCATCCATCATCCAAACCGCTTATCCTGCTCTCAGGGTCATGGGGATGCTGGAGCCTATCCCAGCAGTCACTGGGTGGCAGGCAGGGAGATGTCCTGGACAGACCGCCAGATCATTACAGGGCCGACACACACACACACACACACACACACACACACACACACACACACACACACACACACACACACACACACACACACACACACACACACACACACACACACACACACACACACACACACACACACATTCACACCTAGGGACAATTTAGTACGGGCGATTCACCTGACCTACATGTCTTTGGACTGTAGGAGGAAACCCGAGCACCTGGAGGAAACCCACGCAGACACAGAGACAACATGCAAACTCCACACAGAGGATGACCCGGGACGACCTCCAAGGTTGGACTAACCCAGGGTTCGAACCCAGGACCTTCTTACTGTGAGGCGACGGCGTGAACCACTGCACCACCCTGCCGCTTTTCTCACGTTAACTATCATGTTTTGAATACTGTTGCACTAAAGCTGCACTGAATGAATGTACAGAATGTTAAGTCAACGTGTACTTATGTGTGTCTATGCATCCCTATGCATGTAAGTCTGTACATTTGTGTGCACATTAGTGTGTGTGTGTGTGTGTGCGCAGATGCTTTAATGTGTCTGTTCTTTTGTGCCTGCGTGCATGAGTGAGTGTGTGTGTGTGTGTGTGTGTGTGTGTGTGTGTGTGTGTGTGTGTGTGTGTGTGCTGATGCTTTGTGTGTGTGCCCGTGCTATTGTGTGTGTGTGTGTGTGTGTGTGTGTGTGTGTGTGTGTGTGTGTGTGTATGTGCTTATCTGTGCAAGACAGCACAGGGATCCTGACTTTGTATACATCCATTATTTCTCTAATGTTCCTCCATGCTGAGAGACTATTGATGCAGTCCCGTCAGATACATTGAGAATTCACACACCACTAAGCCCATAGTTATGACCCACTATGGATGTGAGCTGAAGTGATCGCCCTGCCTTCCCTACTACAGTGCTTCCATCAAGTCATGTTAAAGATTCCAGCAGGGTGTAGGAAGTGACTGAGTATGCTGAGGAACAGCCATTTGATTATGAATTTATGACATAAAATAAAATAAAATAAAAATGTTCCGTTGTCATGGTGTAAAAAAAATCAATAATTAAATGAAAGAAATTGGAAGGAAAAGCTCCACAGGGTAGTCTCTTACCAAAATGAGAATCATAGAAGACGATGAACTTCTGCCAGCTGTACTCGGACACCACTTGCATGATGACCTCATTGAGATAGACAGGTGGGCGGACCATTAGGGTGTAGTCATCTGTTCCAGGGATGCGACTGGTGGGTGGGCAGGCGGAACGGGGCGTGCCCGCCGGGGAGCGCTGGATAAAGAGATGGGGGATGTGCATGGCGTCTGCCAGTGTCTGGAGACTGCCCGCCGACATGCATCCGATAGAGCTGACCAGGGCCAATATACCGCGGTTCATCAGCTCACAGGCTGGATGGAAGAAGAGGGGGAGGAAGAGAGCGAGAGAGACAGACAGACAGACAGAGGGGGGAAAGAGGGGAGGAAAAGAAAACAAATGAACATTTTGTTTTCCAGTCATGGAAAGGGCATGTCAGAGACATAAATTTGAGTTATTGTATTCATTCAGAACAACGACACATGGTGTCTTATTTTACCTAGCATAGGATGAACATTACATGTCTTCACAAGAATGATCACTCAGTCATATCGAATCCAGCTACTGAAAAATTGACTTTTATTGACGTCATCCTTACTCACTCTTAATTTACTAGTCACCACAGTACAGCAGTGGCCAATGAACAAACTAGGAAATGTGCTACGGTGCTTTTTTTATTTTTTGCATGATTCCACAAAATTGCTGTGGCTGTATTGAAAGATCACAGCTGTTGAGGAGAAAAACAACCTGTTCTTGACTAATTAGATACAAGGGGTTACAGAGATACAGAGAGGTAAATTGGATAGCAAACCACCACACACACACACACACACACACACACACACACAAACATGACGTGCACTCACTCTGCAAATCACCCGTACCAACAAACGCAGGTCATATGGCTATTTTAGGACGGGGCTCCCAGCTGCTTATGTTCTGTCAACCAAAAAGACAAACCACATTGCTGTCTCCTCCCGACGTCCTCTTCCTTTCTAACCCTGCTTCACTTCTCCCCCTCCCCCTCTCTCTGTCTCTCTTCATCGCTCACCTGTTCCCTCCCGGCCACCTTACCTCTCTTTCCTATCCATCCATCCTCAGCCACGCTTTTCTCCAAATGCCACCGGGGTCAATTTGGAAGACTGATGTATTTTTAAAGAGATATAATCTAGAATACTCATATATTTCTAATTGGTTAAAAAAAAAAAAGGAAAAAAAATCCTCTGAAATTTTTGTGATCCAAAATACAGGTCCATCACACAGCGTTTATAGTCAGGCTAAAAGTAATCGCACTTTGAAGAGCCTCAAATATAAGGTGGAGGGGAAAACCTAAAGTCCCATCAATCACGATATAAGTACAGCCAGTATTGAGGTGGCAGCTTTTCAGCAGGGGCCACCATACCTCCCTTTAAAAACCTTAAGAACATTACAGAGTAGAGGATGTGGTAAGAAGGGCGAGCGTGGCAATTTGAGGACCCGTCTCAAGGTTGACATTGATCTCCAGTCTTGGTTACTGCACCGCCATACCCAAATGCTGTTTGAAATTGTTGACACTCACAAAGTCACACTGCTGAGGGCAAGCACTATTTTGTTCAAGAAAAGCAAAGCCTGCTGACTGCTACGATTCTGTAGCGCCGTGGTGTCAATACCCACGTTATTGATTGACCTCCAGGCCTGTACACAATGAATAACATATTAAAAAGGAGCTTATTGTGGGGCGTCCGGGCAGTGTGGCGGTCTATTCCGTTGCCTGCTAACACAGGGATCGCCGGTTCAAATCCCTGTGTTGCCTCCAGCTTGGTTGGGCGTCCCTATAGACACAATAGGCCATGTCTGAGGGCGGTAAGCGGATGTGGGTATGTGTCCTGGTCACTGCACTAGCGCCTCCTCTGGTCGGTCGCGGTGCCTGTTCAGGGAGGAGGGGGAACTGTGGGGAATAGCGTGATTCTCCCGTGTGCTACGGCCCCCTGGTGAAACACCTCACTGTCAGGTGAAAAGAAGCAGCTGGTGACTCCACATGTATGGGAGGATGCATGCGGTAGTCTGCGGCCCTCCCCGGATCGACAGAGGGGGTGGAGCAACGACCGGGATGGCTCGGAAGAGTGGAGTAATTGGCCAAGTACAATTGGGAAGGAAAAAAAGGGGGAAAAAATCCCCCCCCCAAAAAAGAGCATATTGTAAAAGGCTATTAAAGTATACAAGTGTAACTATTATATTAAAACATTGCATGGGAAAGTGTATAAAAACACGCTGTAAAAAAGTGGATCATGAAAAACTTCCTTCCTGCCTGGAAGACCAACATGCGTTGTTTGTATTCACCTTCCCATCCAAATGTTCCGAAACTCTGTGCCTACTCTTGCTCCTATCTCTTCCCTCCACTCGGCATCCTTGACAGGCCTCTCGTGCACTCATAAACACCTCTACCGCCTCCCTTCTCGACCCATACCTCTGTTATCTTTCTTTCTCTCCAAAACAACTCCTCTGTCCGCTTACCTTTCACCCCCTAATCATTTCAGAGCTGGCATCTTGCACGGACTTCTCTTTTCATTGCCTTACAGCACCAGTGATGCTGTAACGGGCTTTAATGTTTTAATCGCCCACCCCCCCCCCCCGCCGCCCTAACTCACTTCCTTTGTTCCCCCACCCCTCCGATACCAGTCACAAATCTATCTCACCTTTTTGTGTTGCTTATTCCTTTGCTACAATCACGGAAACCCCGATGTCCACCTCCTCCTCTCTTTCACCCTTTCCCCCCCCCCCCCTATGGGCACGAGGTGGCAGTTTAAGTATTTTCTAATTAAACGGGCCTCCGACAAGCAGAGGGACCCTTAAATGCCCAGGAACAATTTTTTGAAAAAATGTTAATACGTAGTAAGAATTAGACGTTTTCAAATAATGACCTAAAGCCGTGCATACTCTATTCACAGCTAAGTACATATTCCCTGCAATGAGAATATTACATGCATGCTCGGCCTCCCAGGAACAAGCTCTCTAGGTTTATGGAAGTTGTCGACTAGCAAAACAGCCATCATTCTGAGTCACACTGACAAATGAGCCATTCTGCTATTTACGCATGAGTACTTGCTGGCAACAACTCATGCACACCGCAGATGAGAGTGCACAAGGTGCTGGTGGTTCCAACATAGGATGAAAAATAGGGGTGTATTATAACTTTTTCTCTGCTAGCTTTTAGTAAATATGTTCAAATTATTTTGCTGTGTCTGCTGGTAATCTGTGCACAGATCATGTTACGCGTCTAAAATGTCGGCAGTAAAATGTATTGCCCAATTACGTTCCGTTTCTGATCAGTTTAATGCGTCTTACCACACGCTTACAGCGTGAAAACAGATTCTTCATACTTTTAGCTAGAGGTGAGTCTTAAAGGGTAACTCCAGTATTTCGATCTGGGGAGGGCTGCAGACTGCAACATGTCTCTTCCGATACATGTGGAGTCGCCAGCCGCATCTTTTCACCTGACAGTGAGGAGTTTTGCCAGGGGGACGTAGTGCGTGGGAGGATCATGCCCCCCCCCCCGAACAGGCGCCCCGACCGACCAGAGCAGGCGCTAGTGCGGTGACCAGGACACATGCCCACACCCGGCTTCCCACCCACAGACATGGCCAATTGTGTCTATAGAGATGCCCGACCAAGCCAGAGGTAACGCGGAGATTCATACCATAAATCCCCTTGTTGGTAGGAAACAGAATAGACCACTACGCTACCCGGACACCCCGATTCCGGTGAGCCATATTTTCCCACCATTTGGGGTCTAAATGACAACAAAATTGGAATTGGTCTAATATTGAGTGAGAACGCTTCAGCCAGCAGCCACAACACGGGCTGCAAAGTAATTATTGGGGGCAATGGCACCTGTCAAAGTATGTCCGCTAAAAGTACTTGTTTTTGGGACTGACAGGCTCAGACTGTCATTATAGGTGTCTGACAACATTATGGAAGGATCCTTAAGACCTTTTTTCTTTACATTTCGCTTCTTCCGGTCTGTGTCGTAACATCCCATTTACCGCTGCTACTATTTGCATGTGGGGGCGTGGTTTGTCTCCAAAATCAGAAGACATGCCTTGTCTCATCAGAGTTGACCATTCATTTGCGTAGCATAGCCTGAGACACAGAGGAACTGCTGGCAATAATTTCTTTCTAAAGTCACGGCTGAATAGTTAGCTGATTTCAACAATGTGGGTGAGGCATGTGAATTTGATGGCCGCCCATATCTATTTGAGCGAGAGAATATATGGATGAAGAGCTCCTAGAAATTGAAGAGAGAGAGAGAGAGAGAGAGAGAGAGAGAGAGAGAGGAGAGAGAGAGAGAGAGAGAGAGAGAGAGAGAGGGGAGAGAGAGATGTTTTTTTGAATTTAAAAAAAAACTCTTTATTTTACATTAAAAAAAAAAATCAGCAAAGACACATCCGTCCAGAACATCAACATGAGCAACTCCTTTACATTCAGCTGTCTAAAAAAGACTTTTTCCCCCCTTTTAGAACAGTGGTTCAAGTCACATACTCCCAAAGGGTCAAAAGAAATATTATGCAAAGACAGAATTAAATACCGGTTGCCTGTCATTGACTAAGAAAATGGCTTCAGTGAAGCACCGCCACGAAATAAATTCATCCAAGTTGTTCATTAAGGTAAAGAAGCTGAAATCCACTCGAACTCTCGCCTTCACCCTCGCAATGAACAAAGGATGTAAATCTTCCTCTGAACCATTATTAATTAGACTTTTCCTGCTTCTATAAATCAAAAACTTAGCTTGCCCCAGACAGAGAGAGAGAGAGAGAGAGAGAGAGAGAGAGAGAGAGAGAGAGAGAGAGAGAGAGAGAGAGAGAGAGAGAGAGAGAGAGAGAGAGAGGCAACACAGTTAAGGGTGAACCAGCTTCTGTGGCTGGCAGTGGTCATCGACTGAAATTTCATATTTGATCAGGGATTGCCGGTTGAATATGCATGTGAAGCTGATGGCCGGTTTCATAAACCCATCGCCATTACACATCAGGATGTGATCCCGGAAAGTGGAATCAGCTCATCTGGACACAAGGTTAATGGGAGAAATGTTTCCCCACTCATCTCAGTGACCTCGTCAGGCCCAGCTGTTATATCAACCTTTTGAGGAGCACAGTTGCACAATGTCGACAAAGTCACTTAGACGAGCGGTGAAACGTTTACCCCCGTGTCCAGATGAACCGATTCACCTTTCTGAAACGTCATATTCTCTGTTGTAACATCCCCCTTTTACTGCTGCTACCATTTGCACGTGGGGGCATGGTTTCGGAAGAAGAAGTCACACTGAATGTTATCAGAGCTGACCGATCGCCGGTTTCGGTCGATGATTACTGCCAGCCAAAGAAGCTGGTTCACCCTCGACTGCTTATTGCCTCTCTCTCCTCACTCGCTCTTCAATTTCTAGGAGCTCTTCATCCACATACTCTGGCTCAATAAATACAGGCGGCCATTAAATTTAAATGCCTCATCCATATTGTCGAAATCTGCTAAATATTCAGCCATGACTTTGGAAATGAATTATGGCCAGCAGTTCCTCTGTGTCTCAGACTATGCTACCTCAAATGAGCGCTAAAATGAACGGGGTAAGGTCTGATATGATTCGGCGTGACTTCTTCTTTGGTAAACATCCAAACCCCACGCCCCTGTGCACAAGTAGTAGCAGCAGTAAAAGGGATATTACAACACAAACTAGAAAAAGCGAAATGTAAAGAAAAAGGTCCATCCCTTTCCATATGCTGTCAGACACTTCTAATAACAATCTGAGCCTGTTAGTGGCAAAAACGAGCACTTCACATGGACGTACTTTGACGGTCTCAATTGTCCCCAAGGATTACACTGCAGCCTGTTTTGTGACTGCCAACTGAAGCATTCTCGCTCAATATTAGACCAATTCCAAAAATTGTTGTCTCTTAGTCATTTAGACCCCAAATGATGGGAAAATAGGGCCCTGTTTAAAAATAACGGAATTACCCTTTAACACCATTTTACATCGATCACACTTTCTTGGTGCAATTTATTCACATGTCCGATTGGGGGAGGGGGGATATTGCTGAATGGAACCCTACATATACAGCAGGGGTCCCCAATAGGCGGTCCGCGGGCCACGCCCGGCTCGTGACGGGTTGATTTATGGTCTGCGAGAATTTTTGGAGAAATGCCAGAAGGAAGAATTTTTGTATTCCCATACCAAAAAAAATTAATTAATTAATTAATTTCTTAGTAAAAGTAAGACTAGTAATATATCGAAAAATAGATGAAAAATATCTGTTTAAATTATAATACCTGCAACGTATCGACACCAAAACAAACTAATGAACAACATGCTGCTGGAGGTTGAGTGGCCAGTGGTTTTAAAAGTGGCCCTAAAAGTGGCCCGCTATGAAAAGTAATTGGGGACCCCTGATATACAGCATGACATTTCACTTAACTGCACAACATGTGATAATTTCTTTCACATTCGGGTTGTTTTTCCCCTGCCTTTCACCTGTAAAAGAATGGGTTCAACCGTTGGCGTCCCATGGCAAAATGGTGGTCCAACTCCTTCTTTGCAACTCCCAGCCTGAAGTGCTGCCAGAGGCGGCCGTTTGAGCTCTTGGATCCGATCGTGAAACTCCCCATGTTCCATCATTAAATCCAAAATTGGATGAACCCAAAGTATTTTTTTTTTTTGTTAAAATGTGTAGTACATAGTCATCATCACTAGATAACGTTGAATCCATCATGTCACCCTTTTTACGGTGGCGTGAAGCTTCCTGAGGAATTCTGGCTGAAATGCTCCAAATTCACATCGAGAGAGACGTTAATAGTTAACAGTTTTGATGGGCCAATTTGCCTCCAAATCTGTTGCGTTTTCATTTCATTTCGCTTTTTCATGACATGAATGATGTAAAATGGGCTTTAGCCTGAAAAGTTTTTGATTTCAAATAGACTCACGCCGCCCAACTTTGCTAGACTGACTTACATCCTAAATGAAATTATCCCAAACTGAAACGGTGTGTTTTCTCTGCTACCACCCCCCCCTTTTTTTCAGATTATAATATTCTGAGCCTAGCCAGTCTGCCATGACCAGCTCTGCTTTCGGCACCAAGGACAGCTCCCGAGTATTATTTGTAGATCAAATGCTTTCCTTTTCTATTTCCCCCCTCTTTTTTATATTACGGCTTTCTAAATGTGAATGTTAAATATTGAACACAAAGCTAGTCTTGCTCTTTTTGCTCCAGAATTTTCCTACAGAATAAACAGAAAAGTTTGTTTTTAGTCTTAGAAACAGATTTTTTTCATTATTATTGTTATTCCATATACATATAACTGTTAAAGAATAAACACAAAGCGTTTTCTTGTAAGTATAGCTCACTTTTTATGTATTTTGGTGGTGTTGAAACTCGCGTGTTCTGTAGATCTGTCACGAAGTGGCTACGGGGAGAGGAGGTGCCCCATGACAGAATTTTGAAACGGGCCTCCACAGGTCACAGCTTGCCGCTGCCCCCTTCATTTTTCCATCGATCTCTCCCATGCGTTCTTGGTTTCCCTCACTTCCCGATGCATTTTCTCATCTGTCCATCAACTGTTTTCGTTTCACACTTTCTCCATCAGTTGTTCCATTATGCTTCTGCTAATGGTCCCCCACACTATGCCATGGCAAGCTTTTTCTCCCTCCGTTCTTCCCACAGTGCCCCTGCATCACTCTTCCACCCCTACCCCTATACTATGTTTGTGCTTCGTCCTTCACAACGTACTGTACTGTGGTGCTGAACAGCAGTCACAACTAGAAAGACACTTACTTATTCAACTTATTCAAATTACCCCAGCTATGGGTTAAATAGTGCCACTGCCTAGTGGACACCTCGGGTGAGGAATAGGCTACAGGAGCAAACCCCTACAGAAAACCAACATCTACAGCGCTGTTGTTTTTTGTTTTTCTTGCCCTTTTGTATCGGTCTAAGTCGCAGAGTACTGCTGGCGTCGCGTGTGGCTGCTGCCTCTCCCTCTCATAGCCCCCCTTTCCATCCACCCCTGTAGTATGTTTATGTTATGTTTATCTGCTGTCTTGTTTCACCCCATTTATTGTAAAGCAACATTGAGTGTTAGAAAATCGCAATATAAGTTTGATTTATTATTGTTATTATTATTATTATTATTATTATTACTGTCGAGGGAGGGGGGTGTCAGAATAAGTGGGCTAAACAAATATTGCCAAAGGTGTGAAAAAGAAGTACAGAGCACACACACACACACACACACACACACACACACACACACACACACACACACAAACACAAAACAATGAAATGGTAATGTACAATTGCAAGACAGGCAAGAAAAGTACAAACTCAAACACATATAGTCAGCCTGTGTATAATGCCACACAGACTAATCTGCCAACACTGCAGAAATAAAGCAAGAGAGAGAAAAACTGTCACACAAAGAAAAAGCTGGAGGAGAAAGACACATGGTGCTGAGAAAAGCAGAATAAATACATTCTATGTTTTGTGTGTGTATGAGACAGAGAGAACGAGAGAGAGCGAGCGAGAGAGAGAGAGAGAGAGAGAGAGAGAGAGAGAGAGAGAGAGAGAGAGAGAGAGAGAGAGAGAGAGAGAGAGAGAGAGAGAGAGAGAGCGAGAGAGAGAGACATAAGATAAAGATTGGGAGTGATGTTCAAAGCTTTATATAAAATGAGACTGTCTGCGGTGTCAACCTGGTGTGCAGAGAAACAATGTGATGAGTTGCAATTCCATGCAGTTTAGAGATGAGTCCTCCAGTCCAAAAACCAGTTGCACCACAAAGTGTGTGTGTGTGTGTGTGTGTGTGTGTGTGTGTGCGTGTGTGCGTGCGTGTGTGTGTGTGCATACGGTGCACACACACATTGATGGTGCACAACATGATGCCAGCTTGATGATAACATCCGAGTCTCTGATGTATGAAAAAGATTAAATTTGCCGTTTTAACCCTTTAAGATGCACAATACTCACACTGAACGATAATGGACACATGGCACTCAAATGATCTTGAATAGTGTGTTTTCTACTTACAGACAAAAACTAGATCCACTCACCAAATCTCTGCTAACCATAGACAATACATGCATGCTGAAATTGTGGAAAGTAGCCAGCAAAAACAAGGTTATTTAATTGCAATACTGCCTTACCCCCCCCCTCTGTTAGGCATTATAATAAGTTAAATCAAATTTGGAGGTATTTAAAACAGAGTACAATCCCGAAAGTCAGTTTCCAATACATTGTCAACATCTTTCGAGATGGGATTTTCTCTCTTTTCCACCTTTAACAATAGCCACATGTTATTCCAGGCAAGATTCTTCTCATGAATTGATGCGTAAGATTAATGAGTGGAGACTGAAGCAGTTTCAATCACAGTGCCTGTTGTGCAAGTCCAAAGTTTGAGGAATTAATTAAAGCGTAACAATAATGATTAAACTTCACTAAGTCTCAGTGTAATGCGTAGTCATAGCCATTACTCTTCACACCACTGAGCCGCTGATTTCTCTAGCAATGATTCGGTGACTGTTGCCTTGATGGTCGACTGTCTACATGCACGTGGGTGAGTGTAAACACATTCTTTTGAGCATTCCTAAAGATTTCCCTCAGTGGCATTAAAATCAGCAAAAGATTGGAGATTAATAAACCTATTGCCAATAACAATCCTAAATTATCTACATTCCTTATCCTTACAGTGGCGGACATGCTAACTAGCTCTTTAGCAAGTTTGCCACATAGTGTAGCTTTAGCGCATTAGCTTAGCATCATCATGCCTTTGGCTAATGGAATGCCTTGCTAATCCCCTTTTTATTAGGGCACTTTGGAGAATTAGTGCCCTCATCCCCTTTACATCACACACTATTAAGTCTGCAGGGGGGCTCTAAGCACTAGGCTCATTAATACTTTCTACTAATGACTTAAAGGGCCCGTTGCGTTAACCCAGCCCTATGTTACATCACTCGAAACTGTGCAACAGTTAAAGGAGAGGAAGAAGGGAAAAGAGCTAGAGGTGCTGGTGCCTCTGAAGCTGGGTGTGACTTTGGAGATTTTGTAGGTGTACGCGCATACATGGAGAAACACAAACACATACAACAACAAAAAAAGTATAAACAAGTAAATTTAAGGGGAAAACCTAAAATTGTCTGGATATTGTCTCTCTACATTTAGCACATCTCAGAGATGCTGGCTGTCCATAGGAGGCCAAACTCTGACCAACTACACAGAGACCTTGACTGGAGACTGGGACAGTTTGGAGGGGGGAAAAAAAGAGAAAAATGTAACCAGATGACATTTACAAAAGACGAAACTTGCATCTCCCTGCGCCTCAGCAGATTGTTGAGACAGTACATCAGCCCTAGATTTGTCTCATTAGAAGTAGCTAAGAAACCTGTCAACCCGTTCCACGGAAGGATTTATAAATGTGATGCACATATAACTCACGCAGGTGTACATATATACACCAGAGTTCTTACTGTCAGCCACGAGAATTATAATTCATCCAAGCTGTAAATATATCTACAGAGAGGGAGAGAGAGCGAGAGAGAGAGAGAGAGAGACAGAGAGAGATTGTGTGTGTGTGTCTGTGTTTGTTGAAGTATGTGCACCTGTGTAACCTGGAGTAAGAAAGAGTGGCTGAGGCTTTTCTTAACCACAAGATATATGCTTGATTTATCCAGACACTGAACCTCCTGAAATAGGAAAATAGTGACTTGGGAAATTAGATCAAATTAGAAACTGAGTCAACAATCATATACGTATATCCATCCATCTATTATCCAATCCGCTTATCCTGCTATTAGGGTCGTGGTGGGGATGCTGGAGCCAATCCCGGCAGTCATTGGGCGGCAGGCGGGGGAGACACCCTGGACAAGCTGCCAGGCCATCACCGGGCCAACACACACACACACACACACACACACACACACACACACAGACAGACAGACACACACACACACACACACATTCACACATTCACAATTACAGACAATTTAGTATGGCCGATTCATCTGACCTACATGTTTTTGGACTGTGGGAGGAAACCGGAGCACCCAGAAGAAACCCATGCAGACACGGGGAGAACATGGGTTGGACTACCCACTGTGCCAGATATATATATATATATATATATAGCCTTGTAATGGCCTGGCGGCCTGTCCAGGGTGTCTCCCCACCTGCCGCCCAATGACTGCTGGAATAGGCGCCAGCATTCCCGCGACTCTGAGAGCAGGACAAGCGGTTTGGACTATATATCTGTATTGATATTCTGCTCCTCATTAGTTGAGCACTTATAACAACACCGTTGACGGTTTCAGAAAAAAAAAAACACAATATGTATCAGCTTGCATGACTACCATGGGGACTAGAGTCTTCAGTAAACTCTGCCCCCCGCCTATAGAACTCTCTCCCACAAGACGTTCGCAACATTGACTCTCTTCCAACCTTCAAATCCCATCTCAAAATGCACCTTTTCAAACTGGCATATTCAGTCTTATCCACGCTTCACTGAGTTTTGTGCAGATGATGATTTTATACTTATCTTTTGTGTTAACTTTTTATTGTCTATCCTGCTTTGTTTTGATTTTACGCTGTCTGATTCAGTGCTGCTTTTTTTTTTTACTGTGTTCTGTAAGGTGTCCTTGAGTGTTTTGAAAGGCGCCCACAAATAAATGCATTATTATTATTATTGTTATTATTATTATTATTAATTATACACACACACACACACACACACACACACACACACACACACACGCGCCTGGCAACACGGATGAACCAGCTGCTAACATCAGGGTCTCACGCTGACTGGCTAACACAGGGGAGAACAATACTGATCATGAAGGATCAAGGGTACAACACCTTCAAACTACCAGCCGATAACATCCCTCTCCACGACACAGAAGATCCTGTCAGGCATCATAGCAGCTAAGCTGAATGAGCACAGGAGTCAATACATGAGCAAAACCCAGAAAGGAATTGGGAACAACACCAGAGGGCCAAAGCACAAGCTACTGGTTCATAGAGCAGTCACCCAAGATTCTAAGACTAGACAGACCAGCCTGAGCACAGCCTTGATTGACTTCAAGAAATCCTGTTTCAATGCCCTGCACTTGGTTACTGGGGTGCTTGGCACTATACAAAGCCAACAGGAAACTGATAGCCTTGATCAATAACTTAATGCGGCAGTAGAAAACAACACTAGAGGCCAACTCAAAGATAATCACACAGGTAGCCATCACATGTGGCATATACCAAGGTGATGCACTTTCCCCACTGTTGTTCTGCATAGGCCTGAACCCCATCAGTCAGATCACCACAAAGAGTGGATATGGATGCAGGTTTAGAAGTGGAGTTACCATCAGCCACCTCCTGTGACATCAAGCGGTATGCCAGGAATGAGTGAGACATTGACTCACACTGATCCACCTCACCAGGAGCTACAGCGATGGCATCGGGATGTCATTCGGACTGGACAAGTGCGGTCGAATGGTGGCAAAAAGAGGAAAGGTGGTGAGCACCGAAGGGGTTAAATTACCAGATGGCAAGATAACAGACATACAAGACATTTAGAAGTACCTGGGTATTTCACAGGCAAATGGAAACCACAAGGAGGCAGCAAGGAGGTCATCTACAGCCAGATACCTCCAGAGAGTTAGGCAGGCCCTGAGGAGCCAGCTCAATAGGAAGAGTAAGATCCAAGCCATCAACACATATGCCCTACCAGTCATCTGATACAAAGCTGGAATAATAAGCTGGCCAAAGGAAAGGAGATAGAGGCCACATATATCAGGGCATGGAAACGTCTCATGATGCATGGAGGGCTCCACCCGAAGTCCAGCAGCCTGAGACTATATGATAAGCTAAAAGGTGGGGGCCGAGGGTTAGTGAGTGTCAGGGCCACTATCCAGGATGAAACAAGGAACATCCATGAGTTCATCAGAAAGAGGGGCCCCAGGATGAACTGCTGAGTGAGTACCTCAGGCAGCAGAAGATGGAGAGTGCAGAGGAAGAACAGGAGGTATCATGGAAGAGCACTCCCCTCCATGGGATGTACCATCGACAGACAGAAGACAAAGCTGATATCGAGAAGTCCTACCAGTGACTAGAAAAGGCTGGACTGAAGGATAGGACAGAGGCTCTGATCATAGCAGCATAGGAGCAGACACTCAGCACCAGATCGATTGAGGCTGGTGTCTACCATACCAGAAAAGTCTCATGATTCAGACTGTGCAAAGACACCCCTGAGACAGTCCAGCACTTAGTAGCAGGGTGCAAAATGCTAGCTAGAAAAGCATACACTGAAAGGCATAGTAGCTGGAATAGTGTACAGTATTCTGTTTCTGAATATCTGTACTGCATACAGACTCGAAGTCCCCAAGCCCAAATGAGCCAAAGGTGGTTGAGAAAGGCAGAGCGAAGCTGCTGTGGGACTTCACGTTCCAGACTGACAAACAGGTGCTGGCTAACCAACCAGACATTGTGGTGGTCGATAAGGAACAGAACACAGCAGTAGTGATCTACGTAGCAATCCCAAGCAATGGCAATATCAAGAAGAAAGAGCATGAGAAGCTAGAGAAAGACCAAGGGCTGAGGGAAGAACTAGATCAGATGTGGAAGGTGAATTCCACATTAGTCCCAATGGTAATAGGAGCACAAGGGGCTGTGACCTCCAAACTGGGAGAGTGGCTCCAGCAGATTCCAGGAACAACATATGAGGTCTCTGCCCAGAAGAGTACAGTCCTAGGAACAGCTAATACACTACGCAGAACCCTCAAACTCCCAGGCCTCTGATAGAGGACCCGAGCTTGAGGAAGACACACACCAACCGAAAAAAGGTGAAAGGGAGATTTTTCTTTTAGTATTATTAATTTTTTTTCAAGGAAAACAAATCGAACTGAACAATTACAGTTGAAAGACTAATATATATATATATATATATATATATATATATATATATATATATATATATATATATATATATATATATTACATTTTAACATGCCCAAATCCCATTTACCCACATCCTGCTCCCTTCTTATCTACTTCTATCCCATCCTGCCGGCCCCTTCTCAGAACAGAATTAAACCACATTACAGTAGGTTAAATATAAACATGAAAAGGGAAACAAAAGAAACAAACAAATAAACGAAGAAAAAAAGAAAGAAACTAGTAAATAAATAAAATAACAACTACTATACTAGCATCTGGTCCATTTTAATGGGTTTTTTTTGGGCTTTATGAGGTTGGGTAACAGCTGGCTGTGTATGTGGTGGGCAAGCCGCAAGGTATTCATTCATCCCAGGCTGGCCCAAGCCCGAACTCTATGGCGCTACCTCGCCAGGAAGGAGGCAATCAACATATTCAATCAATGGCTTCCAGTGAGAATAAAACGTATCAGAGGAGCCCCTCAGTGTAAAATTTATTTGTTCCAGTTTAAGTAGAAACAAAATGTGCTGTAGCCACGCTTTAATAGAGGGTGGCTGAGAGGATTTCCAAAGAATGATGATTTTCTACGGGTGATTAAAGAGGCAAAGACAATAACATTAGATTGAATAGCCGTTGTAGTGATTTCGTGTGGAAATCGTTAGTTTGGGACATGACCAGAACATATGAGCCAAATCGCAAAGGGCTAAGGAACACCTTTCCCAATTTTCATCCACTTTGCTTGGGTGAAGTTTTGCGAGCGAAGCCTTGCTATAATGGAGTCTATGAACTACTTTGAACTCCATAAGACTGAGCCTAGCACAACTAGTGAAGGAGTTGACAGCTTCCAGAGTCTTTTTCCAGAAAGCATCTGGAAAAGTGGTCTGCAGTTCTTTTTCCAAGCAAACTCTAATCTTACTAATGACCAACTCATCTGCTAGGGATAAAAGGTCATAGAAATAGGAGACATGACCCTTGGATAAGGTGCCCACCTTGGGTGAAAGTTTATGCTAATAGGAGGGGGGATTTGAGGGAAGAGGGGGGAGTGAGTTTTACCTAAATTTCATAGCTGAAGGTGGCTGAAGAAATAAGAACGATTGACGTTAAAGGCCACACGCAGTTGAGCAAAACTGGCAAATACACCGTCAATATACAAATCTCCCAGGGGGCGGGGGCCTCTCCTTTCTAGCAAGGAATACCACGGATCCATCTTGGCTGGCATAAACAAGTGATTGTTACATACCGGAGTCGCTTGGGGGAGGGAAGACCAACCAAAATGGCACCTGACCTGTGCCCAGATATTCAAGGTGCCTATTACGATGGGGTTAGAGGTGAATTGTGAAGGGGTAGGGTGCTACACGCAAGAGCTTGGAGTGAAGAAGAGGAGCATGACTTTGCTTCAATCTTACACCAGTTGCTTTGAGGTGAGGTGAACCAGAGCATGATCTTGTGGGTGTTAGCGGCCCAATAGTAGCCCATGATGCTGGGCAATCCAAGTCCACCCAGGGACCTGTTCCTCTGCAGTAATGTTCTACCAACTCTTGGATGTTTACCAGCCCAGATGAATGATGAAATTATACTGTCAATAGTGGTGGAAAAAAAGATCCGGGCAAGAAGATAGGTAGACACTGGAACATGTACAGCTATCTAGGTAATAGGTTCATTTTCACTGTCTGTACTTTTCCTGCCAGGGAGAGGGGTAGGCCAGTGCCAAAACCGAACTACCGTAGGGAAGAAAATAAATAAGCCCACTCCACCCTGTCGAAGGCTTTCTCAGCATGAAGGGACACAACCAACTCTGGTTCAGTAGAAGATGGCGGAGTATGAATGATGCCGAGAAGCCTTCGAATATTTGTAAAGGAGTGCCTCCCTTTTACAAAGCCAGTCTGGTCCTCCGATATGACTGAAGCAATTACTGATTCCAGTTGCCGAGCAAAAATCTTTGCAAGTATCCTGACATCGACCGGTAGGAGCGAGATCGGACGAAACGAAGCACAACTCAACGGGTCTTTGCCTTTCTTAAAAATCAGAGACATTGAGGCCTGTGTGAGAGTGGGTGGTAGGGATCCCAGACGGTGTGACTCACTGAACATTTCTAATAACAATGCGGCTAGTTAGTCTAAAAACTTCTTATAGAATTCAACCGGGAATCCATCGGGTCCCAGCGATTCACCACTTTGCATAGACTGTATCACTTCTTAATGGGGCATCAAGTATCTGCTGGTCACTAGTCAAGATCTTGGGAAAGGTTAGCATCGCAAAGAATAAAGAAAGCTGGGCATCATCATCTGGGGATTCCGAGGTGTATAACCGGGAATAAAAGGTTTTAAAAATGTTGTTGATCATGCTCGGGTCAGATATAATGGAGCCTGTCTCATCTCGTATCTGAGTGATTTGATTTGCAGCTACCCTAGCTTTTAGTTGATGGGCCACGAGACAGCCCGCTTTGCCTCCATGTTCATACATGGACCCCTGTGAGTGGAGTCTCTCAGCCTCTCCCATCAACAGAAGATCGAGCTCGGTTTTAAGTGTCATCCCATCTTTCTATAAATCGGGTGATTGATTGGTTGAGAGCAGATTGTCGATATTTGCAATGGATGTTTCCAGTTCTTGCTGACGGGCTGTACGGAGTTCATTAGCGTGAGCTGTATATGAGATAATCTTGCCTCTCATAAAAGCCTTGAGGGTTTTCCATAATAGGGATGCAGAAGTCTCTTCATTTTGGTTGGTCTCACAGAAAAGTTTAACTGACTCAGAGATGTAGTTGAAGAAGTTTGCCTCTGCTAGTACAATGGGGTCTAAACGCCAAAATCTAAATCCCTTGGGCTTAAGGTCAAACTGTAGATCCAAGATCATGGTTGAGTAATCTGATACTGTTATTGGTGAGTATTTAGTGGAGGTAATTGATGGGATGAGTGATTTATCAACAAGAAGTAGTCCCTGTGTGAAAATGAGTGGTGTATGTGTGTGTGTGTGTGGGGGGGGGGGATGAGTACTGTCTGGTGGATGTATGCAGGAATCTCTAAGGGTTAATGTAACTATATTGGTCCATAAAAATAGAGCGAGCCTGGCCCATTTTGGAAGGTGCTATTGGTCTCGTACTGGACCTATCAAAGATTGGCTCAATAACACAGTTCATGTCTCCTAGTAATAATAGATGGGGATTCAAATTTGGAATAGAAGACAGCAGCAATTTCATAAAGTTTTGGTGGTCCCAGTTAGGAGCATAAACATATGCTAATACAATTGGTTTCTGAAAGAGTATACTGACGACAATGACATAACAGCCGTTCGAATCTATGCTTACATCCTTAGGTGTAAAATTCACATTTTTCCTAATCAATATAGCAGCACCCCTCGTTTTCAAGTTAAATTTAGAGTGGAAAATCTGTCCAATCCAAGGCCTTTTCAGCTTCTCTTGGTCAGAGTTGCATAAGTGTGTCTCCTGAATAAACATTATGTCTGCACTTGGGTTTTTACTATGTGTCAGAATTTTTGTTCGTTTAACCGAGGAATTTAACCCACTAGTGTTTAGAGAAATTATCCTTACCGCCTGCCCACCACCAGCCACCATATCAGTCATGTTTGCCATGATATAGCCCATGACTTCAGAAGCGTTTGACCTGACTCGGGATGAAAGAGACAAAGAAACAGGAGAAATATGCCACTTGAAAACAATATGGCAAAATATAAACGACATAATCAAAGTGGGTATTTTTTAACAAACAAAAAACAAACAAAGAGGTCCTCTCCCACACACAACCTCAGCTTCTCCATGCTGTCCCACCCCCACCCCCCAGGCCGACCACCCCTCCCCTGTGTCCCGCCCCCCCAATTGGGAGATTATATATATATATTAACAAAAATATTCAATTATTACCTCGTCCTGCTCTTATTTGTATGTCTTTAATGTGTATATTTGTGTGTGTGTGTGTGTGTGTGTGTGTGCGCACGCATGTGGCCTGCACCAGAGCATATTATTGAGCTCTCTCTGTACTTTGTCGATCTGCCAGAATAAATGGACTGCAGACACTTTACCTGCACCCAGGTGTGACCAGTGCCTCTTTCTGTCTGTGACTCTTCAAGCAACTCCCATCATATGTACTCGGTCACACACTCTCTCGCTCTCTCTCTCTCGCTCTCTCTCTCTCTCTCACACACACACACACACACACACACACACACACACACTCACACACACACACACACACACAACAGCAACCCAGTGCATCACACTCCACTGCAGAGTACACCATGTTTCAATGAACTCTTCTTGTGTACAACAGCACTGATACACAATCATATATCTGTGGGTGAATGGCTAAGTGCAGAAAGGCCGAAAAAAAAAAGAAAGAAAGAAAAAAAAAGAAGGATGGGAAACAAAATAAATCAATATCAAGATGGAGAGAACCAGTGAGAGAACGTCTGATGGTGAAGAATGCTTGCACCTACACAACACTTCTTGTGTCTGTTAAAGACAATGACTTCTGCCTTCTAACTCTGTAAGCCTTTGTCGATATTTCCTTTGGTGGCAGTGTGGCCCAGTTAGGCAGCTGGTATCACAGGTGGAAGGCCAAACATTTTATTTCTCAAAACTTCAATAAGTTCTATTAAATGGCACTGAACCTAGACTTGCTACTCACACCACCATATATGGTTAGTTTCTGTGGACGAGAAAGTTAGCAAAATAAAATGTAAAAGAACTTTGGATGCCCATATGTAGACTGGAGCATTTAATTGACAGGAGGACTGTAATCCACTAGACTATTTATCTACCGGTGGTAGTTTAACCGTGGGGTCAGAACCTAAAATAAGCTACTGGCATTGACCTATAAATGAAGTAGAGTCCGCAAGATGGCCAACTTCCAATTGAGGATAGTAGTTGTAGTACCAAGGCCGGCCTCTATCTAACGGTGCAGTACACTTAGTGTCTTCATAGACAACCATTGTAAAATTGATACCTGACAAATGGAATTCAGTGGGTGTTTTGACATTCAAAGAAAAATACTCGACTTTCAATCATGTTTATCCTAAACCTTTCCATTGCACCAGTTAACAAATATTTACATATCAAGGGTTACCAATGAATCAGTCACACACTCCTCATTCATCAGTGGTTTTCAATATGATGACTGCACATGATTAGTCCACAAATTTTGATGGGAATCGTAGTCCCAGTTAGACAATTGTCCAGTGAAATGTATTAGTTACGAGGCGGCACGGTGGCACAGTGGTTAGCGTGGTCGCCTCACAGCGAGAAGGACCTGGGTTCGAGCACCAGGGTAGTCCAACCTTGGTGGGTCATCCCAGGTCGTCCTTTGTGTGGAGTTTGCATGTTTTCTCCGTGTTTGCGTGGGTTTCCTCCAGGGGCTCCGGTTCCCTCCCACAGTCCAATGACATGTAAGTCAGGTGAATTGGCCGCACTAGATTCTCCCTTGGTATGAATGGGTGTGTGTGATGGCCTGGTGTCCTGTCTAGGGTGTCTCCCCACCTGCCGCCCAATGACTGCTGGAATAGGCTCCAGCATCCCCATGACCCTGAGAGCAGGATAAAGGGTTCAGATAATGGATGGATGGATGGTCACAGTTTTTAAGCTAGTCAGTTAAAAAGGTTGTTAAATGTCACAACTTAATTTACACGGTTGCTGATCCTCACAAACGTTAAGATTATGGAACTAGTGAAAATAATGATTTTGCCTGGCTGCATAGATAGGGACACATGAAAATCTTATGTATTGTTGCCTGAGCGCTGGGAAATGACATTTTTAAAGACATTCCTATAGCTGCCATACATTTTGAAAATTGTGCTTTCTTTATTTGCTTGTTTCCCTAGGCTTCCTAAGTGAATGAATGTGAGACTTAATTTCTGCAGGGCTTAGTGTTTGTTTGTTTGTTCTTGTGTTTGTTTTATTGCAAGTACAGTTTAAACACTGTCATGCTGTCATCGTCAATTAGGCACAGGGATCTATCCAAAATGAAGGCAGGGTTGGAGAGTGAAAAACTTGACCCCAAAAAAAGACTTTGTCTGATATCTTTGGAGCCCGGATGTGCATATCAGTAAATTTCACACACTCGAAGAGAACGATATAATGCATGTACAGGGCAAATAGAACAGTTTCAGCCTGTGGCAAAAAGAAAATATTCAGCGTTTTACAGCTGGCCTATAATAGTTAATGTAAATAAATACTACATTCAGAATGTTTGCTTCCTGTGAAAGTAGACCAGTTGCCAATGCCTACATTGTGTTTGTCACGTGGTGGCTGCCATCTTGTACCGACACAATAGTTCCTGACTGACCAACATTCAAGGATCTCATTGGCTGTAATGCGGTCCTTTACCCAGGATCCTACCAGTGGTGCAGTCACATCAAACTTTGGGACTCATAGGAGCTGCCAGAACATAGCAGGACATTGGCTTCACTCGTGTCTATTGGTGGAGAACGGGCTAACTGTGTCTAGCTTATTTATATGTCAGTGGTTGTTGGCCAGTTTTTGGTGGTCGTCCACCCTGTCACTAGCATCCAGTGAGGCTGCATTGGGCCTTAGGCCGACATTACTCATGAAACTCTTTCATGCTACTTAGTTGCATGCAACTGAGTTTTGTCAGAGCTGCATTGTGTACCAGCCCTTGCAGATAACTGAAAATTTGCGAGAAACTTAGTTGCATCGAATTGAAACTGTTTCAACTTAATGCAACAAGGTTCACGCAACAACCAATCAGAGCACACTTGTGTGATGTCACGTCACCCCACATCTGACCCGTTCTGTTCTATTGGGCTTTCAGGATCTGACATTAAAATCCCGATGGGGAGACATCTACCACCACGAACCTTACACAAGTAAATTTGTTTTATCGAATATTTTGAAGGTGAGTCAGTTTATAGTAGTTAGTCCTCTGTTTTTGGTAGAAGATTTGCCAACTGTGTTTGTTACTTAGTAACATTAATCAACAGCAATTAACATTAACGTATAGACCATTAACCTAGCTTATTATTGGTAACAGGCTGGATGAAAATGTAATTAAATCTTCAATTCATGAGAAAATAAGATGAATAACAACGACTCAACAGACATTTTACTCATATCATTCTGACTAATCTCACTGGCTGTTGCACGCAGGTTTGGTTGCATTTGAAATGCTCGGTTTAACGGTTCAGTTATGCAGCTCACAACTCATAAATGCAACATGGGTGACATCGGCTTCGGTCACTGTGTTGGAATCGTATTGTGAATTAATTGTTTGAGTTCTGTTTGACAGAGCCTATATAGAATCAGTTACAACCAATCACGTTAGGTGTTCAGCATATCCTCTGCCATCCATCAGGCCACACTCACTATACAAGCAACATAAGAACTCAATAACCCTCACTTGCCGTCCTCCCATACATTGTATCCAGGCAACGGAGAAGAATGTCTCTGAGCCTGTTTTATTGTATGAAAGTAATTTAACCTCTATTCACAGCAGGGTTGACAGATCCAGGGCCAACAACAGCATATTTCCAAGCACAAAAGTCACATTCATTTATCTGAAAGCGTAGCAAACATCCGTCAGAAATAAAAAATATGAGGGAGAGTAACCATGCCGTATGTTTTGAGTCGGTGAACATTCACTGATACTGAAATAAAGAAGTCAGCCCTGGCTACTCCTGTGTTGGCATTGTTGTGTGTGTGTGTGTGTGTGTGTGCGCGTGTGTGTGTGTGTTGAATGACCTACTTGTGTCTTAAATTGTTTACCGAATTCTCCAACATCTGCAGCTCCAAAGCGGTGCCATCTCATCCATCAGTAGGTGACAGAGATGCTTACATCAAGGATGTAAGCATCTCTGTCATATGCACTGTATCATATGCACTCTGTAGTTTATCCCTTTTTTGGTCTAAATTCATTGGCCTAACATCAATCCGTGGTCTTCATTTTCATTCTTTATAGCAGTTCTAACTGATTTGACATATATATTTTGTTTACTTATTGTTCGCGGTTATATTATTATTACTATTATTACTGTTACAGTATAGCGTTCGACATTCTAACACTGGCTTTGGCTAACTACTTCTTGTTTCCGTGCCCTAGAGATGTATGCCTCCCTTCTTTCGTCTCCCCATAGGCCATTATTCTTCACTCCCTCCATCTGACTCCCCGCTCAGTACCATTTAACACTGAATTAGTTTAGTTCTCAGCACTTGTTATCAAACACACCAGATGAATGTCCCCTTTCCGTTTTTCTATTCCTTTCTCTCCCCATTGATCCCTACCTCCCCCTTTAACTCTCGCTCTGTCCCCGTCGCTGCTTCCCGACCCCTTTTCTCGAACATAATCCTCTCTCTTGCTCCATTCATCTGTCCTTCCTCTCCCTTATCACGGCTCTCCTCCACCCGTTTCATCGTCACAACTCAGACAGGGCTGGATTTTATTTTGGCCTCAATCAATAACACTAAATTTGTAACTAAAAAAAGTTGCTTTTTCCCCTCAATTTCAATCTATCCACCCGTTTTCCCTTTCCACTTCCACCTCATCTATTCAGAATTCCTACTTTTTAGCATTTTGTTTGATAGAGACAAATGCCTCATAATTTTCTCGTCATGTAATTGCCCATTTCTTCCCTTCTCACTTCCCTCCCATCTCTCTTTATATACACTCGCTCTGTATCTGTCTGGCTCCGGGGGGGGGGGGGGCAGGCACAGGTTTTCCTCTTAGCCCTTTCACAACCTTCCTCCTCACCCTCCCTTCTCCTTTCTTTCTCCCGACATCCATCGAAATGGACTGAACACAGTATATTTCTTGGTGTCCATTGTGGAATCTGGGAGATGAATATGGCCCCTGAGAGAATCCCCAGCTCTTCTGTCTACAGCCCTGCAGCCTTGACTCCCGTCACTTCACCAGGACTGATCTGCAGCCTCTCTCTCTCTCTCTCTCTCTCTCTCTCTCTCTCTCTCTCTCTCTCTCTCTCTCCTACTCTCATTTTTCTGTCTCAGTACAACTTCACTTCCTCTTTCACACACACACACACACACACACAACACAAAGATGTAGGATTGCATGCACACACAAATTAATTGTTTCCGGGATACTTTCTATCTCTGTCCCTTCCTAGTTTCTCTTTTTTTTCCCAATCTCATTGTCTGCCAGGGTAATGACCCATTTGTCAATGCTTTAATCATATTTAGAAAATGGACTGGATGCTGTTCTCTGCTAATGGCTTGGCATTACTGTGTTTTTATTGCCTGTGCACACAGCAGATGTCACATTTCCCCACTTGCTGACACAATATCCGAATTCCATATCGTGCATGTGTGTGGTGTTAAATTTTGCTATGCATTGGTTGGGTTTACGGCGGTGCAGGATGTTACAGATGCACCAGGGTGTGAGTCAGTGCAGAGATGAGTGGAGAATGAGGAAAGGATTTTGGCCTGTGGAGACATAGTATGTAGGAAAATGCAAAGCAGTAGGAAGAAGGAAGAGAGGGATGAAGCAATGGAAGCAGAAACAGAAAAAGGAGTGAATAAATTATGGAGAGGCTGCTGGGAGATCCATAATGATAAATCACTCTGAGTTACTCGATGAGAAGCAAACTCTGCATGCTGATTCACTGATGGAGATGGGAATAAGAGCGGCAAACAGTCAGGGATAGTCAACTATTCTTGTCATTATTCTTTCTGATTGCACACTCAGGTATTGTCTCAAAATAATATTACACTCTGCTACATGGACTTGATCACCAGACAAAAAGAGAAAAAAATGAAGTGAAATATGAATAGCCACCTGAACAAAATTTAAAAAATATATGTATTTCTTGTCTTCTTGTCTATATCTAAAGATAAATTACGATTCTTTTTAGTTTTATACTTGTTTCAAAAGACAGCGTTCAAGGGCTATACGACACAGAAACCAAATTCAGGTCAGGTGATCATTTAAGTTAATTATGAGCTGCGGGACGAGCTGGTCTCAGACTGGTTTCTTTGAAGACTGAGTTCGAGACAAGTCCGTGCACTCCCCAAAGTGAAATTCATCAAACATAGCCCCAATACGCATGAATGAATATGTTCATGTATGTTCCCACAGACAACAGAGACACACATAAGCACACTCGTACACACTTCTATTTAGCCCTTAGTACATGTTGCTTAGGAGGTTCATGTGGTTGGGCTTTTAATTGAAAGAGAAAGAACAGGCACTCTCCAGTCTTCATGACCCACAAGATAAGGTAGGGCACACGCACATGCACACACGCACACACACACACACAGACGCAAATGGGTAAAATTGCATTTGCATGCAGACAAATCACACACGTTTTGTAAAAACATGCAGTTCTAAAAAAGTACACATAAATGCACATGTTCACAACACACATCTACAAACTTAAAAAAAGAATACCTTGGGGCAATTCCATGGCATTAAATGATGCAGAATAGTAGCCTGGCGTTACAAAATGGCTTAACTTAAAGCTTAGCATTTTATTTTGTGAGCCAAAATTAATATCCATTTATCCATCCATCTATCCATCCATCCATCACTGAATAAGTCAATAGTCAGGATAATGTAACTGAAAAAAAAACCCTTTATAATGATAGAGAATATTGTAAAGTATAATAGAAACTAATTAACAAGTAGAGGGAGGATGAAAGAGGATATAAAAACCCCATTATAAGCAGAAATCTTTCAACACTTCATTGGCCACAAATCAGTAAGAGTGATGGGTAAATCCCATTACCAGATGTCTCCCCTAGCTTGTCCTTAAAAATCACACACAGAGTGGCTTTGACTCAATTTTATTCACATGGCTGAGCAGACAATTAAATCCACTACCTGTTGTGGCAAGTCCTGCTTGGACAGTGGACTGAAAACAGTGACGCTCCAGAACAAAATGGTGCATTGTTGTCAGTTTCTAGTTTGTGCCAAGTGCCAAACTGCTGACACTCGGACCCCGTTTGCCTTTTAGAGGTGTACTTTGTATGACTGTTAGTAGACACTTTGGGAAGTGTCTATCAATAGTGTATAGTAGCATTATGGACTGAGAACATCGATCCCAGCTGAGGTTTGGGCACCTGTGAAGTTTGTGCGTGTGTGTGTGTGTGTGTGTGTGTGTGTGTGTGTGTGTGTGTGCGACGAAACCTGATCCAACTCCGGTGTCCCATAGGCCAATTACTATCCAAATGAACAGCTGGACACAAGAACAAGGTGTGTGTGTGTGTGGGGGGGGTATATTTGGTGTGGTGTGGTATGGTGTGTGTGTGTGCGCGCGCGTGTGCAACACACTAAGTCCAAATTACACCAAAGCCACTACCAAAGCCAGGCAAACAAAGCCAGTGCAGCCAATTTGAGATTCCCTCTCTGATGAAGGTGATGACAGATAACATAGCACATCACAGCATGTATTGATATATAAACACCATTATTTGTAAAAAAAAAACAAAAAACTTTGGTTCCTACAACAATGAGCCAGCAAAGCAGCAGTGAGAGTGCAGCATTTAGTCATACGGTTATACAAACAGGACACACACCACGTGTGTGATTCTGGCATGACCATACTCGCTTCCACTCAGTTTTTTTTCCTTTTTTTCCTGACTTTTATTCGACAACTGAAGTCAATGTCATTGATTTGTTTGTAATTCACTTTTGTCTTTGGTGAAGGATGGGTAAACATCAGCACTGAGTTAGCTGTTGCCCCCAACATGAGCAGCATCGCTGCTCATGTTGGGGGCATGACTCTGCTTTGGGCTGTCCCGCTGAAAAGCCTTATGTGCTTACAGAACTGTTAGGCTGTTGAGATTAAAGCCTCGCCAAATGCCATCTACAAGAGATCAAAACGGCAGACAAGGGCCTAGCGGTGAGGAGGTTATAGCCCAAATGCTCAACCTGCTCAGGATGAAAAGAGGGGAGGGGGAAAAAAAGAAAAGAAATGGCTTTGAAGTGTTGTGCCTAGCTAAAGGCTACATTCACTTTTTATTTCATAGAAGAGACAGTTAGGGATGAGAGAGGAGGGGGTGAGACAAAACCAGATACAGGCAAGACTAGATTGTGGATATGAGAGAGGGGGAGAGAGAGTGTGAGAGTGAGAGTGAGAGAGACAGACAGACAGAGAGGTCTGATCAAAATACGGAAAAGGGCAATCAAATTCTGGCAACATTTGGAAAACAGTGACCCAACTCATACCATTACAAAGCCTTGCAGTACCAAGAGTCGAGCAAAACCAGTCCCGGCACTCAACTGGTGCTGACGCTCAGTTCACTAACAAGCACTCGCACTTCACAGCCTCAGGACCAGAACATCAGAATCCATCACATTATAACTCAACAAAAACAAAATGATATTACTTACTAGGACACAAACTAAAAACCAACATACAATGCAACGCTATCTGGCCCTACAAAGGCAGTACACTGTGGCAGAATATCTGCACGCAGTGACCGGTACCGAACTGAGAACCACCTCGACGAGGTTCAGACTCGGTGAGCGCAGCCTGGCCGTAGAAAAAGGCCGACACAGACAAACATGGCTGCCGGCAGAAGCGAGGCTGTGCCCACACCGCGACATGGGAGAGGTGGAGACTGAGCTGCACTTCATCACCTGTCCTAAGTATAACCACACTAGATATAATTAGCACCCAGAAACTGAACAGATCCACCCAAACTTCAGAAGCCTCCCTGACATCAGCAAACTAGCCATGCTACTGGGAGAGGAGACAGGCTGCAACGCAGCAGCTAAATATATCGTTGCATGTCACAATCTGAGAGACAGTGAGTGAACACCCCATCCACACACTCACAGACACACACACACACACACACACAAAAACAGGTTTCTTCCTTTTCTATGTTTTGTTCTTCTCTTCTTTGTCCTTCAAGTTCAATTAACGTTTGCACTACTACATTTATTGTTAAATTGGTTGGTTGGTTGATTGTTTGTTTTTAACAATACAGCAACTTTTTTCTTTTTTTCCATTATAGTTTGCATGCTATAGACTGTAATGTACTGTTTTGTATCACTTTGTGCTTTGGCAATACTATGTAGCAGAATATGGTCATGCCAATGAAGCCCTGCTGAATTGAATTGAATTGAGAATGAGAGAGAGAGACAGAGAGAGTGAGGGAGAGAGAGACAGACCCAGAGAGTCAAGCCAAGTCGAGTCAATGTTATTTGTATAGCCCAATATCACAAATTATAAATTTGCCTCAAGGGGCTTCACAGCAACACAACATCCTGTCCTTGGACCCTCGCATTGGATAAGGAACAACTCCTGAAAAAAAAACAACCTTTGACAGAGAGAAAAAATAGGAAAAAAACCTCAGGGAGAGCAAGAGGAGGGATCTCTCTCCCAAGACGGACAAAGTGCAATGGATGTTGTGCTTACACAATTATAACATTTATGTAGAATGTGATGCACATGATGCCAAGCAGTGTCCAGATGCCACTGGAACAGAAATTATACGGATTTACATATAAGATATATAAAAAGATCATGTGTGAGAGAGAGAGACAGAGAGAGACCGACGAAAGGTAAGGTGAACACAAAAAGGAATGGAACTGAGAGTGAGAGACACTCAGATAGAGACAGAGAGAGAAACAGAGAGTGGCTAAGACAGGGAGACGGGATAACAGAGAACGAAACCAACATTGAGGAAGAAAAGGGATGGCGGTAATGACAGGCATGAGAGAGAAAGAGAGTTTCTAGTTATATGTGATGAATTACACTTGTATTCAGACACTTCGCTTGTGCGCGTCATACAACATTTATGCCAATAGTGCCATACTGAATTGAATTTCTGCCTCAGCGGCAGACAGCAAGCTATTGACATCTTCCAATCCCGCCAAGCACATGGCGATCAATGCCACATGGGTGATGTTGCTGTAGAGGTGTGGTTTGTGTATGAGGGCGTAACGCATCCACTAGTACTGCATTTGTCTGTGTGTGGAGCAGGCGCACAAAGCAAAGCAGGCAGAGGTGGAGGCTCATACAACTCCAGTTCATGGCATTAGCTTGATTCCATTGTCCATGCGATTGCATTGTTTCAACATATTGTCTGACCTAGTCAATAGTGAAGTGGTCATGGGAGTGTGTAACCCGTTGCTGACGGATGGGGTAGACATTAACCTGGGTAATGACTTGGCTGGGGCAAGAGTGTGGAAGGATATTCCACCACCTCTAGTTGTGACGGCAGCACCTCAGTGCTCTGAAAAACTGGATGAGTGTACAAAGCAACACCCAAATGTTCTCACTGTTTGTGCTGTGACTCGGGCAATGAGAGGGACTAGCTCAGAAGAGAGTTGGGAGTCCACACAATTTGATTACCCACTGTTGTGTTCCCAGAGTGGGGTTCCTGAGAACGTCCAGGATCAGGCTGCATGGTGTCCATGCCCTTTGCCGTCTCTCTGCTGATTGCAGAACAGGCAGTGTTTGTGTTATGTGTTATTCATCCATCACAGTGACGAGGACCATCTAGTCATCCTGTGATGGATGACTGATGACTTGCGCAATGATTAAAGTGAGGGAGAGTTGCGCATCATCAACCCCACTCTCTCGTCCGAGACCACCTACTACCAGTGGCAAGACTAGTGAGACGACTGGCAATGGAGACAGATGCAGATTTTTCCTCAGGGTTTCTTTCCGAAGCCTCTCCCGTAGACGAGTATACCCGCAAGGCAGCGGAGGTTTTAAGTCAGAGTTTTCCTCGGTATTGAGCATTTCCCATGATGGCATCACTGGTCACTTGGGAGTTGAGAAAACCTATGACAAAGTGCGTCAACATTTTTTCCCGCCTCTGTTGAAACGGGATGTCTCAGTATATTGTAAACTGTGTCACACGTCAGCTGACATGTGCAAATGTTGATATCAAAGTCAGATTTTTAAAGCACTAATGCAATTGGCCCAATCCTGTTCTGGGCTGACTAATGTCATTTTCTTTCGTTAAAAAAAACAAACAAAACAAAACCAAAATATTATTACGTAGTTTTAAATTCCAATGAATGACACAAATTCAGGATAAAATATTACCATTAACATATAAAATGCTTGAAACTTTATTTCACTATTATGTAAATTCTTAACATCCTCCTCAAATCAAGGTAAATTGCAGAGGAGGTATCTGCAGACAGAACCAATTATGCCCACTTCTGCATTTGGATGGTACAGTCTGGCATTTCATGTTTGTTCAACAACCTGTCGAGATGCACGTATGACCGCCATGCATGTGATAAGATTTTGCTTGACATATGAATGCTGGTTGTAGGTATATAATTACAGAAAATTGCAGAGGATGGATCAGGACATGCCATACGGCTCTATCCTTGGTGTACAACCACAGAAGGCATTACGTGTTATGCTGATAAAAGCATGTGGTTAAATACAGGTGACAAGGTGGACAAAACAAGTAAAATTGTGGGTTTTATGATTACAAGAATTACAGCCATGTCGACATAAAAAAGTTAACTGTTTTACTGTTCAGTACTTTAGTTTTACCCTCTTCCTTTACTCTTACAGTGGGGCAATAACGTTTGTGAACCCTTTAGAATGTCCTGTATTACTGCATACATTTGATCTACATTGTGATCAGACCTTCACCCAAGTCCTAAAACTAGATAAAGAGAACCTAATTAAACAAATAACACAAATTACACTTTTTTCCATTTATCTATTGAGCAACATCAAATCTTTGGATACATTTTGTGAACCTTAGTTTTACCTGGTTTTGGAAGCAGGATAATCAAAGCCTCTCTCATTGCAGCAGATAGATAACCATTAATGTAAGCTTCTAAGTACATACTACAAAGTGGAGTTATCAATTTATCTTTAACATGTTTATTTAAGTCAATTGGGAGGCTGCCCGACCCTGAGAATATGCGTCCTACAAGTCCAATAAATATAGATACAAAAATCCTCAGTAAAATCTTGGCAAAGCGGCTAGAGGGTGTATTGTAAGATATTGTGGGGAATGATCAAAATGGATTTATAAAGGGAAGACAAGGGGTTCATAATGTAAGACGCATTCTCAATATAATATATGACCAAAAGGGAGAAAGGGATACGGCTCTTCTCTCCCTTGATGCAGAGAAGGCCTTTGATAAAGTTGAGTGGGCCTATCTTTTTGATATTATCGCTTGGTTTGGATTTGGAGATACTTTTCGTAACTGGATTAAATTATTACATCTCAACCCTCTGGCTGAGGTACTAATAAATGGGGTGGTACCTGAGCCCTTAAATATCACAAGAGGCTGCCCTCAAGGTTCACCTTGGTCACCACTCTTGTTTATCCTAGCTATAGAACCATTAGCTATAGCAATCAGAACCAGCAGAAAAATAAAGGGGATCAAAATTCGTGACAGAGATCACAAAATAGACCTCTTTGCGGATGATGTAATTTTGTTCCTAAAACAATTGGACACTTCTATACCTGCACTGTTAGATCTGATTGGCATGTTTGGTAACATATCTGGATATAAATTAAATGCTTCAAAATCATCACTTATGTTGCCTAACGAAAATGGGAGACAAAATCCTGATCAACATGTGTCTATTTTTAAGCTCTCAACCAATTTTACTTATTTGGCCATCAGAATAATACCTCAGTTAGAAAACATAGTATCAATAAATTATGAACGTATATTGGACTCAGCTTGTAATTCGATAGAAAGATGGATGCCCTTGCCTATTTCTCTGATAGGGAGAATAAACGTATTATAGATGAGCATACCATCTAAATTCATATATTTATTTCAAAATATCCCTTTGGCACCGCCTGAAGGAATATTTGCGAGAATCACATCACTCATTACCAAATTTATATGGAAGACTCCTAGAGTTCACCGGTCTCTAATATATCTTCCATTTGATACAGGGGGGTTGAAGTCTTCAAATCTTCATTGGTATTGGCAGCACAATTGAGAACTATGATGTCCTGTTTTTCTGCTGGAGATACTCCGTTATGGATGGATATAGAGTTGTGCTCCGTTCAGATACCATTAAGTTTATATCTGTATTCAGCCTAACTAAAACACCTCAGAGCACATACTGCCCATCCGATAGTGCTTAATATGGTTAATGTATGGTATGAGGTAAAGAAATATATGAATATATCTAGCTCCTTGTCACAACTCTGTCCAATCTGGGGCAATGTTTCATTTAAACCAGGCAAGTTGGATGCTGGATTCCAACTATGGGCAAAGAAAGGGCTAAGCAAAATACCTGACCATTACAAAGAAGATGTTCTAATGTCTTTTGAAGAAATTTCCTTAACAAATAACATCCCAAGAAAGTATTTTTTAAAATACCTGCAATTGAGGAGTTTTATTTCTTCTATGCAAAATCAGTCATTGGTAATTCCAGAGCTTTCATCCTTGGAAGGAATTATTACCAAAAATTGCAAGAGTAAGGGTTTGATTTCATAATATACAACTGGCTTGTATCTGGTTCTAATGAGACCTCAGTATCCAAACTTTATGCATGGAGCATAGATTTAAAAGAGGACATTTCAAATAATGATTGGAACTTATCCTGTGAGAAGGCTCAGACACAAACAGCCAGCACTAATTTAAAGCTACTTCAATATAACTGGTTGATGCGGACTTATGTAACCCCTGTCAATTTGAATAAATATAACAGGACACAGGGGCAGGGCAGGCCAAGCTAACTGCTAGCCCAAGCAGACCGGCAATTCCAACAGTCATCCTGGCTGGCGTTCGTACTCTGGACGGTGGAATTTTTTGGACTGTGTTGCACAGGGTGGAGTGTGTTCAATCAATCAATCAATCAATCAATCAATCAAACAGGTTGCATTTTATATAATGCTTTTCTAGCTGCAACAGCCACTCAAAGCACTTTATAATTGTTAACTGTTTGTGTTTTTTTCGCCTTGTTCTCTTTTTGTATGTTCTTGGTGGTGGTGTCTTTGGGAAGTTTTGGATATATGTTTTTGTCTTTTGTGTTGCACTGCTGTGGGCTGGGAGGATTTAAATTTTGTTTCTTTTTTTTGTACAGAAGTACATGAAATGAAATGACAAATTGCTCCCGAGTCCTGATTCATTGGTAGAATGACTTGTGTGTTTAGGGTCCTCGTCTTGCTGCGTGACCTACTTTCTGTTGAGCTTCAATTAACGGACTGACACTTTGACACTCCCCTGTAGAATTTGCTGGTATAATCTAGAATACATGGTTCCGTTCAGAGGCAGCAAAGCAGCTCCAAACCATGAAACTGCGGCCTCGGGATGAGATTCTTATGTGTGAATGCAGTGTTTGGTTTTCGCCAAAACATAACGTTTCTCATTTAAACCAAAAAGTTCTATTTTGGACTCAACCGTCCACAGAACACTCTTCTAATAGCCTTCTGGCTCATCCATGTGGTCTTTAGCAAACTTTTGACCGGCAGCAATGTTCTTGGAGAGCAGTGGCTTTCTCCTTGCTATCCTGCCATGCACACAATTCTTTAGTGTTTGCCTGATGGTGGGCGAATGAACACTGACCTTAGCCAATGCAAGAGAGGCCTGTAGAGATCCTTGTTACCAGAGGGATTTTTGTTGGACAACCAATCCCGTGCAGAGTAACAATGGTGTCGAATTTCTTCCATTTGGACACCATCTGTCTGACAGCAGAATGGCGGAGCCCAAATTCTTTAGAAATAGGAACGAGTTTTGTAACCTTTTCCAGCCTGGCGAGCATCTGCAGCTTTTTTTTTTAGAGGTCCTCAGAGATCTTCTTTGATCAAGCCATGGCAAACTTCCACAAACCTGTGTGCTGAAGACCACACTTTGACAGTGAAGACTCAGGTTTGTGTTCTTTCAACAGGGTAGGGCCTGCTAAACTCACACTTGATTGTCATCCCATAGATTGAAACACCTGACACTAATTACCCCTTTAATTGAACTGATTAGAGGTTCACATACCTGCTCCAACAGACATTTACTCTTAGATCATTTTGCTCAATAAATAAAGAAAAAAATATTTTTTTGGTGTTATTTGTTTAATTGAGTTCTCTTTATCGAGTTTTAAGACTTAGATGAGGGGTGCCCAACTCCAGGCCCCGAGGGCCGCAGTGTCTGCAGGTATTTGTTCCAACCATGCACTACACCACCTGATTTAACTAATTAGCTCACCTCTTGGACCAAGGAGGGAAAAGAGTTAGTTAAATCAGGTGGTGTAGTGCATGGTTGCAGCAAATACCTGCAGACACTGTGGCCCTCAAGGCCTGCAGTTGGGCACCCCTGACTTAGATTAAGATCTGATCATATTTTAGGTCATTTTGGGTGTGATTAGGTCTGATGGCCTCAGCTATCTATCATACCATATATTAACTATATACAAATCACAATTCATTGTCCACCTAAGGGGAGGATTTTTAACTGGAGGATACCAGTCTGTGCTCCTTACTCTATGTATTACCAATGCTGCTGCTGTGAGGCTTGCTTCACTGCTGCTCATCCACTTCAACTCCACCTGCCACCTGCTTGGATCTGCTCTATGTATTGTATGGGGGATTGAGCTACAGTTTATTGACAGTTTTAATGCAATCTGTTGCAGCCTGTCATACAGCAGATAAATTCATCGGCAAAGTTTAAAGTCATATTGTCACTTTAATGCAATAAACCATACACCTCAGATACCCCAGTTGATCTCACTGAAGTTATTTTCTTCTTTTAGTGGTTTCAGTTTACAATATGTTGTCAAGCAAAAAAAACAAAAACAAAAAACCAAAAACTTTAGAACCTATTTTATTCAACCAACAACAGTCTCACAACACAAAGTCACATTGAAACATTAATGGCTGATTTAGTTTTGTCAGGATTGCAATATCTGGATCAAAATGTAGTAACTAACTTGTGTGCTTGTATTTGTGGTTTTAGTGCGCATTTGTCCTCTCCAGAGATGACAGTCCGTTTTGGTTGACTTCCTTAATTTTTAACTCGATGAAAAACCTTTCAAGACTCTGTGTAATTTTGCTCATGACGTTAAACTGTGTGCCACTGTGCACTCGTTCTTCGTGTGCCAAAAATGACCTTTTAAGAAGCTGTCAGATTTTTTTTTTGAAATTGTTCAATTTCTGATGAAACGTATCAAGACTGACTGTACTGAACACACTCACTGGTAAAGCATATGCACAACCTACCCCGAGAAACCAAAGTGAAAAAATACACAGCGAGTTGGACCCGAGTCAAGTCTCTTCAATGACTGCGACATTAGTGGTATTAAAATGAATGAGATAAAGTGGATTGTTAGTGTGAGTGTAGAGGGGTGTCTGGGTGTCTACGTACACGTCCATGTGTGTCTTTCGGCTGGCTACATGTTTGTGTGGATATTAACGATCGTGTGTGTGTGTGTGTGTGTGTGCGTATGTGTGTCCCAGGGTTGTTTTCCTGTGGTTGTGTGTGATTGTGCATGGTACTGTCTGACAGATGGCAGGCCCCCTGTGAAGAAGAGAAGGGAGAGGAGCGTGGGACTGATGTGTTTCAAGTGTAAACGTGACAGCAGAATCTGTTCAAAGTATTCAACGAGAACCCTCTGCCGCCGCTCTGTTGATATATAATTGAATGAGCAAATGTTTATAGCTAAGCAATCACACGGCGTGAAATCTCAACAAACAGAATTTAGCTTTGTTTTTTCGGCCTTGAATATGGTCGTCTTTTGGGAAATATCCATATTCATTAGAGTAGCTGTCAGCACTGACTTGGTTTTAATGATTCAAATGTAAATCTGGGATGATCATTGTGCTGGTGTTGCCTTGCTGAAAGGCTTTCAGTTGTCTTCTCACATCTGCCCCTGCCCTCAAGCCGTCTCTCCTCCTAGAGGATTTTTCTTTATTTCGCTGTCCTCGCTCTCTTTGTTCTGTCTCATCACAGGAAATTTTTTTAAAAAAAAGAAAGAAATATATCCCCCTCACTCTTTTTCGGGTGGTGTGTTGTCTTCCTCAAGCTCGGGTCCTCTACCGGAGGCCTGGGAGTTTGAGGGTTCTGTGCAGCATCTTAGCTGTTCCTAGCACCGCACTCTTCTGGGCAGAGACCTCAGATGGTGTTCCTGGAATCTGCTGGAGCCACTCTCCCAGTTTGGGGGTCACAGCCGCTAGTGCTCCTATTACCACTGGGACTACTGTGGATTTCACCTTCCACATCTGATCTAGTTCTTCCCTCAGCCCTTGGTGTTTCTCTAGCTTCTCATGCTCTTTCTTCCTGATGTTGCCGCCACTTGGGATCGCTACGTAGATCACTACTGCTGTCTTCTGCTCCTTGCCGACCACCACAATGTCTGGTTAGTTAGCCAGCACCTGCTCGTCAGTCAGGAACTTGAAGTCCCGCAGCAGCTTCGCTCTGCCAGTTTTATACATATATAAATAGTGCTGACAGAATTAACGGGCTAATTGTTGTGATTAATTTGAGATATTTAACAAACTAAAAAAAATTAACGCAATCAACACAGCTGCATTTTGTGCACTGGAAGTGGCGGCTGCACGAGGCTGTTTCATAGACATATCGGGGGGAACTGTACAACCGAGTTACATGTAAAGTAGACTGAACAACTGCTTCTTACATCTGCCAGGTGATAAGTGGTGCCTTTTAGAGAAACATTTACTGAAGAAAAAAAAAAAGTAGCAGCAACGTAGTTACTCCTTTTTTAAAAAGTATAATTTTTTTTTCTGTCTTCTGCCGATTGCAGTTAAATTCTCCAAAACAGAAAATAAAAATCACATGTTAGCGCTGTGTCACTGAGTGGCACAAACAGCTTGGTGGGACTGGGACAAAAGAAAAACAACAGAATAAGACAGGGAAAAAAAAAAACAACCCACAAACACATTGCCGTTACAATACTGACGTACACTCTCACACGCCAATTAGTCAAACACTGTAATTACCTCTCATAAAAACAGTCAAGACTCATTAAAAATGAAACAGAAACAGTTAACACATCATAGAAAAACCCTAATACACCATACTGTGAGCACTGGTAAAGAGAATAATTAATGTATTTATTTGTTAATGTTTATTTGTTTTGTTTTGTTTTCCTTTTTTTTGTTCTTGTTTAGTTTCACTGTTTCCTTACTTGAAATTAATTTGAATTTGATGTGTTTACCAAAACGCTGGTTGCTTTCATGAGCACCACATTGTTGAGTAGTTGTTTGTGTGACCCCCTAGAGAAAACTAATTGACTCTCTGAGTCTGGAAGTCAGATTGCCTCAGTGAAAAACAGCCCTCTATTACAACAGCATTAAAAGTGAACCAACTTTAAATTTGGATGTGTGTGATCCGTATATCCTTTCTGGTAAACTGTTGTTGTTGTTGTTGTTGTTGTTATTTTGCATTAGCAGATCATATAGTTTGGTGAAATGCTTTCGCAATATGAAATACAATAAGTCAGATACACGTATGAGCCAAAACATTATGACCACTCACAGGTGAACTGAATAGCGTTGATCCACGTTGGACGGTTTGGAGACAAAGCAAGACGGACAAGTTTGAGATGGTTTGGACATGTGCGGAGGAGAGATGCTGGATATATCGGGGGAAGGATGCTGAAGATGGAGCTGCCAGGCAAGAGGAAAAGAAGAAGGCCAAAGAGGAGGTTTATGGATGTGGTGAGGGAGGACATGCTGGTGGCTGGTGTGATAGAGGAAGATGCAGAGGACAGGAAGAGATGGAAACGGATGATCTGCTGTGGTGACCCCTAACTGAGCAGCTGAGAATAGTACTAATAGTAGAGCTCAAAACAAGGGCACATCTTAAGGTCTAGGTAGATTAGATTGTAAAGGAACAATCAGTTCTGGTAGTCAATGTGCTGGATGCAGGAGAAATGGGCTGGAGTAAAGACCTGCGTGACTTTGATAAGGGCCAATGTTATGGCCACACAATTGGGTCAGAGCATCTCTGAAACAGTAAGGCTTGCGGGGTGCTCCTGGTCAACAGTAATGAGTACCTACTGACATTGGTCTGAGGAGGGACAAACCCCAAACAGGCAACAGGGTGTTGGGCGCCCAAGGCTCATTGATGCACGAGGGCAACAAAGGCTATCCCATCTGGTCCAAACCCACAGAAGGTCTACTGTGGCCCAAGTCACAGAAAATATTAATAATGGCTATGGGAGGAACGTGTTACAACACACGGTGCATCGTACACTGCTGCATATGAGGTTGCAATGCCACAGACAGGTCAGAGTGTCCATGATGTCCCCTGTCGAAAGTGCCTACAATGGGCACGTGACCATCAGTACTGAACTTCGGAGCAGTGGAAGAAGGTCCCCTGGTCCGATGAGTGCTGTTTTCTTTTATATCACGTGGATGGCCATGTACGTGTGCACCGTTTACCTGGGGAAGTGATGGCACCAGGATGCACTGTGGGAAGACGACAAGCCGGTGGAGGGAGTGTGACGCTCTGGGCAATATTCTGCTGGGAAACTCTCGGTCTGCCCGTTCATGTGGACATCAGTTTGACATGCTCCACCTAACTAAACATCATTGCAGACCAGGTACACCCCTTCATGGTATTGATATTCCCTGATGTCAGTGGCCTCTTTCAGTAGGATAATATGGCCTGCCACACTGTACACATTAATCAGGAATGGTTTGAGGAACATGATGAAGTGTTCAAGGTGCTGCCCTGGCCTCCAAATTCTCCACATCTCAATCTGATCGAGTATCTGTGGGATGTTCTGGGCTGACAAGTCCAATCCATGGTGGCTCCACCTCACAACTTACAGGACTTGAAGGATCTGCTGCTAATGTTTTGGTGCCGGATACCACAGGACACCTTCAGGGGTCTTGTATGGAGTTCATGCCTCAATGGGTCGCTGCTGTTTTGGCAGCACACGGAGGACCAATAGCATATTAGGCAGGTGGTCATAATGTTTTGGCTCACCACTGTACGATGACAATTATTGTAATACAGTGGTTAATTCAAAACAACGGGGAGAGTGTTGAATTATTTTGGTTTTGTTTACTGTGCGCACAGACTTGATAACCGAGACTGTGGCTTGGTAAACCATACACAGCATATTCAAATCTCAGAGTCGGGACAACAAAAATAATACAAACAGCATTCAAAACAGGACTCTGCATTCAGATTTCCTCATCGACTTTTTCTGCCTACCTCATCAGCCACAAAGGGCTCTGCTGGTTTCTCACTATGCTCCCGAGCATGTGTGGATTTGAATTTGAGAGCAGGATGTATGCCATGAGCATTATTCACTTTATTTCCCCTCCTTTTCTCCCCAATTGTATCCGGCCAATTACCCCACTCTTCCGAGCTGTTCCGGTCGCTGCTTCACCCCCTCTGCCGGTCCGGGGAGGGTTGCAGACTACCACATGCTTCCTCCGACTCATGCGGAGTCGCCCAACACAGAACTGTATTCCAGCCACTTTAGCAGCGAGTGTCAGGTACAGCTTGAGGAAGCTGGCAAGTTTGCTTCCAGGTGCTCTTAATCAGCCTGATCAACACTAGCTAAACTGAAGATGATTTTACCTTGAAAAATAGCCTCACGTCGCTCCAGTAATCCACTCCTTTTGATGGGTTTTGGCGGTTGTGAACCGGTAAATTAAAAGATTTTTGTCAGATATTTCACACGAATAAAGAGTTAAGCTTGGGGCCTTGGATGAATACAGATGATGGCCAGAATGCCCATGCAAGCAGAGGCTAAACTTTTGCCCTCACATCAGTGACTGCAGAAAAGGCCTTGCATCAACAGAGGGTGTAGCTCGGCCATTAATAAATACAGGCTCAGAGCTTGTGAGAGTTCACCCTGTACTAATAGGCCATGTAAAGCTTAAGGCTGCTTCTTTCACATGGATAAGCGCTCCAGCTTTGAGCATTAAAAAAAAACAACTTATTTTCAAGTTATTACAGAATATGTCTAACAGGATGGATGAATATTCTCAAAGTCCAATGATAGATTGCAAGTAAGAAAGAAATATATTTGATAAATCTTAGATTAAAAAGAAGTTAAATTGTTTTGGACTGGTCAGTCGTTATTCCCGAAACAGAAAATATCCATCTATTTTCCTTCACAGATTCTGTGTGTTTGTGTTAGTGTGTGTGTGTGTGTGTGTGTGTGTGTGTGTGTGTGTGTGTGTGTGTGTGTATGTGCATGGCCAGCGGGCAACAGTTAGAAATTACATTACATTGTATTTCACCTGTTCATCTAAATCATTCATTGCATATGGGTTTGTGTACACACGCATGTTCTTTGAGTCACTTCCCTTTTGTCCTCGCCATCAGTCTTTAAACTGTTGCCTGAACTGTAGCAGACTGCTAAGATCGATGAGCGTATTGGCATCATCGGATAGCTTAGATTCGTCAGCTACATCACACACATTACCATGCATGCACATGTACAAAAACAGTCTCCAATGTGCCCGCGAGTAGTAGCCGCCTCCTCTTTGATCGGAGGGACCAACTAGTTGGTGTGTTGGTGTGTGTGTGTGTGGCTTGTAAGTAAATGGATGCACTTATTAGTCGCTCATGGTTGCAGCTTTCCTGGTGGTGGGAAGTGGTATTTCACAGTTACATATCTACTTGCTGAGTATTGCTCGGATTTCCATTAACAGGACATGATGACCCTAATTACCCTGTTTAGACCCTGTTTCACAATTTTTAATTCAGCAGCATTGTGCACTCCACTGTCCCAATTTTTTAAACTAGCCAAAGGAGCCTTTGTTTTCCCCATCTTCTCCATCAATATTTCAATAGCATAAAAGGCTTAACATTCCTCCTTCTTTCCCCTTCTCCCCTTAAAGAGGTAGGGAACTTTTATTTAAAGAGCAAGAAGCTCTTTTGAACTTCTTGCTCTTATTTTTCTCGTTTTTTTTTACTCGCATCTTCTAAATTTCTTCCTCTCCACTTCCTTTCATTTTATCTTTTCTTTTCCCCATATCCTCACACGACATGTTTATCTCACCATAAACCATTTCCACTCCATTTCCCCTATCAAGAGCAAGTAGGCACACGCATATCAATCAATCAATCAATCAAGTTGCATTTTATATGCACGCAAAATCTCCGATCTCCTATATGTACTCTTCTGGTGTGGGCACACACACTTCCACAGGCACGAGCCGCATGTGCATGCTTTATGAGGGCAGGATAAGGCTTGAGCCTGCCTTTCAGGAGCAGCCATGACTAGACCTCAGATAAAGTGGGACAGATTGAGACAACAGAAGACTGTCGGTGGAGATGATGGAAATGACAGCAAAAGAAAAACACAGGGCGAGAAAGACATACTAGGAGCTCCTTAATTCTCAAAGGGGATGGAAAACACAGAAAACAGAAGAAAAATCAAGTCCACAGAAGGGAAGTCAACTGGAGACAAGATCGTTCCAAACAGATGACGTCCTCTTACGCCAAAGAAGAAATGCCCCATAATACACTGCAAATTGCTACCCGTTGTTCAAAGACCAAATGTTCGTATACACTTGCAGTTGCCAATATACGGCGATTGCCAATGTTGTGTAACATGCATATAATGGCATGTCAAGTGCTCTCATGGGGTTACATGTGCTTATTACACATCAACACTCTCTCACATACGTGAATGCATTTCAACATACTGAAGCATGAGGATGTTGTCTGATCATCCACTTTAGTATTATTTGATGAGAGATTTTGTTTTTTATTTTGAGATACTTTATTGGTCCCCGTGGGGAAAGTCTTTGCATTTAACCCATCCTAAATGTGCAGCAAGGTGCAGTGGGCAGCCACCGTGCAGCACCCAGGGACCACCTCCAGTTTGTCTTGCCATGTCTCAGTCAGGGGCACAGACAGGAGTATAAACCCTGTCTTTTTGACGGTGGGGGAAACCGGGGCACCCAGAGAAAACCCACCGCAGACACGGGGAGAACATGCAAACTCCACACAGAAGACGACCTGGGATGACCTCCGAGGTTGGACAACCCTGGGGTTCAAACCCAGAATCTTCTTGCTGTGAGGCAACAGTGCTAACCACTGTGCCACCGTGCCGCCCATGTTATGCCTAGCTCTTAGTTTAGAGTTGGTTAAGTTTAGGCTTGGTGGTGTAAGGATCTGGTAGGCTGCTGGTTAAGCGTTATAGTTTGTGCTGAGTGTAAATCGTGGTTTAAAGTAGAGCTGAGCAAATGTCTTCAATTAAGTCCTCATTCATTGATATGTTGGCAATCAACATATTGTTGGACATGCAAATACGATGTATACACACGTTTTGCCTAAGACTTGGCTGGTAAATTGATGGAAGCAGAAAGGCTGTGTGCTACTTTTTCACTCATGTCTTTTTGTTGGCTTTTCTTGGTCTGAACAAATTACAGTGTCAAATGTGCTTTGCATAGTTGCCCAAGCTGTCTGGTTGGAAAGAGGTCATATGTGATCAGTCAGGACACGGCACGTTGGCAAAAAAAAAGCATCATAGTTTTATATTTATAGGGGTGGTTGTGTATATTGTAGTGTATGAAGTGGAGTGACATTTAAGAGGGAAGGGGAAGTGGCTGGCAATTGTCTGCATGCAAATTAAGGCTCTGGGAATTATTCATGATTGTTCTAAGAGAGGTTATTAATGAAGACCGAGAACGGCTAAAATCAGAACTAGATCAGACGCTGTGGAATAAGAGATTTACAAAATGATTCATCCAGCTCTGTTTCAATGTGAAAAGACGATTTTTAGTAAATCTGGATGAGCCACTATTCGTGTGGCCAGAGAGAGAGAGAGAGAGAGAGAGAGAGAGAGATAAAGAGTGAATAGAGAGAGCGAATAGAGAGGAGCGAATAGAGAGGAGAGAAAAGAGAGAGAGAGAGCGAGAGAGGGAGAAAAGAGAGCGAGAGAGGGAGAGGAAGAGAGAGCGGGATGGAGAGAGAGAGGGAGGGTGAAAGAGAGAGTGAGAAAGAGGGAGAGAAAAGAGAAAGAGAGCAAGAGAGAGAGGGAGAGGGAGAGAGAGCGAGAGAGACAGAGACAGAGAGCGAGAAAGAGTGAGAGACAGAGACAGAGAAAGAGAGAGAGAGCGGCCACAGTGCTTGCGGGAAGACATCACGCATTGTTACACCGATATCTTTGACAAACAGACGGTACACTTGTCACTCTAGCCCATGTAAATATAATTTCTAAGTCGAGATCAAAGATGCACATATTCTGGACTTGTAAAAATACACACTGATTTACCTATAAACAGATACACACAGATGCAATGCTACAATGAACACAGACGTACACTCACCATCTCATGCATGCACATACACACTCAAAAGTGTGACCATGTGTGTTTTTAAGGTATCTGTGAATGTGCAAAGCAACAATATGTATGAGATGTAATTATTCCTAGTAAGCAACAGGCATAATTTATCTATCTGATGCTGTATTCCTGGCAACACCCCCCCTCCTGAATTTCTCTATTCCGTGGGCATTAACATGAGTTGGTTTCTGAATACCAAACTTCAGCAGAGGACCTAATTTACATCATTAATTCCAATCTCACTCGTAAGAGACCGAGGGGCACTTGAATGGCAACACTCAAAGCGGTGAGTGCTGCAGGCGATCTACCTCAAATATGAAACGTCACACTTGACAAATGCAACAAACAGTGCACGGTGTTAGTGGAGATAAAGCCCAGAGAACTACTGGCATGCCGATGGGATCATATCCATTACCACTTTATCACCTTTTAACATTTATATCTTGAGGAAATAGTTAGTAGGAATGCATGATCCTCCCCCTAAACTGTAATCACATATTCATTTAATGCAGTGTTATAATGCTTCTGGCCACTGATGAGCTACACAGAAGCAAGTGAGGTTTACCTGCCGTACGGCTAGGTACACACCTCTGTGCAGGCACACCAGAAGTCACTGCATTGCAATATAGAGATACTAAGGCAGTAAAGGCACATATCCAGCTCAGTCTCACAGAATTTTCTTTTTAGCACACAACATATTTGCAAAATATTTTGACTGCCAAGGTATTGATGAATGAGGATGAAGGCGAGGACATTCGCTCAGATCTTTTAACCTCACTACATGCTCAACATAGACAATATAACACACACTGTTCTCTGTACATTCGTCCGGCAAGAGGTACCGAAGCATCAAGTCTCGGACCAACAGATTTCGAGACAGCTTCTACCTCCACACCATAAGACTTAAACGGACCACTCATTGCTATTTGCACAAGTTTTAGTGCTACTTGCACAAGTTTACTGCTTACTGCTTACAGCATTCGTTTCATGATGGTTGCTGTCACTGACCGCTCCATTTGCTATTTTGCACTTCTTCATGCTTACAATCCCTGGTCATTATGGTTACCCTTACTGACTGCACAATCTGTTCACGGATTACAATACCACTGCATACGTCACCTGACTATTATACAGACATTCACTATGGTAGCACTCTGTCCAACAAAGTACATCCAAAGTCTACACTGACTGTTTTTGTACATGTGCCTTGTGCTTTGCACTTTGATTCCTCAAAAGTATTTTTATAAGCACTTTTACTTCCCACTTGTGTGGTGGGCCAGCAAAACAAGCATTTCATTACCACAGTAAGTGTGAACTTGCTTTCATAAATGACAAACTTGGAATAATGACCAGCCTCACAGATCCTTACCCTGACCTTAACCACAAAGCCACTTTATTTTGTCATTGTAGTCTTACAACGAATTGTATTCTTACAAAGAATGTGTCTCTGCATTTAACCCATCCTATTGTATAGGAGCAGTGGGCAGCTGCAGCGCCCGGGGACCAACTCCAGTTTTTCTTTCCATTGCGTTGCTCAGGGGCACAGACAGGAGTATTAACCCTAACATGCATGTCTTTTTCAGTGATGGGAGGAAACCGGAGCGCCCACAGGAAACCCACACAGACACGGGGAGAACATGCAAACTCCACACAGAAAGGACCTGAGACGGCCTGGGGTTCGAACCCTGGGCCTTCTTGCTGTGAGGCAACAGTGCTAGCCACTGGGCCACTGTGGTTAGCGACAGGACACATACCCACATCCGGCTTCCCACCCGCAGACACGGACGGCCAATCTTGTTTGCAGTCATGTGATTCTGATGACGCAAGATTTCGATGGAAGGCAGGAAGTGAAAAGCAGAATGGACGAGATGGAGCCAGTTTAGCCCTAACTGTGCTAGTTTAGACAATATTATGAGGGAAAGGTATACACAGAAAGATATGTTGGACATGAGCCTTATGATATGAAGAGTGATTTTTTTTTCATGAAGTGGTCACTGCTCACACACACGTGTTATCCCACTCCGCTCCTCCCGACCGCAGACGACGGTTCACAAGCCATTTTTTTTTGCACCCCCCCCCCCCCCCCCATGAACAACAACTTTTGGTACTCAATGAAAATTCCTTGTGGTTTCTCAGTTAATGACGCCAAACATAGGCATTTCGAAAGTTTGTGACAGTGCTTCCTATGTAGAAAATCACTTCCTGCCCTCCATCTGTAGTTCGTGATGTCATAGGCAAACAACCTATTGTGTCTGTAGGGACGTCCGACCAAGCCGGAGGTGACACAGGGATTCGAACCGTTGGTCGGCAACGGAATAGACCACCATGCCAGCCAGACGCCCCGACATAACCATTTTTAACTTTATACCTTAACTTAGCCATTTCTAAGAGTACTAAAGCATATGATCGGTGTGGATGTCCCAAACAATGTCATTATTCACAGTTCTGTGAGGCCAGACATACACATGTATTCTCATTATGAGGTGATGTATTCACATCAGACCATTTGACACTAGTTGATGTGCATCGTATGCATGTGACAGCACGTTGACAAGCATTATATTTTTAGAGCCGCGGATGCGTTACACAAGAACATTACGTCTGTGAGACTGGGTTGTATAAATCAGGCCATGCACAGAGGGGAAAGCATCCCATGTTCATTATTCCTGTCTGGATATTTTCAGCACGTTCGGGGACAAATATTAAGTGTCCTTCAGTCTAAGGTCCACACTTCTAACCCGTAAAATACTGCCTCCGAGGATTTCACTAATGAATGAGGCACAGTATGTGAGTAAGGCACTTCTCTTTGGACATTGGCTCTGGAGTGATCTAAGAAAGCCGTGTGGAGACATGACATTCCAAGTTATGCCCTATAAACTACTGGGAAATGTCAAATACAGCCTTGAGGAGGCCACAAAAGAGGAGATGGCAAACTATAAAGTCTCAGCTGGGGAGCTTAAGCTTTAAATTTTAGGGGGGGGGGAATGATCACGAGTCAATTTTTATTACGTTTTAATAAAGTTCGCACAGTGTCGTTTGACACTGACTTTGCAAAAGATACTGTGTGTGTAACATTTCAGGGTACAACAAGCCAACACACAGCAGTATAGAACAATGTGGGTGGAAATAGCCACCTAATGCTAATGCTAATGTGTCACTACAAGCTTTTTCATAGAGACTGTAACCCATGAACAACATTCAATTCATCATTCTTATCATCATCCATTTTAACTTTTAACAATAGTTTCTGTGACCTGCCCGTAACCCCAAATGGATGTACATTTACATCTTTCTATGGTCAAGGAGAGTTTTGTTTTCTAAATATCGCAATACAATTTGCAATTGTTTTAGCTGAAAATGAAAAGCAATAGCCCGGTGCATGTCATGAATAATATTCATGGCACAAAGTTGGTAATTGCATCCTATTGTCCTTGCCCAGAGCATTTTCACTTGAGAGATGGATCAAAATAAACTACTGTGGCATGTAGAAAATAGGGAAAAAATGTAAATGTGTGCATATAAATGTTTTCAAATAAGAGAGTGTGTGTGTGTGTGTGTGTGTGTACGCGTGCATATGTGCAGTTTTGTGCACGCGCATGGGCGAATGTGTGTATGCTAATGCACACTATGAAAGGATGGTAAGAAATGTTCCAAATAAAATAATTTGATGAGAAGAGAGGAGAAGAGAAGACAATGGACATGTATTGAGGTTTATGGGGTCAGCAGACAAACACCCACACCCACACACACACACAGTGGCTCATCAGATGACCTGGTGACCTGGCACACACTACTACCATCACTGCTGCCGCTACTGCTTCCCTCATTTGCAAATGTGTATTTAGTGCTTTTCACATACTATGGTTCCTGGTAAATTACTGGGATAACCTTTGAGGCACTGCTACTGATCTTCACGATCCAATCAAGAAATAGAAACCTAGATTAAAGACAGTGAACTAGAAAACTTGAGAAAAAATAAATGAATAAAAGCACATTACAAAAAGAAAAACTCTAAAAGCCATTTTATAAAAATGAGTTTTTGAAAGAGATGGCGGTGATGCAACACTCACGGATGTCAGTTTCATCCTCTACACGGACCGCGAGGCGCCCCCGTATTTCTGAACCTGTCCAGTGTCCAGCCATTCTTGGAGAGAAAAACTTGTACTGCAGCCATCAAAGCACCCGCGAGGCAAGGCAACCATCGCGGATTCACACACGTCATCAGGGGAGTCCTGGGATTGGTTCGCTCTTTCCATGTGAAAGCGTCTTTCGTCAGACAGACGTAACCCTTTACGTGCGCTTCCCTGCAATGTTACTGCTTTTATTCACCACACAGGCCTACTGGCATCTCCCCTGAAATGTTAAATGGTCTCATTAGGCGGGAAGTGGGGGGCTGGGGGGTGCTGCAGCTCCCCCCTGTAATGCCAGGTGGCTGTGTAACATCTTAGACCCAACAGTATGCCTAACTTTTCCTGACGCACAAATGCAAAGAAAATAAAACATACCTTTGTTTTAAACAGCGGGGTACACATGCACCTTACAAACAAAACACTGACATCAAACTAGCGGCTGGGGAAGGCGGTCGCGCTGACTGTTGGCAGGTCTGCGCTGGGGGAGCACAATGGCTGATGGGACTGTTAATGTTCGATTTGAAATTGTGTTTTAATGATGTGGTGTTCGTATTTCAAGAAGAGGGAGGAACACAGGGTGACGTGCAAGAGTGGAGGACAGTGCACACAGGTGGACTACATCTTATGTAGAAGGTGCAATCTAAAAGGGATTGGAGACTGCAAGGTGGTGACAGGGGAGAACGTAGCTAGGCAGCATCGGATGGTGGTCTGTAGGATGACTTTGGACCAAGTAGCAGACCGTTTACTGACTAACTGACTGCAGGATCGTGACTGGGACTCATGTCGCCATGGGACATGGGACATGGGGGGGGGGGGGGCTGGTTACGTAGTTGTCAGTGATGGTCTATTCTGGCTGCTGTGAATAACAGAGCCCTCCCGGGGTCGTGCGGTGTATGGGGCATGGGAGTTGCGGTAAAAAAGAGATCTCCGCCTCTTGGCTCATTCTTTCATGCCGGCTCACCACTACACTTTTCATTTTCGTTGGCAAACCCCCTACTTAAAACATCTCCCTGCACGCCTGCATTGTCTTGGGGTGGAAAACTGGCAGTACAGTTTTCCCTGAATATCGATCCCTGCTCCCAATCACACATGACCCCATGCAGGAAGCATCCCTGAACATTTCAGGGAAAGACTGCTTGTGTGAAAGGCATTTTTGACAGCCGTGCCCCACCCTAAACACACACACACACACACACACACACACACACACACACACACACACACACACACACACCTATATACATACACAGACATATATATAGGTCTTGTAGACCTACACAAATTACATTAATGGACATTTTGTTGAATGATGAGCCTTGAAAGAACATAGCAAACACCATACCTGCTCTTGTATGACCGCTGATTAATGAACAACATCCACACACACACACATACACACACACACGTATATACACACACACACACACACACACACACACACACACACACACACACGCACAGTTAGGTGACCCAGTGAACTGTAACATACTACTACCATTACTGCTGCTACTACTGCTTCTTACACTTGTAAATGTGTATTTGACAGTTGTGCCCCACCCTAAACACGGACTCCCCCTCTACTTTTAGCCCGTTGTTTCAACTTCTACAACTGAAAGAGAAAAGTTGTCTTTCACCTGTCATTCTTTGCCAAACAGGAGTCCTAGATCACGTCAGTCATCAGAAACTTAGAGAGGAGACACATGAAGCGAGGGGCCACGAGTTCAGTAAGTTCCTTTAAGCAGCTGATGGTTAGAAAAAGTTGCTTAAAATACAAATTAAAAGAAAATAGTGAGATCAACACTCAGGAGTTACAATGGGGTAAAACAGACTGCACCATAAAGAGCCTGTCTTTGAGCAAAGCAGTAGAATATAATAGTGTGTGTGTGTGTGTACATACACACAGGGTGTTGTGATGCGTCTAGTGCAGCAGTGTGTAGTTGGAGGGAAGGTGCATGTGTCCTTCCAACCCGCTTGTGTCCTTCCTGCCCTTAGCTTGCTGCCGCTGGCTAGCCTTTGTGGCGAATAGGGAAGCGTCCTAGCGTGTAAGCCTTCCCTTGCCAGTACATAGCCTCTCCTTCACCAAGACTCCTGCCAGGCCTCCCCGTGGCCACACGTGGTAACTGGGGTCTTGTGGCCCCAGGCTAACTTGGCAGGGGATCTCGGAGCAGCAGTGGGCCCCAGAGATATGGTGTGCAGGCCCACCCTGGTGGACACGCCCTGGCACCTATCAACCACTGCCCCGCTGCCTTGTGGGTGAGTCTGGGAAGACATAAGGCTAAGGGAGTTCACCCCAACAGAAAAGCAAGCTGTGGCGGCACGCTTTGAGGTGGTTTCCGAAAAACTGGATTTCCGGCAGCCCCCTGCAGTTGTGTGGAGGTGCCGGTCGTCTAGGGATCCCCCTTGCCATCGGAACCATCTCCTCTACAATCAAGTCATGTGGCGTTGGGAGAAGCGCACCCCCCATGCCACTTTAAAAACGATCTCTGCGCAGGTATCTTCTGCTATCTGAGTCCTCAAAGGACCCACAAATAGAAGAAGATGGTCATCATCGGGCACGATGGACAACCAGCAAGCAAGAACACAATACAGAACACAAGCTAGTAAGGTTGCACTCAGTAGAGTGCAGATCCCGCCAGGCGTCTCCCCCCTTCTCCGCTGCTCGGACTTAGCTACAAACCAGCCAAGGAGTTGGCACCAAACTGCAGCATAAAACAGGCTTTTCCAAGGTTTTCAATCACCGCAACCACGACAGGTCCTTGGTCATACAGTCAAGACTTCTGCGCGGCGCCCAAGTCGACTGAGCGGGAAATATAGTAAAACAAAGTTAATATGCAACACTCAGGCAAAACATTTTTATTAAGAAGGTTTTTTGTTTTTTTAGCTTGTCAGCCTGTGGCTGTGCAGCCTCCTCGGTGGACCCTCACACGAATGTGACAAAGTCTAATGTGAATTTGCACTTTCCAAAAAGAAAAGAGTTTGCTATGCGTCCATTTTGGTGTAACCCTAAGCCCCGTCTTTATTTTCATACTATAATGGAGCTGGGTAAACCGTCGACGCTCAAACATGGGCGACTTGCATCCGGGTAGCATAGCTGTCTATTCCACTGACTACCGACACGAGGATCGCCGGTTCGAATCCCCGTGTTGCCTCTGGCTTGATCAGGCGTCCCTACAGACACAATTGGCCATGTCTGCAGGTGGGGAGCCGGATGTGGGTGTGTGTCCTGGTCGCTCCACTAGCGCCTCCTCCGGTCGGTCGGGGCACCTGTTCAGGGGGGACGGGCAACTGGGGGTAACAGCGTGATCCTCCCACGTGCTACATCCCCCTGGCGAAACTCCTCACTGTCAGGTGAAAAGAAGCGGCTGGCGACTCCACGTGTATCGGAGGAGACGTGGTAGTCTGCAGCCCTCCCCGGATTGGCAGAGGGGGAGGAGCGGTGACCGGGACGGCTCAGACAGCAGGGTGATTGGCCAGGTACAATTGGGAAGAAAAGGGGGGAGGGGTGGGGGAATAAAAAAAAGAAACAAAAAACATGTGCGACTCACATTTTCGGTTGACTCAGATCAGGCAGCAACAATATTATTTTAATAACTTTTGATTATGCCGCTGCCTGATCCGAGTCAACTGTAGCTGTGAGTCACGCACGGTTGATTTAGACTGGGCAGCGACAGAAACCAGCATCAGTCGAGCGAGCTAGAGAATGACCGAAGAGAGGGAGTGGCGATACTGAGAATAAATGTTTTTCAAAGGCATTTAATCACCGCAACCATGAGAGCTTCTTCATTATACAGTCATAACTGCACAACAACAACAAAAAAAGTAGGCTGATAGGTCCAGTAGTTTGCGAGATTAGCCGCGGACACACACACAGACACACACACACAGACACACACACACAGACACACACACACACACACACACACACACACGACCAAAACGCATAATCCCCTACAGGCTCTCCGTTTGGCGGGGATAAAAAAAAAAAAACACAAAACTATCTTTGTGTGTAACACATGCGCTCAATCCCTTTTTTTCTTCTCTCCCTCTCTCTAAATCTGTGTCGGTTTCTCTATTTTTGTTTCACAGACACAAACACACGCTTACTGTACTTACACTTTTCAGCTCTCATAAACATAGAAAAGGGCAGGCGCATACTATATGAGCGCATGGTATAATGAGTGCTCTAGAGATTTTCTCTTCACAGCCCTCACTTCTTAAACCCTGGCACCCTTCGTGGCAGTATTCAGACCTAATTGTTGAATTAAACACACCAGTTTTGCATTTCTCTTTGCATGCCTGTAGGCGTCCATCAACCTGTGTGGCGGCTAAAGCCGGCATATAAATAATGGATGTGATTCAGACAGCAGAGATCCATGTGTACATGCATGTTTCAGTGTGTTCGCTATTACATTACAATGAGCCATGTACATCAAACTGTCACACACAAACACACACGCTTACACGCCGTAGTGGGACGTGCGGGGTTTCGCACAGCCCTGTCTATCGGAGAGGCATGCCAACCTACCAAATTGGATCACGGTGTCTTCGGTGGGACTGTGTGTACTGGTATCAAAGAGACTGAAGGGCTGACAGCCAGCCAAACGACCTATTAAACCCTAGCATCTGCCTGGTTCGTGCACAGTGGGGCAGGAGAAGGGTGTATGGGAAAGAGATTATAGACCTCAGATTATAAAGAGGGGTAATGACAGGTGGTGGGGAGTGGGATACACGAGAAATAGAGACTGGATGGTAGGCCGGATGACATGTTGAAGAGGGATTGAAGAGGGAGAGGAAGATTGAGCGAGCGTTGGAGAGGAGGGTAATTAGACACGAAGGGAGAAGAGAGAAGTAGAGAGAAGACAACGTATGGAGAAAGAAGTCAGGAAGAGATTTGATGGGCTCCTTGAAGGCAAGAGGACGTGCATGTGTTCTTTCTCTCTTTTTGTTTTTGTTTTTTGGAAACAATGCCAACCTTTGCACGATGACATTGTGGTGGTAAACAGGGAACAGAAGACAGCAGTAGTGATCGATGTAGCAATCCTGAAATCCTGACACACCAAGGGCTGAGGGAAGAACTAGATTGGATGTGAAGGGTGAAATCCACAGTAGTCCCGGTGGTAATAGGAGCACTCGGGGCTGTGACCCCCAGACTGGGAGAGTGGCTCCAGCAGATTCAAGGAACAACATCTGAGGTCTCTGTCCAGAAGAGTGAAGTCCTAGGAACAGCTAAGATACTGCACAGAACCCTCAAACTCCCAGGCCTCTGATAGAGGACCCGAGCTTGAGGAAGACACACACCACCCGAAAAAGGGCGAGAGGCAGATTTTTGTGTATGTGTGTGTGTGTGTATATATTTTTTTTCTTCTCTAAACATCTAATTAATGTGCCAATCTTGAAGATTTTGGTTGCGTTCTACTTTGGCACACACTTACCAGGAGTAATTTCGAAACCACTATCTAGTTTTTCTGCCACAACGGCGGAACAAAGAGCGTTTGTTACGTCTATCCTCTCTGGTTCACATGTAAAGAATTAGAAATAATCCATTACCCGGGTCACCCACTCAAACCCCTTTTTAAGCTTCTCCCCTACAGCTGCAGATACAGGATGGTCTGGTACGAAAGGGATTATTTCTGCAGTAGTCCTGTTCTCTCTGCCATAATGGCACCAAACAACCCCTCCCAACCCCAATCCTTATCGATAATGGTATGTACCATGCAATGAGTGTCTAAAGTGTACATTTTTTGTTTTATATTTGAATATAACAAAGCATGTGGAAGTGCACCATATATGCTGTCTGCTATCTACTGAGGAGCAGATTTAGAAATGTGACAAGTCCCAGGGTAGTCAGCATTCTTTTCAAACACTATCCTAACAACTGGAACATTTCATTAAAAAAGAAAAATCAATTTTCCTGTTTATCATTGAAAAAATAAACCTATAACTGTCCAATATATGCAATAAATAATTTCTAGCAAAACTTTCCCCTGAAAGTGGTTAGAATTTAGGGTGGTTTAATTGTTTTGCCAAATATTGCAGGGTTTTTTTTTTCAGTAACAGTAAAAATTGAAGCCATATGGGAATCAGACGAGATGTGATTTGGCAGAGTTACAAGTATGTATGAGCGAAACATATTTCCACATACAGAGAGAAAATATTGACTTTTTACAAAACAACAACAGTGTAGGGAGAGAACATGGGCAGAGGAAGCATGGAAGAGAAAAAAATGGAGAGAGGGAAACAGAGGGGCAGATGGAACAAGCAATAAGGACAGAGAAGGTGGAAGAAGAGTTCTGTTTCCAGGGTCAAACTGAACCAGTTGTCATGTGTGTAGCCAAAGCTACAATTGGAGAGGAAATTAAAGAAGTGATTATCAAGACCCAAGTAACAAATCAACCTAAAAGGGCGTGTTATTATCCATATTTTTAAACAACGGGCCCAAACATGTTGGCTATTAAGAAAAGGTTTCTGTGCTCTGCGCAGCACTAAAACAGTGCTGCTGAGAATTGTCAATGGCCTGCTCTGTGCTGCTGATTCCAGTTAAATCTCTTTCCTTATTGCGTATTTGTGTGACTGTGCAACTGCCTCCGTCTCCACCAGCTGAAGAACTCCTTAGGGTTTACTGTAGTTCCTGTCCTACAGACAGACAGCAATTCACTGCTCTAGACCCCTCCCACCCCTCCTTTGCTCCACTGTCACAAGGTGTCCCCTAGGGTTTAGTACTGGGTCCCTTGTTCTAGCTACAAGCTGACCATTGGTCGAATTCTCCGGCACTACGATCTTAGTGTCCACTTCTATGCCAACACTCAAATATAGTATGTTCACTCCAGAGGTGTAAAAACCAGGTCCAGAAAGTAAATATCCAAACCGTGTATTTGCTCCATCCATGTTACTATAAGAGCTGATTTCATTAACTACTTTTTCCCGCCTAGTTGAGGAGTGGTTTTGACTAGAATCTGCTGGTGTAGTGCATGAGTAGAGCAAATACATGGTTTGGACTTTTAATTTCTGGACCTGGTTTTTACACCTCTGGTTCACCCCAAGCCTACTACCTCCTCCCACCCTTGTAACTGTCTGTCTTCTTGAGCTCAAACAGTGGATGTCCGGCAACTTCCTTGAATTAAACAATGGTAAAACTGAGGTCATGTTGTTGGGCTCCACCACCATGCTCAAGAAACTGGGCCCCTTCACCACAAGCTTCCACGACTCCTTTATAAATGCTGGTGCTGTGGTCAGGAACCTGCGGGTCTTGTATGATCCCTCCATCACCTTCAAACCCTACACCCACAACATGACCCAGAAAGCCTTTTTCCACCTCAGGAACATTGCAGGCCTCTGCCCCTCCCTCACAGACCATGCAACAAAAAAGCTCAGCCATGCTTTCATCTTTTTACGTCTGCACTATTGTAATCCTTTGCTTTTTGGTCTCTCAGATAACTCCATTAATACACCACAACCAATCTGAAAAGCTGCAGCTTGGATCCTCACCCATACTAGATCCTGGGAACATATCATCCCCAACCCTCTGAACTGGCTCCCCATCAAATTCCAAATCACCTTACATGGACTTACCCGCACCTACCGCACTGGACTGTTCCACCCCTACACATACTCACATTCACTCTGCTCTTCCGACTCCAACCTCCTCACCGTCCCCCCACCATACTGGCACCATGGGTGACCGTGCTTTCTACAGTGCTAGACCCAAACTCTAGTACTCTCTCCCACAATGCATCAGATACTCTGCTTCCATCTCACCCTTCAAATCAGAACTCAAAACACATCTAACACATCTATTTAAATGGGCTTTTAGATTGACTTAGGCATCCTCATTCCACAGAATCGGATCTTAATTTTATATCATTTTATGTCCTACTGATGGCTATTTACTTATTTTAATTGTTTACTTATTGTAATCACTGAACTTCTAAATACAGTATCCTTGGGTGTCTTGAATGGTGTTTTAAATAGATTATTGTTATTATTATTATTATTATTATTATACAGGTGGGACTTCACCCTGTTTAAACATGGTATGTTTCAGCCTCTCCCCAAGAGGCCCAACCTCAACCCAATGATTTCTGACCTATCTCCAAACTGTCATTCTTGTCCAGAGACCTTGAAAGGGTTGTTCTTTTTCAGGTGCCATCCTTTTTTAACCAGAATAGCATCTTTGAAAAATTCCTAATGGTGTCAAATTGATTTATTGTTGAATCTTGACTCTGGTAATTGTGCTATTTTAAGCAAATTTGACCTTAGTGCTGCCTTTGATAAAATCCCTCATAGTATCCTAATTGACCATCTTAAGTATGGGCTTGCCATTCGGGACACGGTTTCTTAAGTGGTTTGCCTCCTGTATCAGGAACAGGACCTTCTCTATCAGTTATTCAGAAACACATCTCCTTTCATTGTTATGCTGATGACATCCAGCTCGATCTCCCTTTTAAACCCAACAAAGTGTTCATTAAAGAAGCTTATTAACAGTCTCCGGGGCAACAAATACTGGGTGGCAAAGAATTTTCATGATTTCATCTCTTCCTGCACAGATAATTTTTACTCCCTATACAGCGGTGTCAGTCAATCATCACTGTCATGCCTGCACCCAGACTTCTGACCGGAAATACAAAGAAATACCATATTACCGTGTTAGTCTGTGTTTAAAACTGATTTTAGGGTTTTATTGTTTGCTTTTAAACCACTGCATGGTCTGGCCCTTTCCTATATTTCTGGTCTCCCTTAGCCACATTCCACCTCTAAGAAGGTTCTTCCATTAGCCCGCACAATAGCACACTGTGTGGTGCCATGGTGAATTATGTTTCTATTCCACAAGCACGGCGGGACACTTTTGTGGAAAACTTGATCCATTGCAATTTGCTTACCAAGCAGGGAGAGGTATGGAGGATCCAAAGCTTTTTATATTCATTAACCTATATAAGCACTTAGAAAAACCGCAAGCCCATACTAGGCTTATGTTTGTGGACTTTTAATCGGCATTAAATATGATGCAGCCACATCTTTCAATAGATAGGTTGCTATGTGATTTAATGTGCCCCACCAGCTTATATTATGGATCTTGGTCTTCTTGACTGACAGAGAGTAGAGAGTGTCTGTAAATGGCTGTCTCTCAGACTCTGCAGCTATGTCCATAGGCTTGCCACAAGGATGTATCCTTTCACCCTTAGTTTTTATTAAGTAAACTGATAGATGCACGAGCACTGAGGAGGGCAGCTATTTGGTCAGATTTTTTGATGACACGGCGTCGTTGACCCTTCTCCGAATTTCAGAATAAGTCCAAGGGAATGCTCTCACTGATTTGATTTCTTGATGTGATAAATTCTTCTTCGGTGGTGTTTTAAGCCCCCAATGTACTCTTCCAGGCAGCACTGCATGGAAGGCACTCCCCGCCCCCAACAGTTTCATCCAATCACAGCACTGGTTAGGGTTAGGGTTAGGATTAGCGCCAGTGCTGTGATTGGCTGAAACTGTAGGGGGCGGGGAGTGCCTTCCATGCAGTGCTGCCTTGAAGAGTACGTTGGGGGCTTAAAACACCATCGAGCTAAATTCTTGGACTAGAATGTTTCTAAAACCAAGGAACTGATTGATGTTAGATGTAACAAAGATGCAGTTGAGTGCATCGTACATAATGAAAGTGTGGAAATGGTTACATCACACAAATATTTGGCTACTTGATCACCGTTGATCACCTTAAATTTGATGTGAACACTGAGGATATTTTGAAGCGGGGGCAACAGAGAATTCACCTTCTCTGCAAGCTAAATTGCTTTTCTGTCAGTCCCGTCATCCTCTATCGCTTTTATCAATCTTTTATTGAGAGACTCCTGAGTTTTTCTTTTATCTGCTGGTTTCACAGCCTCGCGGTAAGACAGAAACAGCCTGAACAGCATTGTTAAAATCTTTTCTAAGATCACCGGAGTGAAACAAAGAAATCAGAATTCTTTTTGCAACCAACAAATCCTCTAGAAAGCTGCAAGTATTTTGGTTTCTTCTAGACATGTTCTTGCAAGGGAATTTTTCTCTGTCACCGTCAGGGCGTCGTTATGTTTTACCTGCTTCTAAAACTAACCATTATTCTAAATTAGTCATTCCCTCTGCAATTCAACTACTAAATGCTGCATAGTGTTTTCTTTCCCTGATCGTTTTATCAAGTTTATTTTATTTTGTTTATCAAGTTTATTTAGAGTACCAATATTATTTACTTATAGGTCCTTTAGATTGTATTCCACATTTAGCTCCCTTGAGCATTATTATGTAATGTTAGTTGTTTGTTTGTATTTATGTTACTGTGTTTTGTGTACAACAAGTTGCTCCAAACAAATTGCCCCTAATGGGATTAATAAAGTTGTTTGTATTGTATTGTATCGTGATGGCGCCCACCCTCATCTGAGCCATGTCAACATACAATGTGTTGTTATTCAAGCGAAAGCAAGAGAGAAAGTGCCCCCATTTAGGATAATGCTGCGTTTGGCATGTTGTAGTTTTGCTGCGAACTGCTGCCAATTTTGTATTTGCTCATCTGCCTCCATTTTGTTATCCACTTCCATGTCCCATTTACATATAGAAAAACTATCCACAACAACAGAATCATGGCGAGCACCACAGACTCAATGCTTAAAAGCAAACCCTATGCAGGAATGTGTTGTTTACATCACCGGCTCAAACCTCCAATGTGATTAAGATAACCAATGCCTATGGCTGTTCCTATCCTTTGGAAAATGGCTGTAGCCGCACTCACAGCACAGATGTGGGAAAAATCGTGCCAAATGGGGAAAAAAAAACCTATACGTCCCTCAGATCTTTCAGTCAGATGCTTTTGTCTGCAGCACAGTCTTGGTTAAAACTGAATGACTGCTAACTTTTGCCACTGTTACCCTCAGGCTGCGGAACAAAACTACCTTTCTGCCTCCACCAATAACACGTTTAAATCCAGTTTAAAAGCCCATCTGTATTTTTTTTTTATTTTGAGATACTTTATTGATCCCCGTAGGGAAATTACGCTCTGCATTTAACCCATCCTAGCTGTGTAGCTAGGAGCAGTGCAGCACCTGGGGACCAACTCCAGTTCATCTTGCCATGCCTTGGTCAAGGGCACAGACAGGAGTATTAACCATAACAAGCATGTTTTTTGATGGTGGAGGAAACCAGAGCACCCGGAGAAAACCCACCACAAACATGGGGAGAACATGAAAACGCCACACAGAAAGGACCTGGGATGACCTTCAAGGTTGGACAACCCCAGGGTTTCAACCAGGACCTTCTTGCTGTGAGATGACAATGCAATCCATCCATTATCTGAACCACTTATCCTACCCTCAGGGTCGCAGGGATGCTGGAGCCTATTCCAGCAGTCACTGGGCGGCAAGCGGGGAGACACCCTGTACAAGCCGCTAGGCCATCACAGGGCCCACTCCCACACACACACTCACATACACACACACACACATTCTTACTTAGGGATAATTTAGTATGGTTGATTCACTTGACATACATGCCTTTGGACTGTGGGAGGAAACCGGAGCCCCCAGAGAAAACCCACACAGACACGGGGAGAACATGCAAACTCCACACAGAGGACGACCCGCGATGACTCACCAAGGTTGGACTACCCCGGGGCTCGAACCCAGGACCTTCTTGCTGTCAGGCAACCGCACTAACCACTGCGTCACCATGCCACCCCAAATTCTGTATTCTCTTGCACTTCAATCTACCTGAGGTACACTTTGCCTATGTGTGGTCTTGTCCTTATTACTGTGTATTCCTTTTATCCACTGTCTTATCTACTGATATTGTATAGTGCTTAATTCACTATTATTTGACAGCAAAGTCAACAATGGTTGTTTTTAAATGTGCTCTACAAGTTTTTACCACTACTGAAGATCCAATGAAACAATCCTTTGTCCTATGTGGGGTTAGCATTTAGTCAAGCAGTGGCTGACTGTGCTTTTTCGGCCTACTACTTACTGCTTTTTTTATTGATCCCCATGGGGCAATTCTTACTCTGCATTTAACCCATCCTAGCTGTTTAGCTAGGAGCAGTGGGCAGCTGCCATGCAGCACCCAGGGACCAACTCCAGTTCGTCTCGCCATGCCTCGGTCCGGGGCACAGACATGAGTATAAACCCTAACATGCCTGTCTTTTTGATGGTGGGGGAAACCGGAGCACCCGGAGAAAACCCACCACAGACATGGGAAGAACATGCAAACTCCACACAGAGGACGACCTGGGATGATCCACGAGGTTGGGCAACTGCCGGGGTTTGAATCCAGGACCTTCTTGCTGTGAGGTGACAGTGCTAATTAGGGTCTAAAGCTTCACTTGGTATTTTCCACAAACCTATCTCTTCAAACTACAAATGAATACCACAAACAACAGAAAAGACAATGTTACGACAGTTGCACATATCATCTGTTACGCAATCGCACCTTATTTACCATGCAAAGACAAAACCATTTGTTCACAAGCCGATCCCGTGTCTGGATAGTTGAACAAGGTGTCAAGTTCGACAGTTGATCGCCGTCTTTTGTTAAGTGTTCATCCTGAAAAAGAGGAACTAAACACATCCGATCTGCAACAATATCAGGTTCTTCTCTACCCAATGCTATTTTCACTCCCTCCAATCAACAAGGCTGCTATCCAGTTACCTACTGCACAACTACATCATGTAACAATGGCCTCACAGTTCAGGTGTGCATAGCCCTTACAGTAGAGCCCGGTAGAATACCACAGAAACATTGGAGAAAAAAAACCCATCAGCAGCAAATCCAAAATTATGCCCTGAATTTTCATCTGCCACACATGGAAAAGTGGAAATACAAGACAATCTAACAAGTAAAATTAACAGCACATGGGCAAACAAATTCATCACATTTTCTCAGATTTATAGCAACTTCGGTCAAAGTCTTGACTGCCCACGCAATTTGCCACTGCTCTTGTTCAGGGTGAGATGAAAGGTGACTGGATGAGAGTGCGTCGGTCATTCAGGTTATCTAATGGTTACGATGATGGGTTTATACACACATGCACGCACACACACACACACAAACACACACACATACACACACACACACTCGTTTCACTATCCATATGAGGACCCCTCATTGGCATTCATTTCCTAGCCCTTAACCCTAACCTTAACCATGCAAACTACATGCCTAACCCTAACCCTTATCCTAACCTTAACCTAACCCTAATTCTAACCTTAACCCTAAAACCAAACTCCTAACCCTAACCCTTACCCTAACCTTAACCCTAAAACCAAGTCCTAATCCTAAAATAGACCCTTTTACTTGTGAGGACCTCTGAAATGGCCACACAAGGTAGGTGGTTTCTGGTTTTTCTATCCTAATGAGGACATTTGGTCCACATTAGGATAGTTAAACATGTACACACACACACGCACGCACGCACACACACACACACACACACACACACACACACACACACACACACACACACACACACACACACACACACACACACACACTACCTATTGTATGCTTGTTTATTCAAGTTTCACTGTCCTGACTCTTTACATACAGTAAGGCTTCCACATACTTAACTCCCCCAAATTCCCAACCTCTTACTCAATCTCATCATATGAACTCTTTTCCACCACAACCCAACTCAACAGATTAAGGAAAAGCAAGAAAAAAAAATCCGGCATATCTCAGTATCCTGTTAGTTAATTAACAGACTGCAACCGCACCAAAAGCTTTTAATGCCTGCAATGCCCTGGCCACCCTTTACTCTATACCTCCTACCTGTCTGCATCTGGATCACTACCTTTCTCCATCGCCCTCCAGGGAGTTTAGCCTGTCAGCTGGCCCACTGAATCCTATTCTCATGGGTATCCATCCGTACATGAGGCTGAATCATCGTTACGGCTTTCAGTAATTGCTCTTGCTAAACACATTTTCCCACTTGCTCTAATTGGAAGCAGTGTGTAATTGAATAAATTCTCCAAGTAATCAATCAGCTCAAGTCAATAAAAGTGAGATAGTTCATTGTGATGTAATGTGAAACTGCATGTACACTAAAGCCTTGTATCTGTGTGTGAGTGTGTGTGTGTGTGTGCACGTCTGTTTTTTGTTCGTCTTCAGGCCTGTGGCATGTGTGTGGGAGGGAATAACGTGGGGGGTATGTACATCGGCACGCGTGAGTCCAGCTTATTTTTCATACTGAATCTATAAATTCCTTGCCAAGCTGAAACGCTCCTCGGCCGTTTCGTTGATATGGCAATAGATACAATAGCGATGACCTTTGCATCAGAAATAGCTGGAACTTAAAATGTTCCGAGCGATCAACGGCACTTGATCTTTCAGTATCACAGTCTGATCATTCGGGGGACAAAAGGGCAAATTATGTGTGATACAGGGGTCTTTGTTAAACGTCATTCTGTAGCTACCTTTCCACAGACACCCCCCAGCTAGCTGCACAGTACTGTCCTGGTGTGTGTTTGGGCATGTGTGTGTTTGTCTGCTGATTAGAGTCTCTGCAATGTTATGCAGTATACTTGCATATGATCATTTATTTATTTATTGGCCATTTCTGCTTTTATTGACAGCGACAGTGCAGAAAGACAGAAATAACAGAGAGACAGACAGACAGACAGACAGAGAGAGAGAGAGAGAGAGAGAGAGAGAGAGAGAGAGAGAGAGAGAGAGAGAGAGAGAGAGAGAGAGAGAGAGAGAGAGAGAGAGAGAGAGAGAGAGAGAGAGAGAGAGAGAGGAGAGGGAGGGAGGATGTCATGCATCAAATTTTGCCAGCTGGATTCGAACCGGCGATGTTGCTACCATGTGTTTGTGGATTTGTGTCACAAATGATCCCTGGGGGCGTGCGGTCTGTTCTGTTGCCTACCAACATGGGGATCGCCGGTTCGAATCCCCGTCTCCAGCTTGGTCGAGCGTCCCTTACAGACACAATTGGCCGTGTCTGCAGATGGGAAGCCGGATGTGGTTATGTGTCTCGGTTGCTGCACTAGTGCCCCCTGTGGTCGGTCGGGACGCCTGTTCAGGGGGGAGGGGGAACTGGAGGGAATAGCGTGCGCTTCCCACACGCTACGTCCCCCCCTTGGCAAAAGTCCTCACTTTCAGGTGAAAAGAAGCGGCTGGCGACTCCACATGTATCGGAGGATGGACGTGGCGGTCTGCAACCCTACGCAGATTGGCAGAGGGGGGTCGAGCAGCGACCAGGACAGCTCGGAAGAGTGGGGTATTTGGTCAGATATAAGTGGGGAGAAAAAGGGGGGGACCCCCCCCCCAAAAAAAAAAAGATCCGTTGCTAAGATGTGCTATTTAATGGTACATACCCAGTGACGAAAGGAAAGCAATGCTCCATGCTACCATAACATCTCTCTGAAAATATGGCATCATGGAAGGTTGCTTATGCACAGCAAATAGGACACAACTGCACCTCCACTGCAGTCTGTGTGTGACAGGTCTCTCTCTCTCTCTCTCTCTCTCTCTCTCTCTCTCTCTCTCTCATGCATGCTGGGAGTCTGGATGTGTGGAGTGTGTGATGAGAGCACTATGCCGTTTTTGCAAAAGTCATAGTTTTGCTATGGTTGTTGTTGTTCTGTGTTGTAGTGCTGTAGCTTATTTCTAGCAGTTGTTGGTTTAGTTGCTTGTAGTTTAGTGTTTGTTGTTGGGCGGTGGAGTGGATGGTGTCTCAGGCATCATCCATCTCTCTATGCCACAGCTTTCAGCTCCAACCAGAGCTGTCGGTCATGGTGGAGCAGGTTCTCCTGACCATGGAGGGAGGTGGTCGGACACCAGAACCTTTCATTTGCATCTAGGATAAATAAAGCTGACGTGGTATTTCTGACAGAAGAACGCTTCGTATCTCAGCTGATCGAGAATGTTTTTGTTTTTTCTTAATGATGTGTTTCTAACCGTATCCCTGCTGGCCGTGCCCTCCACCCAAGTCACTATATCAGGGGTTCACCCGTTTATCCCCAGTGAGGTGCTGGAGCAAGAGCTGCAGCGCTTCGGGAAGATTGCTAGTCTGTTCAGGACGGTGGGGCTGGGCTGCAGGGACGACAAGCTGAGATACAGTCACTGGAGGTGTCATTTCAGGTTAGACACGGAGAAGGATATTTTATGGTGCATGCAAACTCCAGTAGTTTAAAATTGTCATGGCTACCAAGTCCGTGTGACTCAGTTTTCCCTGCGACTCCCTGTATTCCTGCTTGGGTGGGCGTGGCACTCCTTCCCTGTCTGCCCCCCCCCCCCCCCCGCTTGTCCACATCTTTCTGCCATCAAGTTCATCAACCCCTGCAATACATCTACCCTGGCTCTTCACCCAACACATCGCAAGATCATTACCGCATCATGTAATAATGGCCACTGGCCACTGTAGACACAGTCGGCTCAGACGACCTCTGCCAAGCCACAGAAGAGCTCCATAAAGCCCTGGCCTCACAGGGAACCCTCATGGGTCAGCATGACCAAGTTCTCCGCAAAGTGGTGGAAACGTTAAGGAGCCTCTCATCCAGCTCCCCTCGACTCCCTCTCAACAACATCAGCCTACCTCCGGCATCCCTGCTGCCCCCCGCAACCACCCATCTCTCCGGCTTAACAGCTTGAGTGTGGAAAGCGGAGCTGGAGCTGCTGGTCAGCAGGGCGGAGCGGAGACCGAACATAACACAGAGCAACAGGCAGGCAGCCAGGAGGCAGTGAGTACACCACTGGTTAGCCAGAGCCAAGTCAGTGAACATGAAGAGCATATGGATTATGATTCTGAATCAGATGTCTTGTCAGTGACAGACTCACAATCTGCCAGTGCTGTAAAGATCAGAGGAGGTCAGTGCCTTCCCTGATGAAAACTTTTGGAAAATCTGAGTCAATGATAATTTCCCAGATACTGACATATCCATTAGCTGAACCACTTATCCTGTTCTCAGGGTCGCGGGGATGCTGCAGCCTATTCCAGCAGTCATTGCACAGCAGGGATACACCCTGGACAGGCCGCCAGAGACACACACACACACACACAAACATTCATACCTAGGAACAATTTGGTATGGCTGCTTCACCTGACCTACATGTCTGTGGACTGTGGGAGGAAACCGGAGCACCCGGAAGAAACCCACACAGACTCGGGGAGAACATGCAAACTCCACACACAGGACGACCCCCAAGGTTGGACTACCCCAGGGCTTGATCCCAGGACCTTCTTGCCGTGAGGCGACCGCGCTAACCACTGCGCCACCGTGTCGCCCAAACACTGAATATTTATCAAATCTGTAACAGCTGGCGGCTTGCCCTGCGATGGACTGGCGGCCCGTCCAGGGTGTTTCCCCGCCTCACGCCCAATGACCGCTGGAATAGGCTCCAGCATCCCGCGGCCCTCATTAAGACAAACGGCTTGGAAAACGGACGGATGTAACAGCTCTTCAGAAATTAGTAGGTGTTGATTTACTTGATGAAAAGAAACGCTACCGCCCTAGAAAACATCTCACCGCTTGAAGATGGACACGTGTGTCAGAAACGGGAAAGAATGTGAAAAGGCAACAAAATAGATAAGTGATTGAGTGATAAGAGTTTCGCTGGTGGTTTCTTCTCTTTCTGTTTCTTCTATCTGGTGCCCCCCCTATCTTCATGCACAGTTTGAGGTTTGGAAGTCTTAACATCAAGGGTGGAAGCTATCGACATAAGAGGGCCGCAGTATCTGAATTATGCAGCCGGAAAAAAGGAGATGTAATCTTTCTACAAGCAACACAGCGACAGAGCAAATGAGGTAGAATGGGGTACGTGGTGGAAGGGGACTTTTCTCCCTCAGCCATGATACCAGCTTTAGTGCATGGACAGCCTTTCTTTTTTCCCCTGGGTTAGATGGTAATATCATATATATACCAGAGATTGGTGTAAGGCAGGTTACAGATGGTGAGGGACGAGATTAAGCAAGTCACTTTTTGTTTGTGACTATTTAGGCTCCCTGTCCGGGTTCACAGTGAGAGGAAATATTAAAGACATTTTTTAACCTTTATTTATCCAGGGTGGTATGCTCCTTTTCCCCCCTCCCCAACTGCATCCCCGCGATGCTGAGAGCAGGAGGTCGTTAAGATAATGGATGGATGGAACTGTACCTCTTCCGAGCCATCCCGGTCGCTGCTCCACCCCCTCTGCCGATCCGGGGAAGGCTGCAGACTACCACATGCCTCCTCCGATACATGTGGAGTCGCCAGCCGCTTCTTTTCACCTGACAGTGAGGAGTTTCGCCAGGGGAACGTAACACGTGGGAAGATCACGCTACCCTCCCCCCCCCGAGGTCCCCCTCCCCCCCAAACAGGTGTCCCGTTGTCCAGAGGAGGCGCTAGTGCAGCGACCAGGACACATACCCACACCTGGCTTCCCACCCGCAGACACGGCCAATTGCGTCCACAGGGATGCCCGACCAAGCAGGAGGTAACACGGAGATTCGAACCAGCGATCCCTGTGTTGGTAGGCAACGGAATAGACCACCACGCGCCCCCCCCCCCAGGCGCCCGGTACGCTCTCTTTCAGCAATGCCCTGCTGCGCATTCACACACTCCCACACACTCACAACTGGGAGCTGCCCAGTACAACCACAGTCTTCACTTGTGACCACTGAGCAGCCCCACTGGAGCAGTTGGTTTGGGGATTAAGTGCCTTGCTCAAGGGCAACTCCGCCATGGGTATCTAGATGGGTATTAAGGAAACTTTACAGAGGCTGAAGGGATTGTTTTGTGATGGGGGGGGCTTCACCATAGTTTTTACCTTGGGCAGGATGAGTGGAATAGCCACCGCTGCACTCATCTGTCTTTTTGTGGAAACCAACAACACCCGTAGATGTAATAGTGGCAACGGGGGTCTAACATTCACACACCAGGCGGTCGAGTTCTGGCTGTGAGGGTCGGTGCCGTCACGTTAGACAGGATATATATTTCGCGTCTTCGCTACAGTACAGGGGCAGACTGAGAATGAAAAATGACCCAGGACTTTTTGACTCACACCAGCCCACCAGCCCCCCCCCCGAGCAATACACCACCACAGGAACCACACCACACTTTCTGTAAACAACATTACTGAACGATATTTATAACAATAACTTTATTAAAATAGATGTAACACAGAAGAAGGGGAACGTGTTCCTCGTAGGACGAGGTCGGCTAGAAGAAGCACATTTTGGCACAATGGCACTGGCAGCAAGGCGGCAAGAATAGCTGGGACCATCTGACCAGTAAAGTATTCTCTTTCTGTTTGTCCGTCTTGCTCCATGCCACTACTTAACCAAATGGTGCCACTTAGCAGAGCCGGGAAAGGGGCCGGGCCCGGGAAATGTTAGAATGGCCCAGACCAAAAGTAATTGGCTGGGAGAGAGAGGCTGACAGATTTAATACCCAACGGCAGTGGGCCGGCAGCCCACTCGCCTGGGCCAGTCAGACACACAACACTTGGTTACTTTTATTTAAGTGGGGGCTGGAGTTATTTATATTTTGCGTTGCAACAACCCCAATTGTCAAGCAGCCCACCGGGAAAACTCCTGTTGCTCCAGATGGCCCATCCGCCATTGTTCCAGGAGTCTTATTCAGCCGGTACGATTTTCCAGCCATTACTTTGTTACTACCGATTTCCATCTCTCCCCCAGTACAAAGTCCAATGCATACTGGCATTTTATTTCAAAATGACTGCAGGACAAGGATTTCTGTGATGGTTTTGAGTGATTCTGGCAGGATTGAAATTGGAGGAAAGGGGATTTTAATTCATTGAGCCAGTGGTGGGAATTAGGGAAGACGTATATTCATCTTTTCTGTCAGCAGTACACTGCTCACTGCAGCACCAGGGTTAATGAAGCCAGTTGCACCTTAGAGCAGGAAATAAGGGATGTCGGAAGTAAACTAACTACACACAGTGACGGACAATGATGAAGTGAAGGAGAAAAACAAGGAGTTGAGTTTATTTTTAAATGCAAGGGTAAAGGGAGTTATGTACAGGAGGAATTGCTTGTGCTTCATTTTTGAAGTAGCTTATTTTTGCTTATTTTTTCTTATGTGCTCATCTATTTTTGTTGATTATTAATACTCATATTTATGTTCTGTTAATTATTGGTTATTGATGAGGTAAGCTTATGTACTACACTGATAGTTTTAAATAAAGTCGCTTGCGAGAGAGGGAGGGAGGGAGAAAAAGAGAGAGATAGAAAGATAGAAAGAGAGTATGTGGCAGCAAGAATATACTAGAAAAGGCATGGAGGGGTGGTGAGGTAGTCTTTAAATTCTCTATAGTTGAAGGGTTTGGGTATCTGCTTAAGAGGCTAATAAGATGATGTGCGTGAGAGAGAGAGTGTGTGTGTGTGTGTGTGTGTGTGTGTGTGTGCGCAGAGATAAGCTTCTCTGACCTTTCCATCATGGTAATAGGTCAATGAGACCTTTCAGTCACATATCTTTAAGAAAGCCACCACTTCTGCAGTTGAAATGCACTCAATCACTCACTCACCCCCCCCCACACACACACACACATGCACAAACACACACACACACATGCAGGAGGGAAGAATCCTAACCAAAGTCAGTCTTGCATACACGGAGCACAAACAACAAAATCTGTTCATCCGTTACCGTGGCTGTAAGAAGTTGCTGATGGTAATGATGTTTTCAGTTTACATTCCCAAAATGACTAAATGGACTTTTGAAGGCCACCAGGATCTTTCTCCTTTAGCCTGTAATGACCACAAGACAGATAATGGCCAATGTTTGACTAACTCGTTATGTCTGTGAGCTAATGGACCGTGTTAGACCACCGCCCGATGACAGCCCCTTGCTTGCACAGACAAGAGGGAACAGGGGAGTAAGAAAGATAGGACAGTGAGAAAAACAGGGGAATGAGAAAGGAAAGCCAGAAAGAAAATCAAAACGAATGGCTTAAAAGAAAACGTGTGGGGGCGTCCGGGTAGCACAGCGGTCTATTCCGTTGCCTACCAACACGGGATCGCCGGTTCGAATTCCCACGTCACCTCCGGCTTGGTCGGGTGTCCCTACAGACACAATTGGCCATGTCTGCAGGTGGGAAGCCGGATGTGCGTATGTGTCCTGGTTGCTGCACTAGTGCCTCCTCTGGTCAGTTGGGTCGCCTGTTCAGGGGGGAGGGGGAACTGTGGGGAGTAGCGTGATCCTCCCATGCGCTACGTCCCCCTGGTGAAACTCCTTACTTTTAGGTGAAAAGCGGCTGGCGACTCCACATGCATCAGAGGAGGCATGTGGTAGTCTGCAGCCCTCCCCAGGTCAGCAGAGGGGGTGGAGCAGTGGGACTAGACTGGGGATGGCTCAAAAGAGTGGGGTAATTGGCCAAGGGGGGGGGGGAATCCAAAAAAAAAAAAGAAAATGAAGAGGAAAGTTGGGCAGAGTAGGCCCAATCAGTAGCCTAAAAATCAATATGTATATCTGCCATGCTGAAAGTCCAAATAGTCAGGAGAGCAGTGCTTCATGTTTTACCTAGAAAAAAATGCATGCTGTCTAAAACTCACAAAACATGGCATGTGGTAGTCTGCAGACACCCCCCCCCCCCGCCCCGGTCCCCAGACCAGCAGAGGGGTTGGAGCAGCGACCACGACGGCTTGGAGAGTTGGGTAATTGGCCAAGTGCAACTGGGGTGAAAAAAAAAAGGGGGAGGATCCTTAAAAAAATGTGTGTCTTCTATCAGTAAAGTAGAAGGAAAAAAAGTTAGCCATTTGAGAAAATAAAAAAACACCATCCCCCCCTCCACTTCTCAAAAAAAAAAAATCCCCTTACTTTTCTTTTTTCCTTCCATCCCTTCATTTCCTTTATCCGGCCTCTTCTACGGGGCCCTGGAGTACAAATCACAATAACAAATAGCCAGGATCCTTGTCAACAGGCACCCACCTTCTCCAGCAGGAGTTAATGTCGTTGTGGTTTCTGATTTGTCGTTGTGGTTTCTCTGCTGTTAATTTGATTTGTAATTTGTCGCTGTGATTCCTTATTTGTCATTGTGATTTCCCATTTGCCGTTGCGTTTGGCGAGCTGTTGTTGTGCTTGCCTATTTGACATTTTATTTTGTGGTTCGCCGTCGTGATCCCCTATTTGTCGCTGCGATCCCCTATTTGTCGTTGGGATTTCCTCTTCGCCGTTGTGATCTGCACTTCAGGGCCACCGTACTTGCTTAACGATCACACTCCATATGTTCGGGTTAATTGCTGCGATGACCATTTTCACTGTTTGTGCTGAGTCTGAGCTGACTCACTGTAATGTGGAGACTGTTCACTTGACTGAGCGCCCTATCAGTAAAAACACAGGAGCTTTAATTAAACAACAAAACTTTGCCACACATTGCTGCACGGAGATGGGCAGGAGGATTGGGAGTAGGTATGTGTGTGTGTGTGTGTGTGTGTGTGTGTGTGTGTGTGTGTGTGTGTGTGTGTGTGTGTGTGTCGGATGAGTATGTGTGTGTTTTGTGTCTGTGCCGGATGAGTATATGCTTGTGTGCATCCATGTATATATAGATATATCTGTGTGATAGTGCATGCATTTGAGCATGTGCATGCATGATCAATTCATCAGCAGAATTTTAATTATGATAGCAAAAAAATATATAATTACTTCTAAATCGCCGCGAGCATCATCATAATACCATAAGTTGTGATGAATGTGTGTTTTCATCGCTGCACCCAAGGACAGGCTGCCAGCGTGTGGAAAACACCCCTCATCCACAAGTTGTCTCTGCAAATGCGTATGCTCCACTTGGCATCAAATCAACGACAACGCGGGCCCCATCTCTTCCATTAAAACCCACGGAGATGGATTTTCCTAGCGTGAATAAAAAAGGATGAAGAGGAGTTATTGTCTTGATGTGGAAGTTGGTTGGATTTCACAGCCTTAACACAGGACAGAAAAGGAGAGGGACAGAAAAAGGGGGACGCAGGAGAAAAAGACAATGAGAACAAACGAGAGGAGCGGAATGAAGACGAGGCGAAGCCATTAAGGCAGCACTGGGGAGGAGTGGAGATAGCGCCCAATTGAGCTGTATCCCTCCCCTTGATGGAGTTAGCCTGCCCTCTCATTATCCTCCGAGCACATGAAAACACATCGTCTCGCGCTCATTTCTCCCGCAGACTAACGTTTTATTTCCCCTGGCTGCTCGTTCCCTTGCCTTTTGGTCCATCTCAGATTAACTGATTGTGCTGTTTTTTCTTTTTTCTTCTGGCTTCCCTCACTCCCCAACTCAGTGGTATCCTATCAAGTGCCACCAAGGGCCATGCATGTGCAGCTTTGTTTTCGAGCCAAATGCCACCCCAGCTTATTCTTCACTAATAACTGGCCCCTTTCTGGTTGAAAATGACCTGATGGGTGAAATCAGTCAGCGCAGTATTTATATTAGTAACCACAAGGCTGGTGGTTTACTAAACAATACCCAGTCTGAGCACAAAACAAGCTGCATCAGCAAATGCTGTAGTACGATGATGGGAGAATGCTGTTCTGTTTCCATAGAGACTCACATGAAGCAGGCCCGATGGTGTTTTAAGCCCCCAGCGTACTCTTCAAGGCAGCGCTGCATGGAAGGCACTCCCCGCCCCCTACAGTTTCAGCCAATCGCAGCACCGGCGCTAGATTTCAACCTTTTCCCCTCCTTCTGCAGTGAAGGAGTTCGACTCAAACAAACGTCCATCTTAAAAGTGCAGCGTTTGGCGTAAATATCCTTTTAAACGAAAGTTTGACTCGTGTACATTCACAAAAAGACCCTAGATTGCATTTTGGCGACAGTTTTGCTTTAACGTACTTAGCTGCTGTGTCTAGATGTCTTACAACTTATCTAGCAACAGCTGGATGCCTAAAGGAGGTTTGAAAAGACACCCACTCAACCATGCTTTTTTGCAGCTCACTTAAAACTAGGTTGTCTTGTGGTTGTTTAAATAAGCAGAATGGGAGACATAGGCTAATGCCAAACTACATAGCAATAGCACTACTCAGTCGCTCTCATAACCAGCCCAAAAAATGAATTGGCTGCCTGGAACCTAGCTAGCGCTAACTGCTAGCCCATTACTAAGTAAACTCTGTCCTGCACGGATAAGTTTAAAAGTAGTACATGCCAACATAAACTGAATGCTCACCACTGCCAGCTATTTGAACAGATTGACTGCATTTGAGCTAACCTTGGCTTAAAATAGCTAGCTAAAATCTACGATCGCATCTGTTCACGGTTAGCTAGCTAGCTGAGGTGTCCGTTCAGCAAAGAAAATCCCTAGCAGCTAGTGTTGGCTATATTTCAAAGCATATGTCACTTTTTTTAAAAACATTTTGATTGGATGACACTGTTGGGGGCGGGGCGTGCCTTCCAATGCAGCGCTGCCTGGAAGAGTACGTTGGGGGCTTAAAACACCATCGAGCATGAAGCAGTCAAGAGTCTGACTGCTTCAGTTTAGCCCCAGTGATGCAGCAAGTGTTTCAATCTGACATCAACTTAATTTGCTGAGCCTTGGTTTTGTTTTGCACACACGCACACACACACACACACACACACACACACACACACACACACACACACACACACACACACGCACACACACGCACACACAACCAAATTCACTGAGGCATGAAGGGAGCATATTCCAACTGTGCTGGGCCACACTGCACAGATGGTGAAAAACAATGTTGTTTGTTTGAGCTTGTTTGTATAAAACTGTATGTCCATGTTCTCTAGAGCCTTACTTTGGATGAGGCATTCACGGAATTCCCTTAGAGACAGTTATCTCCCTCTCTCTGTGTGTGTGTGTGTGTGTGTGTGTGTGTGTGTGTGTGTGTGTGTGTGTGTGTACGGTGGCCTAGTGGTTATCGTGGTCGCCTCACATCAAGACCGTCCTGGATTCGAGCCCCAGGGTTGTCCAACTTTGGGGGTCGTCCCAGGTCGTCCTCTGTGTGGGTGTCCTCCGGGAGCTCTGGTTTCCCCCCACAGTCCAAAGACATGTAAGTCAGGTGAATCAGCCATACTAAGTTGTCCCTAGGTATGAATGAGTGTCATCCCTGTGATGGTCTGGTGGCCTGTCAAGGGTGTATCCCTGCCTACCGCCCAATTACTGCTGGGATAGGCTCCAGCATCCCGCAACCCTGACTAAGGATAAGTGGTTTGGATAATGGATGAATAAAAAAATATATATATATATTTTTTTTTTTCCCGAAACCGTCAATGGTGTTGAGTGCTTGACTAATGAGGAGCGGAATATATATATATATATATATATATATATATATATATGTGTGTGTGTGTGTGTGTGTGTGTGTATATATATATACTGCTCAGTTTAGGAAGCTGGGTTTTGTCGAAATAAAAACCATATTGTCATTGAAAATTACACTACATCTCATTTAACTTCTGGACCCAAGGATGCTGATAGACAAAACGCGGTCTCCAAATGACTGATCACAGGGTGTTCGACCCCGAACCCTCCCTTTTTCTGCTAGTACAGACTGATAAGGAAGCGTGAGCAATGCATCTAATATAGCTATTCATCCTAAAGATACAAAACAACGGAGGATAATATATAAAATAAAAGTTGTTTTATTCTGAAAAATTATGGGAGCTGGAGGCACAACGCATTGTGTGTATGTGTGTGTGTGTGTTCAGCTGTCCAGATGTTACCAGGCAACACCTGGACTTTTTTTTTTCCCAGTTGGAAAAACAATACATTAAAGTTGTCCAAGTGGGCTCTTGATAATGGCAGTTTTGGTGTATATTTTGCTGCAAAACAATGCAGCAAAACACATTTCTGTGTTTTGGGAGTAATAAAACTGTAATGAGATTAGAATAAAGTGCTATAAATGTACATGCTCAGACCATCACTCAAGAATACAGCCATCTCATTAGTTTCCATCGATGCAGCTCCAAGAACTGCGTCAGTGTGATAGTGTGATAACAGAGATCGCAGACCTGTTTTCCTGCTTCATAGTTTTGGGAGAGAACTGCTGATAATGCCAAATAACATATTCTGGATTTCCAAAACGGTCGATGTTCCCTTTCAGCTGTTTGAAGACTGGTTGTTTGAGGAGGCTAATTTCAGTGCATATGGTACTTTTTTCTTCAGCCCTGTGAGACGAATAATAGTTTATACAGACACTCTGAATGTCAACAAATTAACAAGTTAAACATCCCAAAGATTACACGAGTCACCAGGGACCTCGATATGTGCAGAGAAGACTCAAATACACTATTACATGTGCGCGTGTGCGTTGTGTGTGTGTGTGCACATCAGCATGAATGTAGACACAACTGGGAGTAACCAGGGATGTTTGTAGCCACAGAAGCAAGTTAATGCACACAAATGTCCAACATATGTGTTCACTCACAAACCGGCCTACATACGCACATGTCAGAGACAGAAGGTGAGCACTATAGCAGGTCAGGACAAGTTACGTTAGTTAGAGAATTCAAATGAACAGAAACTGGGCACACACAGAGGCGCCAGAACACCATTCCCATGAACACAGAGATAGAATGTGTTGAAATGCTTAAGAAAATAAAGCCGGCAATAAAAATAAAAGTGTAAATTAAATGTTTGTCCAATGTCTTTCAACTAGTGGATCTGTCCACCATGAGTGCACCCTCAAAGCAGTTTTTTTTTCTTTTTTATAAAAATGTCACATTTCAGTTGGTGTCTATGGTCTTCGCGCCTGGTATGGTGATGAAGATTTAGTCTTCACCACGGCTAAGATGATCTAGTCAGATGGCTCACCATCTCCCGAAGGGAGGAGATCCATAAATCCAGGTCCAAGTGAATCCAACTTGTTTCCCAAAGGTTCTGCCTGATGTCACCGGGTTGGGTAAAAACCTATCCAGGACTCTGAAAACAATAATCGAACCTGCCTCTGCACGCTCTGTGGACCACTCGCCGGTTGACCCACTATCAGAAGACTCAACACCACGCATTGGTCTCTAACATTGTGTGTAGATTTTACTTATTCTTGTAATCAACTCTGTACTTTTCTGTGTTGTTTTTCTGTCTGCCTCGTGTGTATCAAAGTCATCTAACAAACTCTGCAATTTCTGGTAGGTGCAGGAAATGGCGCTTTGTTAACTGCGCTTGGAAATACTATGAAATTTCTACAAAAGTGACTAGGAATTATATAATTTTAAGACATCTAATACGAAGACTAAATAAAAAAAGACATGTTTTTTTTTCTATCAGATTATTTCGTAACTATACTGGATGCCTATTTTTCCAGTTGGTTACACCCGTGGGTGCTTATTTAGGCATGAAGCAAACTAGCACATTTGGCATCAAGACGATTTGTGTCTCCCTGCAAGGAAGTCTTTGTGAACGTAACATTTCGGAGGCCATACCCCCCTGCCAAGAAACATTTCAAGGGACAACAGAGGTACAAACACATGCACAGTTTGACTGCGCCCTCTCTCTCCCACTAGTGCTTCACTGTGAACCCCGTTGCCTTCGACTCTCATTCAACCTGCATGACGTCTTGGTCCTCCCCTTTACCTCCCACCTCCCACAACGCCACTCTCTCTTTACTCAGCTGCATGTTCAGCACCCCTCTCTTCTCTCACACACCCCTTCTGTCCCCACACCTCCTCTTCTGGCTTTCCTAACTCCCCTTAGGCACACACAGTCTGCCATCTCTCTCTCTCTCTCTCTCTCTCTCTTCTCTCTCTCTCTCTCTCTCTCTCTCTCTCTCTCTCTCTCTCTTTAGCACTTTGATCTCACAGGGGAGCGGCCCTCTCCTGCTACTATTACACCCTACAGCTTATTCCACTTCAGTCACGCTCCACGTCAGCTATCTCTCTCTCTCTCTCTCTCTCTCTCTCTCTCTCTCTCTCTCTCTCTCTCTCTCTCTCTCTCTCTCTCTCTCTCTCTCTCTCTCTCTCTCTCTCTCTCTCTCTCTCTCTCTCGCTCTCTCTCTCTCTCAGCTGCCCCTCCCTCCACTCAGAACCTCCTTAAGGATGGATGGAAGGCTATATGATGCTTGATCACGTACCTTTTCACAACAATGCCCCCCCCACCCTGATGCCCTTACTCTTTCCCAGTTTCACCTCCCATGCATATCCAGTCTCTGCTTCACTGTTGCTTCACACACACAAACACACCTTGTGTGTTTCCACTATGTTCCTTAAGCTACCATTTCACCCCCATGCTCCTCACACTCCTCTAAGAGTCTCTTTTTCCTACCACACACAATGAGGCACTCTCTCTGCTGCCTCTCGCTCCCCTCACAACTGTCATCTTTCATCATATCTTTCCTTTCCGTAACACTCCCCGTCTCCCTCTTTTTCCCACACCCCTGCTCCATCTATTTGTCTCAATCACACAGAGAAAGCCCTGGTTGTCTATTGCTGCTGTATTGTACCCAGGTCTTATTATCCAGGCAAATGTCAGTGTGGATGGATGACACTTGCCTCTCCTCCCTGCCTCCTGTATGGCTGCTGACCTGCAAGTCCGACCTCTGATGGCCGTGCGTCTGATTTACTACTTTCTGTTTGTACTCCCTTCCTACCACCTCTCTTCACGCCATCCTTCCAACTGCCCAAATACCCACTGAATTCTGCTTATATTAGTGAGTGCTCGCTATCTCTTCCCCTCTCTCTTGCACTAAGCATTTTCCCCAGTGAATGTCAAGAGCAGAAAACCTCCTGCCCTGCCCCTTTCAACATTGACTCATCCCTCTGTAAACCCCTTTTTTCCCACGGCACACACACAGCTACCACCATAGGCTATGCATGGCAAATTGTGGTCCTTCATTCACTAACGAACAACCTGGGAGGGATGTTCAGAAGGGACATTTAGTACGGACATTTAGTAGGACACGAGTGCCACTGCTAGGACACATGCGCAACTACAACTGCTGCCGTGGGCTATGCACGGGCAAATTGTGGTCACTCACTCACTCATGGATGACCTGGATGTCTGCTATTGCCCCCTTTCTCATTTAACACTGCCTTGCTGCACCTGCATATGCAGTACATGTGTGCCATGGGTCTGGACACCCACTTCAAATGTTATCACGCAGGTGTTATCAGTGGTTATCAAGCCTCATAGATATGGGTGCAAAGGGGCCTGCTGCACCTATTAGTAGGTTCAGAAGGCTGTTATCTTTCAAATGATTGATCACAGATACGAATACAAGAAGACTCCAGATCCAGTCCAAGAGGAATTTAGCTCGCCGCTAAACCTGTGGAGCCTGCGCCCATGTCACGTGAGCATCAAGTTTCTATCAAGTCAGTTTTATTTGTATAGCCCATCCATCCATTATGCAAGCCGCTTATCCTAAAACACTTGAAAGAACACTCACTTGACTAACAACAATCTGTTTGAACAATTCCAGTCTGGTTTTCGCTCCATGCACAGTACAGAGACAGCCTTGGTGAAAATCACTAATGATCTGTTGATTGATGGCAGCTGACTCTGAGCTCTTAACCATACTTGTCCTCCTTGATCTGAGAGCAGCCTTTAATACCATATCACATAACACCCTCCTAGAAAGATTAGCTTCCACTGGAATAACTGGCACTCCCCTTGACTGGTTTAGATCATATCTCTTAGGCAGCACTCAGTGTGTCGAATTTAAAAATTTTAGATCACGGTCCTTTTCTGTTACTACCGTTGTTCCCCAGGGCTCTGTATCGGGATCCCTTCTATTTATTATTTACCTGCTACCTCTTGGCCACATTTTCAGGAAATTTGGCATTCAATTTCACTGCTACACAGATGACACCCATCTTTATCTATCCACCAAGCCTACCGCCACTCTTCTGCCTACTTCCCTTTTTGACTGCTTACTAGAAATTAAATCCTGGTTTTCGTACCACTTCCTCAAACTTAATAGTGATAAAATGGAGGTCCTCCTAGTAGGCACTAAGTCTACTTTGGCCAAGCCTGATAGTTTTTCTGACTATTGACAGTTCTATAGTTCCTCCATCGCCTCAGGTTAAGAGTCTGGGAGTCATCCTGAACAGCACATTATCTTTTGAAGCTCATATCAACAATGGTACAAGGTCTGCATACCTCCACCTACACAATATTAATCATCTTCAACCATCACTTACACCTAAAAGCAAAGCCATACTCACTCACACCCTGGTTACATCCCATATTGACTACTGCAATTCTATCCTCTTTGGTCTTCCCCTCAAGTGTCTTCATAAACTTCAATCGGTCCAGAATTCAGCTGACTGTATCATTACCAGAACTCCTTCCATAGATCATATTACTCTTGTTCTTCAGCAACTCCATTGGCTTCTTGTTAAATACCACACTGACATCAAGATCCTGCTCTTCACCTTTAAGGGCCTTAATAACCCTAGATCTCCTTCGTATCGTTCTGAACTCCTTCATATCCACACGTCCTCCCGCACTCTGAGATCCTCTTCTGCTCACCAACTCACTACACCATCGGCCCGTTTGACAACCATGGGGACTAGAGCTTTCAGTCATTCTGCCCCCCACATCTGGAACTCTCTCCCACAAGACATTGGCAACATTGACTGTCTTTCAACCTTCAAATCCTATCTCAAATGCACCTTTTCAAACTAGCATATTCAGTCTGATACACGCTTCATTGAGTTATGTGCAGATGATGATTTTACACTTATCTGTTTTATTAACTTTTTATTGTGTACCCTGCTTTGTTTTGATTTTATGCTGTCTGATACAGCGCGGCTTTTTTTAATTTATTTTTTTACTGTGTTCTGTAAGGTGTCATTGAGTGCTCTGAAAGGCGCCCACAAATAAAATGTTTTACTATTATTAATTAGGGTTGTGGGATGCTGGAGCCTATCCAAGCGGTCATTGGGCAGCAGGCACAATGTATAATGTATGTAATTTGTACAGCCCATTATCACAAATTACAAATTTGCCTTAGTGGGCTTTTTTTCTGTCTGCAAAAAGGAAAAGAAAAGATGGCTGGCATTCCTTTATTCTCAGTGGAAAATGCAATATCTTTAAGATAGTTTCTGCATTAAAATGTGTTTTGATAACATTTCTAGCGAGAAATGTACATTTCATTTATAATCTTAATTCAGTGAATGTATATGATCTTTAGTTTGTTAGTTATTATGAAGATTTTTCAGGTCTTGCCAGAAAATTGCTGAAATGCAATGTTTCTGACATCGAATACAAAATCAAAATGTGCTTCTACAATACTTGCTAAAATATCCTAAATAAATCAACATTTGTATGCCCCCCCCCAATTAAACACCCAAATACAGTATAATTTATTCTGCGGCTGAAGTAAACATTTGAAATATTCTGTAGATATATTTTAGTTTTTTCTCCGTTTTTGTGGAAATAGTGATAAACATCTTTTAAGGTAGTCATTTTTGACCAATTTACATATTTTAAGGTAGTCATCTTTGACTAATTTACAACCAAACTACTAATTCTGGCCTACTTTGAAGCTTACTTTCCTGAGAAATGCAAGATCTTTCTTTTCAGACCTAACCCTGACCCGAGTAATTCAGGGTCAGCAGGGTTGCAATAAGTCTTCTTCTTCTTTTGGCTTGTTCCCTGTGTCCCTGTTCCCAGGGGTCACCACAGCAGAGTTGAGATTTTCCATCGGTACCCTGTCAGGGCACAGCACTGATGGCAGTCATTGCCAATCTGGGCGGGCCTTGACTGGTCCGGTATGGTCTTGTCAATCCGCATAATGATTTGGCAAAATTTTACGTCAGATGCCCTCCATGGCACAACCATTAACCCTATGGATGGGGGCAGAGGTAAAGCGCTGGATGCCATGCCAGTATTCATGGACTTGCGCCCATGCCTGTTGCCATAGGACTGCAATATGTAAAGGTGACTTATTTTAAAAAACAAACAAGCAAACAAAATAACTTTTATTTCATGTACTGGGCCTTCAAACAGCTCAGCCTTAGCACAGACCTAGTTTCAGAGAGGCCTTTGGAGACCCAAAACATGAAATGAAAGTTATTTTGTTGGTTTGTTTATGTGAGCTGGATTCCTCTTAGACTGGATCTGGGGTCTTCTTGTATTCATATGGTGAGCAACCATGTGAATAGATGATAACGGCCTTCTGGCCATTATCATCTGATGGCCTTCGGGTCTAAGGACAGGATGTTGTGTTGCTGTAAAGCCCCTTGAGGCAAATTTGCAATTTGTGATATTGGGCAATACAAATAAAATTGACTTGACTTGTGAACCTACCAGTTGGTTTGGCAGGCCCCTTCTAACAGATATCTATGAGGATGATAGTCAAGTCAAGTCAATTTTATTTGTATAGCCCAATATGCTCATTCAATCGAGTGATAACAGTCAAAGCGGGGGGCCTGGGCCTGTTCACAAACATGGTCAACGTACATCTGCTTCATCTTGGTAGGGTTAAGACCTGTTCTCTTCATTGGCTGCAATGTTAAAGAGCCAACCTTCTGTCACCTTCGACTGTTTGATCGCTTATTTTGTGTTTAAGCACAGTGTATAACACACTACAGGTTGTGGCATTGGCATAGTCTTATATTTCTGTTGTTAGATTACTGCGATGCTGCAAAAAGGTGATTTAAATTAGGGTAAAAAATTCTAACAACTCTGATATTACTGTTGGTCTTGGTTAGTCGTTTAGCAATTTGTGACCCTCGATCAATCGTCGTGAAGTTGTTTGACAACAACACATTAAAGATATGTCTATAGCACCCTTATCATATCATATGCTCTGTCTAAACACAACAGAGGAGTGACGACAGACTGTATCAAAGGCGACAGAAAGTTGGCTTTTTAACACCAAGGGCAACCAGGAGAACGGATCTTTACTGAGATGAAGTGGCAGTGCGTCGGCCATGTTTGTGAAAAAGGTCTATTGCTCCCACTCCCTGGATGTGGCAGACTTTCACTCTACCACTTCCCCCTCTCCTTTCTGCTCCATCCTCAACGCCCATCACCACTCTGCTCACTTCCGATTTTCAATCCCCTCTCTCGCTTTGCATCTTGTTCACACTGGGCTGATTCCAGCTGTTCTCCGGTCTGCGCTCAGCAGGAGACGTAACTGCCCCTGCCTCCCTCTCTCGCTCCCGTCACACACACACACACACACACACACACACACACACACACACACACACACACACACACACACACACACACACACACACACACACACACACACACACACACACACACACACACACACTTTTTTTTTACCCATTCAGTAGTTCACTCTTACTGTGCCCTCTTCCACATCATTCCCTCCTTACTGGCATGCTATCCCTCGCTCGTTTCTTTTGCTCTCCTCTCTCCTTTCCTTCTCTCTCTCTCCTTCCATCCTTTTGTCCTCCCGAGCATAACATTTCACACGAAGCTGTTTACCACCTGCCCCATCGCAAAGAAAATGCAACCATCCTTCCATCCCTCCGTCCCTCACTACCTCATCCAGGGAGTGGAGTTACACCCCAAACAGTGTGTGATGAGCAGACAGAAAGTCGGCTTACTGCGCCAGTGTTGCATTTCGAACCCTCGCTTACCTTCCCTCGCTGTATCCCTCCACCCATCAGCCTCCATTCCCTCCTTCTCCTTCTGGTCTGTTCTTTGCTCCGCAGTCAGATATGCTGACACTTAACTGCAGATTTCACAGTCCTAACCCCCCCTCCCTCTCAACACTGGGAACTTGTTTGAATCTCTCTGTCACAGTGCACTCATGACAACACAGCCTTCATCTCTCTTTCCTCTCTCTCTCTCTCTCTCTCTCTCTCTCTCTCTCTCTCTCTCTCTCTCTCTCTCTCTCTCTCTCTCCTCCTGTCTTCTTTTTTATCATCACACAGGTTTTTTTCTTTCTTTCATTTCTTTTTAGGGAGCAAGTCATGCCCTGCACCTGCCAGTTTGGGCTGTGATCTTTTCAAGTGGGGCTTGAAAAGATGGGAAAAAAATAAAGAAAAGATAAAAGGGTTTAACCATAGTAGCACAATTCCGCTCTCGTTCTCCACCTCATTTTGGGGGCTTTAGGTGGGAGGGTCACAGATAGTTAGGTGTCACAAGCAATCAGTCAATCAAGTCAACAACTAGGGATTCATTTAGAAAAAAAATAAATAACAAAAAACAAATGTAACGAAAAATGAATCATGCACCTACATAGTTTGGGTTGAATAAATTTATCTGTTAAAAATACTAACAGGGCCATCTAGCCTCACTTGACTCACCGGCTACATAACTTTTTGCAAGGTGACTAAATGACTAAAGTGCACATTATTCAACAGTTTTAGACTTGTGGTTGCATTTGGTAGTTGCCATGTGTCATCCCACGGGCTGTTACTATAAAATGCTCAAGTGTTCTTTGCCAGTCTGCACAATTTACCAAGTTAAATCTTTTCTTACTGAAGCATTTCCACAGACATAAAACCCAAGTGTTTGCTAAAGCATGCAGTACAAGCCCCTGCAGCGAAGCGAGCCAGTGCTCTGTAACTAAGAGAACAAAAGTACTGGGTCTGCACAGGGCAGGGAAGGAGCATTTAGGAATTCAGCCAACAAGGCGGAATAATTCCCACTAAAAGGGTTTTAAACAATGCAATGTATGCCTTCGAATGGGTGCATGTGCAGCTGAGCACCGAGTGTGTCCACTTGTGTGTGTGTGTGTGTGTGTGCACATGTGCATGTAGTATGTGCAGACATTGACACCGCCCGTGTCTGCCAGCGTACCCTTTCTTTGTAGAAAGACATTTTTTGAGTGTCCTCTGACACAAAGGTGGTTGTAGCAGACTATTCACCTCATTCATAATTCAGCCTATGAACTTGCACTGTCTGAGGAACAAGGGGCAGAGGAGACAGTGAGAAGCGGGGGGGGCATAAAGGACAACACAATGGTGCAAAAGATTTCACCGTAAGTAATCTGGACTGCGCTAGTGAACCGGCAGTGTTTGACATTGTGTATAAGTATGTGTCTTTGCATGGGTATGTCTATGCATGCACACATGTGCCAAGCATGAATATGTATGTCCCAGAACGGGAGTCAGCCATCACAGCAACATTAATGGTTGACTGAGACCGAAGCCAATTTCTTTTTCATTGGCAAGCGAGAGGAGACGGGCTTGATGGTCTGTATCTCTCCTTCTCCCTTTAATCTCCTTTAGTAGTTTGTTCTTGAGAGGCTGTTCCTCCCTTTTTCTGCCCTCTATTCTCCCTTTGCTGTCCTTCCTATGCCTCTCTATTGCTTCCGTGCTTCCATCTATCCACCCTTTCTCCTCCGCTGGGATCTCAGACAGAATTTGATCTGCTCTCACCCAAACAGTGAGTGGAATTTAGAGAGTTCAGGGGAGCTAATTAAAACAGCTCAGATTGATGTATATGGTCGTCAAGTGAGTAACAGAGAGTGATTTGCGGCAGGCAGTTGTCTGACTGAGTGCTGTCAAATCAAATTTATTTATGAAGCACATTTAAAAACAACAGTTGACCAACATAATTAACAATCAACAGAGCAACAAAGCAACATACAACAACACAATAAAAACAAACTTTCCATTGTGTGTGTGTGTGTGAGAGTGTGTTTGTAAATGTGTGTGAGTGCCAGTCACTGTGTGATTTATTTCTCTACCACCCCATGGGGTGGATGAAGACAATGGATACTCCTCTATCTCTTCTTCACGCACAGACACACACACACACCTAAAATGATACTTTCCCCCCATTTCTCCCCAATTGTACTTGGCCAATTACCCCACTCTTCTGGATCGTCCCAGTCACTGCTCCACCCCCTCTGCTGATCCAAGGAGGGCTGCAGACTACCACATGCCTCCTCCGATACATGTGGAGTCACCAGCCACTTCTTTTCACCTGACAGTGTGGCATTTCGCCAGGAAGACGTAGCACATGAGTGGATCATGCTATTACCCCCAGTTCCCCATCCCCCCAAAACAGGTACCCCGACCGACCAGAGGAGGCGCTAGTGCAGCAACCAGGACATACACCCACATCCGGCTTCCCACCCGCAGACACGGCCGATTGTGTCTGTAGGGATGCACGAGCAAGCCAGAGGTAACATGGGGATTCGAACCGGCGATCCTCGTGTTGGTAGGCAACGGAATAGACCGCTATGCTACCCGGACGGCCAAATGACAGCTTTTAATGAAGAGAGGTGAGGGCATGCAAGAGGTGACAGTGGCATCACTGCAACCCTGAATGCTTTATGACTAATGTTAATTTCATGCTAATGTGCCCACTGTTTGCCACCCTGGACATTTATAAATAACCCTCTGCAGTAACAGAGGAGGGGCATGAGCGGGAGAGAGGAGGAGAGAAAGATATCGATGAAAAAGAGACAAAAGGTTATCATTATATTGTGCTTTGTTTGTGCGTGTGTGTTTATGTGTCTGTGTACATATGGCAGGAGAACAATTGTTCAAGTCATGAAAAAGAAATCAATGATTTACTTCCCCATCAACTTTGTCCCCAACTCTGTCTGTCTCTCTCTCTCTCTCAATCCCTTTTGTCTGAGTCTGGGATCCCCTTGATGATGATACATCTCAAGGGGTTTATCCTGACATAAATGCCTGTACATCTCTGGTGAAGAGAGACCTTTATAAAACCTACCGAATAACTCCTTTTCCTTCTTTCCACTCCAAACCCCCCTTCTCTCTCTCTTTCTTGTGTAAGCTCTCCTTTCTCAAAATCTCCACCTTTATTTACCTCTGCGGCCTATAAATGCCCCTGCAGTGACTGCAGTCGTTGACCAACATTTGTTGACGTTCAGAGTGTCTGTATAAACTATTCGTCTCACAGGGCTGAAGAAAAAAGTACCATATGCACTGAAATTAGCCTCCTCAAACAACCAGTCTTCAAACAGCTGAAAGGGAACATCGCCTGTTTTAATCAAACGTTTTAGTAATCTCGAATATGTTATTTGGCATTATCAGCAGTTCTCTCCCAAAACTATGAAGCAGGAAAACAGGTATGCGATCTGTGTTATCACACTGATGTATTTCTTGGAGCTGCATCGATGGAAACTAATGAGATGGCTGTATTCTTGAGTGATGGTCTGAGCATGTACATTTATAGCACTTTATTCTAATCTCATTACAGTTTTATTACTCCCAAAACACAGAAATGTTTTGCAGTAAAATATACACCTAAACTGCTATTATCAAGAGCCCACTTGGACAACTTTAATGTATTGTTTTTCCAACTGGGAAAAAAAAAAAGACCAGGTGTTGCCTGGTAACAGCTGGACAGCTGAACACACACACACACACACACACACACACACACACACACACACACACACACACACACACACACACACACACACACACACACACACACACACACACACACACTAACACAGAATGCCTTTTCCTTAGCCATTATTATCACACTAAAATCAGATGAAAAGTTCTAGTGTGATAACCCCCCTGTGCAAATAGTATATTCCAAGATGAATGACAGGAAAGGGCAAATATTCCAGCATGCAGGTGATCAGAGAGTGTGAGTATTTGCATGCACATTTGGAGATGGGTGGGGGGTTAGTCTCTTGGCAGAAAAGCCAAGTGCCTGAACTCTGATTTCCTCAAATCATTAAGAGAAGGAAAAAAAAACCAGGCCACAGTGCAACAGAGCCACAGGTATGAGTATAAAAAAAAACAGAAAGGAAAAATAGGGGCGAGAGAAAGGAGGGGGGGTAATCTGAGAGGGCAGAGAGAGGCACGAGACAGGTATCCCAGGACACATTTACACAGATGTGAGATGTCAAGCAATCGGGGGACAATCACTGTTTTGTCTAGTCTGCATGTTAACACGACAAATCATCTGTATTACTTCTATCAACCCCACTTACTGATATTGTGCTCTGTAACACGGCGCTCAGGGTGCGAGTAGAACACCGCAAGGATTACACGAGTTCCCCTTGTTCTGCCTGTCTTTTCCTTTTCTCCCCTCCCTCTCACCAGCTCTCCCTCGCTCACTCTATCCCAGTCCTCTGGAGCCCTAACATTATACAGCATAATGGAATATCGACAGAGTCGCTCCACTGTGCTTTAGACTGAGACATTTCAGCTAACAGACGAGCCCTTATTCTAGTCTAAAATGGGGGACCAACTTGCTTATAATGCAAGGGAGCATAAAGAGCGCGGTATGGAGTGCATCTGATGGATCGAATATTACAATCCAAACCTTATCACTGTGCAAGGCACTGGGCTGAATCCCCGATGAGCGCAGTGCACTCACTAAACGCTCATTTGCTCAGCTCAGTCACACGGGGTTCTCTCGCCATCTCTGGTCTCGCTCATCTTTAGCGTCTCTGTCCGTCAGTCTCTCCTAAATCTCCCTTCTTCAACCCCCCCCCCCTCTCTCCTCTTTTGCTTTCGGTCTGCTTATTTGAACTGTCTCTTACTCTTCACGTATATTTCTCTCACCCCTGTCTTTCCCATCTTCTCTCTTTCCATCTCTCTTTCATTCCCTCTGGTTTTGTGAGGATTTCCATGGTAACAGGTGAAGGAGGCTTGAGGTTGACACCAGAGAGTGAGCCTCTGTCACAAAGAGTGATCTTGTTCCTTAACGCCTATGTGTTATAATGTTCTTGCTATTTGTGATATGTCACATTAGAATAATGGATTCACCCTAAAACACTTAATTTCAAATTATTCTGCTGGCACTAGACCATCATCAGCTGGTCCTGAGATTCTTCCAATTCTTCATTCGGAACTGAAAAGCAAGATGCTCGATTCGTTTCAGGAATGAAATGGAGCGGTCCCTGTTTTCATTATAATGATGTGCAACATCATACTGGGGGGGGGGGGGGGCAAATGACCGTGCCGCATAGCAAAATGCAACATGTTATAATTTAGGTTGATATGACATTTTGCATACAGCAGAATTCAACCTCTGTGCCCTCTCCCTTTTGGCAATTTCCCAAATCAGAAGGTGGCAGAACAATGGGAAAACATCGTACAGACGGAAGATGTCAATCGTATGAGTAAAGAAAGAACTAATTATGATGTGGTTAAATGGAGTGGAATAAACCACTGCATTTTTGCAGGTTGCTATGGGTCAGTTACATTCTGTCAGAAAGAGGTAGCCAGTTAAGAAAAAGGACACGCATTTTCATGCTGCCACTGAAATACAGCTGCTGGGGCTTAATGACCATTAAAACCGGCAATATGACAGAAGACAAAGTATAATGAAAAGGTGGAGCTGTGGCTCAAACAGCAGTGTAAAGCAAAAAAAAAAATCAATTCAACAACTGCTCAACTTGCTCAGACGAAAAAAAACCCAAAACCTAACATCGTGTATCAATGCCATGATTGTTCAGGTATTTGTAATAATTATATCTGTAATTCAACGGTATAATAAGTGACTCATACAAACTAATTCAAGTACAAAGCATTTTCAAGTATCAACGTGTCTAGTCCCACTGCTCCACCCCCTCTGCTGACCTGGGGAGGGCTGCAGACTACCACATGCCTCCTCTGATGCATGTGGAGTTGCCAGCCGCTTCTTTTCACCTGACAGTGAGGAGTTTCACCAGGGGGACATAGCGCATGGGAGGATCACGCTATTCCCCCCAGTCCCCGCCCCCCGGAACAGGAGCCCCGACTGACCAGGGGAGGCGCTAGTGCAGCGACCAGGGCACATACCCACATTCGGCTTCCCAGCTGCAGACATGGCCAATTGTGTAATTGTGTATGTTGGGACACCCGACCAAGCCGGAGGTAACACGGGGATTCAAACCAGCGAACGTCGTGTTGGTAGGCAACGGAATAGACCGCCACGCCTCCCGGACACCTTTTCCTCTGGATACGCACTATATAGGGAATGACAAAACAAAACCAATGTTTGCCTTCTGATTTGTTCTTGAGTATTTTGACCTTAATTTGACTGTTCCTCTCCTGCCATCCATATTTGTTTGCTATACAGCACATTCATCCATAACTCTCCCTCATCTCTCTTAACGTGAAGCTCTCCATCAGTTGTACCTTCATCCATCTTTTCCTTCCACTCCCTAAGGTGTGTGGAAATACGATGGCTTGTGATTCCAAGATGTCCATCAACTCATTCATCTTTCCCAGTTTTTCCCCTCAGACCCCAATTCCATCCCTTTCTTTTGCCGAAGGGAGCCAAAGAATACACTACAGAACTTATGGATTGATGACCATCTGCCACTAATGACTTGACTATTTGTTCATTTTCCCACCCATACCTGCATCTATCTGTTCCCATGTTTCAACACTCTCCTGTCATGTAACTTCAACATCTGCAATCATTCATCTTTATATCTTTTAATTTTTCAACTTTCCAGCATTGCTTGACTCATCCAGCCCTCCTTCACCCTCACAGATCACAGACTGCTTCCATCAATGTCTTTTGTGTGTGAGTGAGAGAGAGAGAGAGAGAGAGAGAGAGAGAGAGAGAGAGAGAGAGAGAGAGAGAGAGAGAGAGAGAGAGAGAGAGAGAGAGAGAGAGAGAGAGAGAGAGAGAGAGAGAGAGAGAGAGAGTGTGTCTGTGTAGGACCAATTTGAATTTCTCACCATCAAAGTAAGCACATTTTGGCCAGTCATCCCTGCTTCCAGAATCTATTTTAGGGTTAATACTTGGGTTTAGTGTTAGGGTTAGAATTAGGATTAGGTTAACGTTAGGGTAAGGTTTAGGTTTAGGCATGTAGTTCTGACGGTTAAAGGGCAAGGGAATGAATGTAGTCTCAACGAGGGTCCTTACAAATATAGAGAAAAATGTGCGTGCGTGTACACATACATGTACTTGAGAGAAACATTGTCAGTTAGTGTAGTGCTGCTGCATCACCAAATTGGCCTTATATGCGTGTATACAGGTCAGTGCTGTGCTTGTTTTTTATTATAATGTGGTGAGTCTTCTCAGTTTTCCTTTTTTTCTGTTATTGTCATATATCTTCTATGTTAAAATAAATGCCCAATTAAGTCTCTTGTAGTCTCTTTGTGCTTGACTCAGACTTTATTTAAAGGTTGATGCTTAGTTGTTTTCAACAGAGGTGTCCCACCTGGATGATTCCAACAAAGTCAGGTGCAGAGATGCACAGCCTCCTGTAAAATCCACATTCCAGTTGATAAATATAGCAGTTAAGGCATGTCCATCTTTGGATCCCCACCCTTTAACCAATATACATACATCTGTGCACATTTTTTAATGTGCTCCACAAACCTTGCAATATATGTAACCTATTGGTCTCATGATGTAAACCAAGTTGGCAAACGAGGAAATGCCAAAGACACTGATTAGGATATAAAGAAGTTGAGTCAAAAAAACTTTGTGAATGCTTTTACTGCAAAGTCACATTCCATTGTAATAAGGAAACATTTTATAACTGCCTAGTTTGGCAGATTACCCGTGCATTGTACATTTCATCATAGATAGACATATTTAATATATCAGATTTATATGCTTTTATTTGGACCATATCCATAGGCTACAAAATGGAGATGATTTAACTTTAGCAATGGTTTGTGTAGCAAGATTACATAGTCATAATAATTGAATAGTCATAATTGTTCCAGATAATATGTGCTGTCTGGCACAATTCAACCAGAGGGTGCACTTGGAATTATATCGGCACTGGCTAGACATGCAAAAATGTTTGCAAGACCTTCAAAAATCATGTGTATCTGCATGTATTTGGATAACTTAATATCAGCTCTCAAATCTGTTTAATCTATTGATCATTATGTTTCTTTCTTGTGCAACCCAGACACCACCCACCTACACAAATTCACATGAGTTCTCTTTATTTTATTTTATTGTATGTATGTATTTATAACTTGACTTGAGACTGTTATGTGAGAATGCAAGAAGTCATTGTATTCCCACTCTGGTACATAATAGCCTAATCAATGAGACCGCCCTACATGACCAATAAAAGCACATATTTCAATGAAAAGCTTACTCATGCTGCTTATACTTCAACTACTTGCTAACTCGTAGTTACCATAGCACCGGCAAATCAGAGGGCCCAAGGCAAAACAAGAGTTTTTATATAATCCTCTGTTATTACGTCTCTGGGCAAAAAGCCTCCTGAGATGATTTATGTATCTAAGATGGAGTCTACTGAATCCTGCTGGAGGTAGTGACCAAATGAGAAGGATGGAAAAAGAAATAAAATTAAATAACAAAATTCTGTTCATTTCCCCAGATCTTAACCTTCTGCTAAGAGGAAGAGCGGGTAGGTTAGACATTTATTTACCAATATACAGGACAGGATGTAAAATCTCCAGTGCAATACAGCAGGGCATATTCTAACACAAAATCCCTACAAACTGTAACATGTGTACTCAGAATTGAATGGTTGAACAAGGGGCAATCAGGCTCCACAAGACTATCTCGCAGTCAGCACAATCAACTATCCCACCTCATTTAGAAGTTAAAGTGTTGAGCATGTGAGCGTGGGCATGCAGTCGGTTATATCAGGTTTTCACCTTCCTTTACGGATGTTCTGCTGACTTAAAGAACACTTAAAGCCTCCTACAGACTGTGAGATTTTAGCAACCCTATAAGTTTATTGCAAGCCACTGTGCAATATGGATCTAATAAACTTGGGTGCGCCATCAAGTTTGATGTATGTAGACTGTATGATGATAACACCTACTGAATTGCAGGCTACAACCCAAGTCCATAAAAACGTCATCAGCGTGCGTGCCGCATCAGCACATGTAATCAATCTATACCACTGGTAGAGCAGCATGATGCCAAGCAGGAACCGAGTCACCGAATTCATGAGTTTGGAAAAAAAATCCACAGAAGAGGACCTGGTCGTGGCTTGGAAAAAGAGGCCAACTTGGGTCACAGATGCTAACAGTCTGTTTGTTTGTGTTTAGCGCCACCAAAGATTCTGTGTCGCGTTGATCAGTGCGTCATTTCGTGCTGCATTTCTATTGGTTGGTTAGTAGACGTACGTAGGTCACAGCAGCAGTCACATTGTGAGATGGTCAACCTAAATTTCTGACACTGTCAGACATTTGTCCCAGGTCAGTCGCAAGACCGTAATAACGGCTGTTTTTGAACCTGTCTCACAGTGCAACGTAGGACCACCGGTTTGGAGCCACGACCAAAGATATCGCCATGTTTAGTCATCTTCCATCTGAGACGGCCCAAATTCACACAGTGTATACCGGCCTTTAGACACCTTGAGAAAATGCAGCAATATGTCCCAGTGTCCTGAAACAGTATCCCTCTATAGCCTCTAACAGCAGACTCACCATGCCAAATTCATATCTATACAATGAGTCACTGATAGGCCCTGCTATTACAGCTTTTGAGACCATCTCTCTTAATAGTTTGACTAAGCTCGTGTCAGTTTCTCAACCAACTACTTGCCTACTTGACCCCTTACCAGCAAAACTTTTTAAAGACCTTCGACCTTTCCTGGGACCTACAATGCTAGACATTGTCAATTTATCCCTTACTACTGGCATTGTTCCCAGCAGTTTTAAGACAGCTGTGGTTAAACCTCTACTTAAAAAACTGCACCTCTGTCTAGGGTCTCTTAATAACTATCGACCAGTCTCTAATCTTCCACTATTTTCTAAAGTACTAGAGACAGTGGTGTATCAACAACTTGCAACCCATATAGAAGAAAACCATCTATATGAACCTTTTCAATCAGCTTTCAGGCCCTGTCACTCCACTGAAACTGCTCTGACCAGAGTGGTGAATGATCTTTTACTAGCTATGGACTCTGATTCCACTTCTGTGCTTCTACTATTGGACCTCAGTGCAGCCTTTGACACTACTGATCACTGTATACTATTAGACAGATTAAATTGTAATTTTGGTGTCTCTGGTTTAGCTCTCTCTCTTGGCTTAAGTCCTACTTATCTGGAAGAACACATTGTGTCTGCTACAGTAATATTACATCAGAATTCTCTGACATTAAATATGGTGTACCTCAGGGCTCAGTTCTTGGCCCTCTGCCTTTCTCCCTTTATATTTCACCTCTTGGCAAAATGATATACAGTGATGGAATAAATGTTCACTGCTATGCTGATGATACTCAGCTGTATGTGCCTATAAGGGCTGATGATCACACTCAAATGACTAATTTAGAGGCCTGCTTGGCACCTGTGAAAAAATGGATGTCACTAAACTTTTGTTTTTAAATTTGGAGAAAACCGAGATGCTAGTCATTGGCCCTGCTAGACTCAGGCACCAATTTGATGAAGTAACGGTAACAATCGACAACTTTGTGATTTCACAGTGTGGCGGCCAAAAATCTTGGTGTTATGTTTGATCCCAGCCTTTCCTTTGATAAGCACATTACAGAAATCACCAAGACTAACTTTTTTCACTTACGTAACATAGCAAAAATTCAGTCTTTCCTGTCCATGGCTGATGCAGAGACTCTAATACATGCATTTGTTTCATCCAGACTTGACTACCGTTATGTTATGTTTTCAGGTGCGCCACATGCTATAGTACTAAAAGTCTTCAGATGGTTCAGAATGCTGCAGCTAGAATCCTAACTAAAACTAGAAAATCTGACCATATTACACCAATTCTTGTCTCCCTTCATTGGCTTCCGATCGATGTTAGATCAGACTTCAAGGTGCTTCTACTGACTTATAAAATCCTAAATGGGCTTCCCCCATCTTGCCTGTCTGATCTTAAACTGTACATTCCATCTTGAGCTCTTCGCTCTCAAAATACAGGGCTACTGTGTGTACCCAAAGTTAAAAATAATTCAGCTGGTGGCAGGGCCTTTTCCTATCGGGCTCCGTTCTTGTGGCATAACCTGCCTGCTGCCATCAGACAATCAGACTCTACTGAGTCCTTTAAATTCTAACTTAAAACTCGTCTTTTTGCCTTAGCGTACAATTAGTTGCCTTTAAGTTGAGTGCTTTACAACCTGTACAACATGCCAGGTCACTTTCTGTCTCAAAGAATTTACCAAGCACTGTTCTGCCGATGAGATTATTTATATATCTTATAAATCCATATAATTTTGTTATGCTGTTTTAATGTTATATCCCTCTCTCACGAAAAAGTGTGACTGAATTTTTTTTTCCCCCAACATGGTGATGCTGGTCGCGTGGCTCGGGTCCTGGGCTGTTTCAGTGGCGTCTGGACACTGCTTGGCATCCTCCTAATATTCTCCATATACTTTAGAATTCCATTATAATTATGATATCCTCTTTCAATATTGTATTCTGTAAATTGTGTAAACACAACATACATTGCACGTTGTCCGTCTCGGGAGAGAGACCCCTCCTCTGTTGCTCTCCCTGAAGTTTCTTCCTGTTTTTTTTTCCTCTCCCTGTTAAAGGGTTTTTTTAGGGAGTTGTTCCTTATCTCATGCGAGGGTCTAAGAACAGGATGTTGTGTTGCTGTAAAGCCCCCTGAGGCAAATTTGTAATTTGTGATATTGGGCTATACAAATAAAATTGACTTGACTTGCCAGTGCTACCTCAAGCCTGTCCAACACCCCCCCCCCCATCTCTGCTCGGCTTCTAACCTAACCCAGAAATAGAACCACATTAGTTGAAGAAAGAGTGAGGAAGACAGAAGAGCGTAGCGGCAAGTGTGTGTACTGTGCTGTATACAAACACAAAGGCCAGGTGTATGGGTGAGTTTTTATATTATATTAAATACTGCAAACTACTAAATATTCATGGTGCCATGAACAAATCAAACAGCAGTTCAACTCAATGGACTATAAACAAACAGAAGTACAAATTTCATACCATTAAACATGTTATCCTGAGACAAATGATGCCGACATCCACACTAACTGCCAACAAACGACTTAACGCTTAATTTTGAAATGTTTAAAGTGTTCGTAGAGTATATATTAGTAACTCCATCAGATTGTTTAAGGGTTATGTGAATTTATAAAGGTGGTAGAGGGTCAGTGAGGGGAGATGGGAAATGGTCATGAGGTTAACGGGCAAGATGCGAGACAGTGGCACTGACGTAAAGACAGGAGGCGGAGCTGGAGGTGGCAGAGTTGAAGATGCTAAGATTTTCATTGGAAGTGACGAAGGACAGGATTAGGACGGTTTAGAGACAAAGCAAGAGAGGCAAGATTGAGATGGCTTGGACATGTGTGATGGGGAGATGCTGAGTATATTGGGAGAAGGATACTGAATATGGAGCTGCCAGGAAAGAGGGAGGCCAAAGAGGAGGTTTATGGATGTGGTGAGGGAGGACATGCAGGTGGCTGGTGTGACAGAGGAAGATGCAAAGGACAGGAAGAGATGGAAATGGATGATCCGCTGTGGCGATCCCTAACGGGAGCAGCCGAAAGTAGCAGTAGTAGTAGTAGTTAAAGGGCAAGATGCATACTATGTTGACCTATTCACCGGTCTGCCCTGAGGAATTCATTGAGAATGAATGTCCATTTTACTGCAGTTGCCTGAACAACAACACTTGTATTTTTGTCAGTAGACTTGGTTGATGCAGAAGGTACATGCATGTTATCATATCTGCCTTTACAGAAAGAAATATGGCATTTTCTACATTGCTCATGAATGTTTCAGTAAGCAAAAGGAGTACACTCAATGCTGCACTGCATCCTATGTTGCACTGATTTATTTGTCTATGAAACTCATGGGTGAACTACCTGTATTTTCAATCAGAGGACAAAATTAAATATTGCCCAAACAATTTTGGTTTAAAGCTTGCATTCTTGTGTTGGACTTTTGAGTGCCTGTTCTACTTAGTGCATAAGGATGCTCAATGGGCTGTTGTTGCCATTGCTGCTAAAGTTAGTTATGTGCTTTGTTTGAGTATCTGCAATGCCACTGCTGAAACGATGTTATCACCTCAGCTTCTGAACAAGCCTGAGAAAAGCTTGGTGATAAACAGTTTGAACAGGCCCTGGCACTTAAAAGCCCTTCTTGTCATGTCAGTGTTAAATATGGCCATAAATGTACATTATGTGTCCTTCTGTGCATGGACACACACACACACACACACACACACACACACACACACACACACACACACACACCCACACAATTTGCTCTGAAGTAGGGGAGTGGCCGGGGCTAGACTTAGTGTTTGGAGGATATCCATGTTTACTGTTCTACTTTGACAAACTGAAGGGAGACAGGCTGCTTTTACAGATAGAGCAACACTTGCAGGGTCCAGGGAGTTTGTGTGTGTGTGTGTGTGTGTGTGTGTGTGTGTGTGTGTGTGTGTGTGTGTGTGTGTGTGTGTGTGTGTGTGTGTGTGTGTGTGTGTGTGTGTGTGTAAGTGAATGAGAAAGAGTGTATGCAGACACATCGGTACCCAATTGGGAGGGGGAAAACGGGGCTTAAGACGCACAAGCATTACATGTACATATAAGCATAAACAAACCACCAGAGCTCTGTCTGTACACACGGGTGCTCTCAAAACCAAAAATATCCCTCATGTTTCCTGAAGCGAAATTTACACTCGTTTCATCATCCTTCATAGTATACTACAGTCTAATTAGAAGGGTTTGGCAGTCAATGTGATAATGAGTCGTACAGAACTCACTCTTGCACTCTTTTCTCATCTTGTCGCCAAACTCCCCACTCAACTTCATCAATAACTGACTGACCAAACAGACATAAGTGTCATAAGAAAACAGCTTTTGACTGTCATTGAATTTTGGATTCAATTTCTTAGCCAAGTAACAGCTTTGGTGAGGTTGGAGCCAGATTTGGGAGCCCAGCTTGTCAGGTATTTGGATGACCCGTGTTTTTGAGAAGATCAATACCGTGCCATCTTGGAATTTGTAGCACACACTGAACACCGAAATTCTCTAGTACAAGAACATGTTCATGTGTGAAATTAACAGAAAACATTAAACTAATTTTGCCTGAATGAAATACAAGGGGGGGGGGATCACTTGTTTTCTCCAATCAGAGTTATTCTTCACATGAGAGTCAAAGTGGCAATCTCACCATTGCCACAAAGAGAGAGCAAAATTGATTGGGCGTACCTTGCTACATGTTTTTTGTTCAGAGTTGTGGGATAAATCAATGTCTCACATTAGCACTGAATGGGGCTTATCATTGGCATATGAATCAATGGTTATCAACTAATTAAGCTTTTCATAAACCTCAATGAACCAATCACACATTTGCACACACTAAACACAAGCTAAGCGCTAGTCCTTTGAAAGCCAAATCAAAAATCTTTCTTGATGGGCCACTTTAATCAAATATTGCTCCAGTATAATGAAACGAAACGTGTTTTCTCAGGTCTACAGTTTTTTTATGTGACGGTTTAAGTTTAAAATGGCATATTTGATATAGTGGTCATGGGGCTCAACTCAAGTTATTTAGAGTGTCTGCTCATGTTTTCTACGCTCGTAATCACATATATTTAATTTACCAAGGATTTTTAATGTCCTCTTAAAAAAATGAACTAAATCCAAATACCAACAACTGAAATTTATAGAAAATAAAACAATTACAGACGAAACAATGGATCTAAATTATGTCATTACATGAACACCAGAATTCACACTTACAGGTTATTCGCAATGTGTTGGCTCCTTGCTTGCGTGAAACACAAATACTGCTTTAAACGATTCCTTGCTTCGACTGAGCGGTATATGCATTGCGTTTGGGTTTGGATGAAATAATAACAGACAATTAGACACCAGGCGGTCTGGTTGAAAATCAATATCTCAGAAATGTGGTGTGTTTGACGGCAGAAGCACAATGAACATTAGCGAACACACCGTTTGACGTAAAGGCCCAGACACACCAAACCAACACCAGAGAACTAGCAGCGACGAAGGCCGACTGCTGCGTTGCCTCATGTCACCTGCATCTGGGCCAAAAAGTAGCACGTGGAACACACCGCAAAGACGACAGCCAACAGCCAACTAGCATGTACGTTCTGCGCCTGCGTGAGATGAACTAACTCTCCATACCAGCAGGTGGCGGTAGTCTGTATTCGTCATTCAAAATTTGAAACCCGAAGACCCAGAATATTTGCCATGCACTAGCGAACAATAACACAAACAATTAAGAACAGCTTCTAAAGAGCTCAGTGGCCAAAAAGAAAAACTTACCTGATATAACAAGTTTATTTTCGATCTCACGCCAGAGTCGTTCCCACCACTCGGTTGGCGAGTGAGTGGTGAAAACGATCTCTGTGAGATCTTGATGCATGAGTGAGGTTTTTCTGTAATGTTGTACAGAGCTGGCCTCTCCTGGATCGCTGATCAGCTGGTCTTCAGTTTCTTCATTCCAGACCGCCATGTTATTGTGAAAATATTAGCTTCTTGAAATGTTCAGGCAAGATGAACATGAAAAATGAGAAGAGCCTTCTGTGTGTGGCCCATTGACTTCGTCGTTTGCTTGCTTTCGTAACTTCCGTTTCTCTTCTTGTTCACCAATTCGCTAAGCTGAGCAGCCAATCAGAGTGAGCTCTCTCACCGATGGGTTCCGCCGCTGGCTCTCGGCTGAAAAGCCGCTGACAGGGGGTCCGGCTAGTGCCAACGATGCGGCATACACCGCAAACACTATGACAGTGTTTCTCAACCTGGGGGTCCGCGAACCCCTAGTGGTCCGTGGTGTAATTGCAAGGGGTCCGTGAAAATAAAATATCTTTAAAAAAATATCCTATGACATTTATAGAAATAGGATTATTTTACTCAAATGTGACTGAGACCTTTATCTACCTAAACTATAAAGGGTAACAGGACTTTTTTCTCTAATTACATCTGTTTCACAAGTGTAATTTATTGTATTTTAATAAGACATCTCGCTCCCGTTTGCATTGTTAAAAGTTACTGCATAAAAAGTCTGTTGTTACATATATCTGAAAGTTACTGAATACATATTCTGTTTTGTTACATATATCTGAAAGTTACTGAATACATATTCTGTTTTGTTACATATATCTGAAAGTTACTGAATACATATTCTGTGTTGTTACATATATCTGAAAGTTACTGAATACATATTCTGTTTTGTTACATATATCTGAAAGTTACTGCATAAGAATTCTGTTTTGTTAACTATATCTAAGTTACAACTGAAAGCTCTTACTTTTGCCCCAAAGAGTGAATAAATGCTATAATGCTATTTAAAATGCAGTTTCTACTGTTTCTATCAAATTGCAACCCCCCTCCCCCAAGATCAGGTGGAGGGGTCCTCAGGGTAGATCAAAAATACGCAGGGGGTCCAGGACCCCAAAAAGGTTGAGAACCACTGCACTAGGGCCACAGACGCTCACCAACAGCCTGGTGTGCCACGGCCTTTAGAGCACTCAAAAGACCCAACTCCGAGACAAAACACACACAGAATGATGCATTATTTGAAACTCTACAGAGCGGCTTCACTAAAACCAGCCTTGTGATACCGGGCAATCGGTGATCTCCGCCAACAAATGTCTGGGGACTTTAAATGCAAGACAGTTGCTACGATGGTGGCGAGAACGGCCGCTAACAAACCAACACAATGTGATGTCACAGCAATGTAATGTGCGTGGTGTGGGAGTGGAAACACTTATGCACGAGTTTGTTGAATGTAATCTGGGGGGGGGGGACACATGTTGAAAATGAAAGAATTAATAAGTAGATGTTGGAGAGGTGGGTTTGTGGTTGTTTTGGGGTGGCTGGCAAAGTGAACGGATTGTAATGTTAATTTGTTAAATTGTGTTTTAAGCCATGCAAGGTTTACTGTCAAGCGAAGGAGGAATATAGCCCATTACGAAAAGAGGAAAGCTGAGATGTGGAATATTTTCGAAGAGATGTTAATATGTTGTAGAGTCATGTTAAAGGAGAAGAGTTTATTAGTGGATTTGTGGAGGGGAGCACTTATATTGTGATTGGGGAAGGAGGGAGGGTGATGCTGGATTTTGGTTAAATAGTTTAGTGTGTATTATGCGGATTGACAAGACTGCCATCGGTGTTGTGCCCTCACAGGGGTACCGATGGAAACTGTCGATTCTGCTGTGGCGACCCCTGAGAAACAGGGAACAAGCCAAAAGGAGAAGAAGTGTAGTGTGTATGCAGCACGGTGGCACAGTGGATAGCGCAGTCACATTACAGCAAGAAGGTCCTGGGTTCAAGCTCCAGAGTAGTCCAACCTTGGCAGGTCATGCCAGCCATACTAAATCGTCCCTAGGTATGTGTGTGTGTGTGTGTGTGTGTGTGTGTGTGTGTGTGTGTGTGTGTGTGTGTGTGTGTGTGTGTGTACATACACACAGGGTGTTGTGATGCGTCTAGTGCAGCAGTGTGTAGTTGGAGGGAAGGTGCATGTGTTCTTCCAACCCGCTTGTGTCCTTCCTGCCCTTAGCTTGCTGCCGCTGGCTAGCCTTTGTGGCGAATAGGGAAGCATCCTAGCGTGTAAGCCTTCCCTTGCCAGTACATAGCCTCTCCTTCACCAAGACTCCTGCCAGGCCTCCCCGTGGTCACACATGGTAACTGGGGTCTTGCGGCCCCAGGCTAACTTGGCAGGGGATCTCGGAGCAGCAGTGGGCCCCAGAGATATGGTGTGCAGGCCCACCCTGGTGGACACGCCCTGGCACCTATCAACCACTGCCCCGCTGCCTTGTGGGTGAGTCTGGGAAGACATAAGGCTAAGGGAGCTTACCCCAACAGAAAAGCAAGCTGTGGCGGTACGCTTCGAGGCGGTTTCCGAAAAACAGGATTTCCGGCAGCCCCCTGCAGTTGTGTGGAGGTGCCGGTCATCTAGGGATCCCCCTTCCATCGGAACCATCTCCTCTACAATCAAGTCATGTGGCGTTGGGAGAAGCGCACCCCCCATGCCACTTTAAAAACCATCTCTGCGCAGGTATCTTCTGCTATCTGAGTCCTCAAAGGACCCACAAATAGAAGAAGATGGTCATCATCGGGCACGATGGACAACCAGCAAGCAAGTGTGTGTGTGTGTGTGTGTGTGTGTGTGTGTGTGTGTGTGTGTGTGTGTGTGTGTGTGTGTGTGACGGCCCTGTGATGGCCTGCATGTCCAGGGTGTCTCCCCACCTGCTGCCCAATGACTCAATTTTTAAATCCTTATCCTCTTTGATTCCGTAACCGGTTATTTTCTTGCCCGGTGCGGGATTCGATACAGGGTGTACTGCACCACAAGGCGACATCACTAACCGCTCGACTAAACTGTCAGACCCGTTAGCTAGGGGCTAACGTGTCTTATTAGTAGTTTACAGTTCTATAGTTTGATAGGTCTGCGAAATATTTTATTTACCTATTGGTTCAATATATTTATGTTGTATTTTGAATGTTTTTTCTATATATATATATATATATATAAAAACACCTACTGCTTTGGAACTCTAGGACATGCTTTACCGGAAATTATGTCCCCCCCATCCTCCGTAGTGAAACAAACTGGAGATAAAGTGAATCACTTTGCAACACGGAGAGCGCTTTTCAAAACACTTTACGTGATTTGATTGTTCGTTGTTAACCGATGAATATGTTTCACAGCAAACGTGACAAACCTGAACAAACTGAAGGGGTTTTCCCCGGTGACTTTTTTCTTTAAGCTAATAGTTTCCAACCAATTTTAGCATCGAAAACTGGGAGATTATCCTCAGTCTCCAGCTGAGCAAAGCGTTTAGAGACTGACTTGTGAGTCTAAACCAACCTACGGCTGGGCCTCCTAATCATAACACAAATTTACATCTTTAACTACACAACCCACGTCCGGTAGAGCACAAATTTATTGTTGAGGCACTCGCTCTTTCCATGCAATGAGATGGCAGCTCTTACTAAAAACCACACAACTGGGGTCTGCGGTGGTGTAGCGGTCTAAGCCTCGGCTTTGTGTCCATGCAGTTGCCCACTGGGGACTGGGGTTCGCGCCCCGGTCTTGTCAGATCCGACTATGGCCAGACTCCATGAAGCAGCAATAATTGGCAACGCTGTGTTCGGGAGGGGGGCGGAGTCGGCTTGTGTTCGTCACATGAATTGCGTCTCTGTGTGTGTCGGAAAAAGCAGTGGTTCGGCCTGGATTCTCCTTGGAGACTGCCGGCCGGAGAGATGCTGTTGGCGAACGCATGCAGTGCGAGGGTGGGTGTTTGAACCAAAATAGGGATCGATTGGCCACTAAATTAGGAGAAAGAAGGGAAAAATCAGAAATACATTAAAAAAAAAAACAATACAATGGAACAGATGTAATAATATTTTGCCCTTCAAAAAGCAAACAAGCATAGCAGCTTGCATTTATGTTGGTTTTATTGAGCTTCAAAACATGAAGCGATGCTATTAAAGAGAATCATAAAGCCCTTCCCTTCAAGAGTGCTATTGCTGTCCGTCACGTTGCTCTCGGCAGATGCCCACGCTGCGTGGCGCAGGAAATATCAGCTCGGCTGCAATCTCATTGGCAACGACTGTCAACTAAATGTGTAGCGATGCCCTTTCTGAAGCTTTAATGTCTGGTGAATTTGTACAATCAGTGACAACTACGATCACTAGTAAACTAAAGACATTTAAGAGACAGAAGAAACAACAACAAACTTTGGCTTTATATTTCTGTCTACCTCTCTCTCTCGCTCTCCCTCTCTCATAATCACTGTGTGGAAACATATAACGTGTGGAGCTAAAGATTTATCCAGATTAAAACTCTCAAAACCCACTCAGGTAACAGATGGTGTGTGAGGAGAAAATACTCTCTGACACACACACACACACACACACACACACACACACACACACACACACACACACACACACGTGATCGCATACATTCAAATGCACGGACAAACACATATACACATACACAGAGAAACACATGCACACACACACACACACACACACACACACACACACACACACACACACACACACACACACACACACACACATGATCACATACATTCAAATGCACAGACAAACACATATACACACACACAGAGAAACACTTACATACACACACACACACACACACACCCACACACACACACACACACACACACACATGATCACATACATTTAAATGCACGGACAAACACATTTACACACACACAGAGAAACACATACACACACACAGACACAAGTTATGAGAGTGGTGAATCCCAGCGTTTGACAGCAACACTAATAGATCTATATTTTAGAAAGAGAAGGTCACAACAGTGCCAAACACCACCTATCTCTCAAGTAAATATGGAAACATGGCTAACAGTAATATGTGCTATATCGATGGGTTTGCACAAGATCTGCATTTATGAAATCACCCCACTGTCCCACATCATCTGTGTCCTGAAAACGGCGATTAACTTCTTTGACTTTATTTCGAGATGTGCCTGCCTGACTTTTCCACTGTTCCAGTCTGAAAGCATTTACATTTTCATTTTCTATGGCTGCAATGCATCCAGCCTATGCAAGGTGAAAACTATGGGGGAGCCATGTGGAGCTCAGCTCTTCATGTCAAGATAGGCATTCCCCTAAAAACATGATTGAGGACATGCAGGGGGTTCTTAAAAACATATTTGCAAATTGTTTTTGCAACCATTTCAATACATGCATTTCTATGGTAATGTACATACAGACTTGAATTGAAAACGTGAGTTTAGTGGGGGAGATTCATCACTCATTCACTATGGAGATCCAGCTGTGCTATTCCTATCATCACCATCCGAAAATCACAAACTGACCACAACAATAATATGCTGGTTGCTGCGTGGGCCGTGCATTTGACCAATCTGTTTTGTTTTGTTTTCATTATTTTTTTCCAGGAAATTATTGTGCTTTATTCTAACTGGCGGTGTTATTTGTCTTTGATGCACATATCTGCTTATATAGAGCACATTTGATAAATTGATATGGTGGAATGAAACTCACTGCGGAGTTATTTTTTACAAATGCATCTGTTGTTTGTAAATTACTGTGGGATCTGTCTTGATCAGTCCAGCTATCCTATTTGAGTCTCATATGCTGTCCAGCATTGTAACACTTGGCCATCCCCCACCAGACCTCATTGTGCCAGCAAAACCCATTGACACTGTCACCTCAGTGACAAATTGAGCCGTTTTAGAGCCTGGCTCACAAACACCTCACAGTACGGCAAGTGTGAAACAAGCCCACATCTATGTGCTCTAAAACATAACTGGATGGTATGTACTGTAGCATGGCACTAACGCAGTGTTTCTCAACCCAGTCCTCAAGGAACCCCTATCCTGCAGATTTTCATTGTAACCCTGCATAGGTAGCCCTGCTTGTACTTACTCGACCAATCATCTCGCAGTACTTAATTATGCAAAGTGTGCAACATCTGACAAAATTCATTGCTGATTGGTTGAATAACTACAAACAGGTACCTATTCAGGGTTGCAAAGAAATTATGCAGGATAGGGGTTCCTTGAGGACTGTGTTGAGAAATACTGCACTAACGTATATAATGGCACATGTTGGGTACGTTGCTTGCAAGCTACTGCTTTGTTGTGCTGCACCCCTGATACTTACGTCCTCCAGTCACCTGTCCATCTAGTCCCGGATATGACATATCTGATTTGTTAGTTGCTTATTCAAAGATCTTACCATTACGATGCACCTGGATATGAGGCGGACCATCTGGAATGCCACCATTCTCCCATATGACTCATGAACAATACTAACCACCCCCGTAGCCAGCTATGAGGTCTGGACCTCAGTATTTTTTCCCTCAGGCTGACGTTTTGCATTATATGTGTGCGCGTGAATGAGCATGATTTTATTTTGTGAACGCAAGTGTTTTGACGTTGTTATAAATCCCCCTGCCGACACATCCATTAGGCTCCCGTTAGAGCATAGCCTAGGCAGAGCAGTCAACAAATCTGAGTGAATCCTTTGTAGGCCCTATGGTCGTACGGATCCGCCAAATCAGACTTATTTCAGCCAATCAGAACGTATTCCTCTGTGATAAACCACCGTGTTTCTGTCACATCTGATAGTCGGAGGGATAAGAACAACGAGAGTCTACCAGAAGTGAGTACCATTTTAGCGTCTACTAACTAGCGTCCTCTTTCTTCAAGACCTGGGGAATATTAAAATTACATACTTAGCATGTTCACATATCTGTTGAACTGGTCCGTATGGGCTACCTGACTCAACACGTGCTCTTTCACTCATCTGAGTTTTCACACATTTCCAAACTATTCAGTTATAATGCACCACACCTTTGTCTACAATTAGGCTAACAATCTCATCAATCAGAACACTTGCCTCAACTTATGTGTGTGATGAACACTATGCTAGATGAATAACCATAGGCAGTCAGATTATACTGTACTTGTTTTATTTGCTTATTTATTTTAGAAAATAGTTAAGATAAACTTTTTTTCCCCACAATATTTTCAACTATTTCTGCTAAAATTTGATTTGCTGTTTGTAGGTTACATTGTGATTCACATGCATCAAAAATTCACCAGAACGCAGGAAATTATTTCTGCAACTCGAATTTCCTGAGGGGAAAAGTAAAAAAAAAACAAAAAAACACAAATGTACAGCTATAAAATAAACCCGATCTAATCATGCTTCTGGACCCCAGTTAAAAAGAAAATCAATAAATGTATTTCTAGTTTATCCCCTTATCCCATCCGATTAACCCAGTGGCATATGGCCGGAACTCTTGTCGAATAACTCCCCTGGCTCACGTTTCCACAGGAAGGAGATAGTCATAACACCAGCTTCCTTCAAACTCGTGTTGGCTGCTCTCACTATTTTACACGCCGAAGGGTCTCATGGATTGTGTTACCTTCAGGCCACGAAGGAGATGTAGGGAGAATGCTTTCAGTTGCTTGGCTGCAGGCGCCCGGGTGGGCCAGAGGGGTCGCTGGAGTCCCTGAACACTACACCGATCTACACCCACTATCCCCCGGGTAAGGGTGGCCTAATGAATGCCTTACCCAGTGGACGCTCTGGCTGTGACCGGTTACGGCGAGTCTGGGATACGAACCTCCCAGCCACGTGACGAGCGGGCTGCAAGAACGGCGGTTTACTCTGCTCGGCCACCAGAGCGGCGCCCAGTTAAAATGTTGAGCTGGCTACGGCCCTGACACGAACTACAACGGTCCAATGCAGTAAGATGCCTTATCAGTGCATCAGTGTTTAAGGGGTCTGTGAGGTTCACCCTAACTTACAATAACTACAGCAACCAGGACAGCCCATTTGAGAATGAAATGTGCTTATCGGGCAACAATAAAACCACCTGGTTGACATAAAGTAGTTAGCTGCCGTGTTAGCCCGCTGCGTGAGAGTAGGTGGGCTGACTCATATGTAGAGGTTCTCTGGAGATGGGAAGATTGTTCAGATACTTGAACACATTAAATGAAACCCACTCCACACATCCTTGCATGGACATCTTTAGTCTCTTTTAAAGGGAGTGATATTGATAATCTGAATTTATTGCTGAATACCAGTGATATTGGTACAACTTCTGCTACCATTGCCAATTTTTTCTCATTACCTTTGAGCAGTCATATGAATATGCACCGGTTGCAAATAATGCCTAGGGCAATGCACATATAACTAAAGGCTAATGAGCCTAAAACAGCTCTGACCCGTGTTCACACAGGGAGTGCGTGTGTGTGAGTGTGTGTGTGTGTGTGTGTGTGTGTGTGTGCCTGTTTCTACTTTGCACGGGAGACACGCACACATCGGTGAGGCCAAATAAGCCCCGTTAGCGCTCTTTACACCCCAAATCTATATTTAGCAGTAACAGCGGTAGAGCCAGAATTCTACCAATGGCAAGGGCAAGTTGACTCATCCTTGATACTGGATCGTCTAAAAACAAGGATGAAAACCTATTTCTCTCCGCTCCACTACCTGTCTTTCCAAGTATTCCCTGCCCCTGTCTGTTGGTTCTCTGGGAGGCATTTTGTCGGCCCGGTGACTCACAAACTTGACCAAAGCCAGTTGTACACATCAGAGGAGGCTCGTCCATTGAGGAAAGGGGAGGACCACCCCCCCCCCTAAAATTTCAGAAAAAAAAAAACTTCAAAGAGAAAAATAAATACGTGAAAATTTAACAGACTAATATGTTAAAGTTATTATTTTAACACTTTAAAGTCACAAAAACGATCTTCCCTTGTCAAAATACTGATAGCATCCCCTGCCGCAATTGAAAATTACTGTACGGAGGTCCGACCTCCCCAACGTCCATTATAAACGCTTGTTACCCCAGCAGCTCGTGAGTCCTGGCTTTTAACATGGGGGTGAATGGCAGTATGGGAGGACCAATCTCCCTTTGGGCAGGTCTAGCCAGAGGTTCTGGATTTAGCACCTCAGAATCCATTTATTTGGCCTAGTATGTGTAGGCCTACACATTCAAGGAATTTGACTCCGCTTCCTCCATTGCTCTCCATGTACTTACACAGAATAGACACACAACTAAAACATCGACAACAAGGTAAACATAAACAATTAACTATTGTCTACAGATACAGACGTATATAGAAAGTATATTAAAAAAAAGACATTATAACAGGAAGACAATAGTGTAATGGAGCAGAGTGCAAAGATGCTGAAATAAATATGTTAACGGGTTACTTATATACATGAGGCAGGTGGCCATGACAGAAAATGTATGTATACAATATACAGTATATACAGCGTGCAGAGATTTATTTTTGACAATTCGGATATTTTAAAACTGTGTTTGAACTACTCATTTATTAATTCATTATCCACATCACTCATCCTTACTCAGGGTCACGGGGATGCTGGAGCCTATCCCAGCAGTCATTTGGCCACAGGCGGGGAGACACCCTGGACAAGCTGCCAGTCCATCACAGGGCCGACCCACACACACACACACACACACACATTCACACCTAGGGACAATTTAGTATGGCCGATTCACCTGACCTACATGTCTTTGGACTGTGGGAGGAAACTTACGCAGACACAGAGACAACATGCAAACTCCACACAGAGGACGACCCGGGATGACCCCCAAGGTTGGACTACCCCAGGGCTCGAACCCAGGACCTTCTTGCTGTGAGGCGACTGCACTAACCACTGTACCACCGTCCCCCCTGTGTTTGAACTACGTGATATATATTTATATAACACACACACACACACACGTATATACATAATTTAGCATTTGCAGGTATGTTCAGTGTTATATTGCAGGGGGATTGCTTCTGACACTGTATGGCTGTATTAAGTGTTCATCAGAGAGACAGCCTGCGGAAACATGTCTGGTTGTTTTGTTGTACAGTGCAGCACCCATAAGAGGGGAGGAGTTGGAACAGGTTGTGACCAGGGTGTGATGGGTCTGCAGTGATGTTGCCTGCCCATTTTCAGACTCTGGAGGTGTGTAAGTCCTGATTGGAGGGCAGGTTGGCACCAATGAGATTTTCTCTGCAGTCCTTACTATTCGTTGTAGTCTGTTCCTCTCCTGTTTGGCGGCCAAGCCAAACCAGACAGTGATGGATGTGAGAATAGAATAAGTGAAGCTGACTGCGCTGGTGAATACCCAATCAGAGTTTCGAGGGAGGGGATTATCAATTATATCATGCAACAATCTTGTCTTGTGTCATTAGTCACACAGCAAGGATAAGAATTGTTGTGTTTAGTCAAGAAGTTTTCTTCTGTTGTAAGCTTGCTTTGTTGATTGCTAATAAAGCCACAATGGAAACAGGGGACACTGTCCATGTTTTATTAAATACACTATGTAAATACACCATTGGACCACAGTGAGAAGGTTAGGGTCAAAGCAGCAGGGGGACCAGTTCCAAAAATCGAGATTACCAAACCAAATGGTGACTTCAGTGTGTTCAGCACCACATGGTATGAGAAATACCCATGGCACACTGGCGGCCTAAAGAGCAACTGTCTGCTTTGCTGGCCTTGCCTGCTAATGGGGAAATCACAAACACGGTCTGTTCGGGGATTTAGTTATATCAAGAATTTAGATAGGGCAACAAAATGCCAAAATAAATGTAAAGACCGTGTTGCTGCTGCAGTCAAATTGCCAATCGATCAAGTTCTGGATGAGGGTGTACGGTTGCAAACTGTGCAGCACAATGCAAAAGTGTATCATAATAGAGATACTCTGAAGCCCCTGCTTGATGCCACTGCTTATCTGGGCATGCAAGAGTTGGCACTCAGGGGGGCATATTGAGGGGGCCAATTCAGACAACAAGGGAACCTAGAGAGAGCTAGCAGAGGTGACTGCACAATATGACAATTTATTTGCAGAGCGTTAGCAATCTTCGTCGGTTTACCGGCATGTCTAAAACCACCCAAAGCTATCTGATTTCAGCAATAGCCACCTCAATTAAAAGCGAAATCGAGCAGGAATTGCACATGGCTCCCTTCTTCTCTTGGCAGATCGGTGAAACCACAGACATAAACTGTTATTCACAGCTCTCAGTCACCATATGTCAGATATGTAGCTCATCAGGGCACTATTCAGGACCGTTTTCTTGGTTTTTTCGATGTGTCGAGTGGGCGAGATGCGCAGTCATTTTCGAGCTTGTGCAGGCCAAGATGTCAGGGTATAATTTCATGGAGAAACGCATTGCACTAACTTGTGATGGTGCTGCAGTGATGGCCTCGGATCTTAATGGCTTGCAAGCTAAAGTAAGAGAAGTGGCTCCTAGTGCAACGTTTGTTCACTGCTATGCCCATCATCTAAATCTGGTCTTGAGTCAGGGCGTCAAGTTCATCCCCAAAGCAAAAGTCTCTTTTGCTACGCTGGATGGTTTCACATCTTCTTTTTTTTTTGGTTCTTTTCCCAAATCAAGCAAGAGAGTGGCAATGCTTGAGGAGTTTGGTTGTGCTAAAATGCCTAGGAATGCTCCACACGTTGGAAATTCTCATCCAGGGTGGGGAATACAGTTGCCTCTAATTATGACAAATTGATAGAGACATTCACTCGCATCGTTGAACATCCGTCTATGGATGACGAGTCCACACATTTGGTAAATGGATTGAGGGCTAAATTAGAGGACTTTGATTTCATGTTTTTACTTTTTACTTTCGAGGAATTTTCACACACTGATGTTTTATTTGATATCTAGCAACACATATCACTGGATGTTTCCTTTTGCAAAAGGTGCACAGAAAAAGAGAGTGCCATGAGAGTGCTGGATGAGCTAAAATTAGAGAGGGCCTTTGACAAGACATACACTAAAGCTGCCACACTGACAGAGGACCCAGAATTACTTCACAGGAGAAAAATAAGGCAGGTCCAGCAGGATCAAATTCAGGTCTATAAAACGCTGTATGAATCCATTCATGACAACATCAGGGCCCAAGTCACTTAGCGCTTCCAACATCTTCACCTGTTGAGAGTCATGGAGCTTTTAGATTTTGAAAAATTGAACTCTTTCCAAACAGAAATCCCATCTCAGACACTGGCCAGCTTGTCAGAGACATAAGGCCATCTCTTTGGTGAGGTGAAATTGAAAGTGGAACGGCAGCATTTTTATAGTGATGCAGAGATCTATTCATCCCAAAAACTGTGTGTTGCCATTAGCGTCATGAAACCCAATGGTCCTGAAAGCCACCACTTTATTTTGACATTGTACAGGTTACAATGAATCTGTTCTCTGCATTTAACCCATCCTATTGTATAGGAGCAGTGGGCAGCTGCAGTGCCTGGGGATCAACTCCAGTTCTTTTTTTCCATTGCCTTGCTCAGGGGCACAGGCAGGAGTATTTACCCTAACATGCATGTCTTTTTGATGGCGGGAGGAAACCGGAGCACCCGGAGGAAACCTACACAGACACAGGGAGAACATGCAAACTCCACACAGAAAGGACCTGGGACGGCCTGTGGTTCGAACCCAGGACCTTCTTTCTGTGAGGCAACAGTGCTAACTACTGGGCCACCGTGATGAAGCAATGCCTCAGCTGCACAGACTAATGTTTCTGATTGCCACTAACTGTGCAAATTCTGCAGGGGTTGAGAGAAGTTCTTCATGCCTGAAATGAATAAAAAGTTATTCCAGAAACACAATGGGACAGGACAGGCTGAAAAATTTAGCCACCATTTTGATTGAAGATGATTCTCTAGTTGCTCCAATGAAATTCTCATTGGTATGACCGCCATAGATATCTTTGCTACCCAGACAGCCAGGAGAGTGGACTTCTTTTTCAAATTAATGGCCATGTACCCTCAGTAATTATCTTAAACCTGGCACATCCCGTTCACTCTACGACTACAAATTAGTATAGCAATCTGTTTTTAAATTCTAGAAGTGTGGCTTTAAAACAACAGCATGCAGCAGTTAACCACATTTCAGGCATTTTTTAGGTATATTTTTATTGGCGACTAGTTTTGGTGTCATTTTCAAATTCATTTTTATATTACATTGCCCATGTAAAGGACAAAACACAACCGTCCTTCCCATTTGCCGCCCAGGCTATGCATTATGTAGTTCGGTGGTCAGACCACCCCTTGAAAATGTAAGAACAGCTTTCACAGCCAACTACATCCCAAAAAGACACCAGTTAAAATGCTAGTAAGCTTTTGTCAGTGCCTACCAGGGGCGGATCTACAGGGCGGCAAGGGGTGGCAGCTGCCACCTCTGGGACACAGTCTTGCCACCCCTTTGCCACCCCAGGAAAAAATCTCTAGATCCACTACTGGTGCCTACTGACCAAAACGCCTTACTGCTGCTTTAAATGTGTCTGGGTTTTGCAAAAGCTGCATCTGCCCTCAACAGCACCCCACCGCCACCAAACTTCACCAAGCACACCTTCCTTCCGCCTCTACTTTTACAACCACTGGTACAAACACACACACACGCACACACACTACATGCTTATAGGGCACCGACTTGTTTACACACACTGTAGATACCCAGGTGCAAAGAATGAACATGCACATGCATTTGCACAGACGAAAAGACAGGCAGACGTACACACAAAGAAGGTTGCAGGTTATGCAGACAGCGATGGGAATAAACAACTTTGTAACGCCTTAACTTGGAGTTTGATTGACTGTTTTGTCCAGCTAACAAAGTAAAGCACTTATTTATAGCCACCACTAAGGTTTACATGTTGAAAATGAAGGAATGAATAAGTAGATGTTGGAGAGGTGGGTTTGCTGACAGAATGGAATGGAGAGAATTGTGGTTGTTTTGGGTGACTGGCAAAGTGAACGGATGTAACGTTCATTTATCAAATTGTGTTTTAAGCCATGCAAGGTTTGCTGTCAAGCGAAGGAGGAAGATAGCCCATTATGAAAAGAGGAAAGCTGAGATGTGGGATATGTTCGGGAGTATAACGGAAAGAGATGTTAACATGTTGTATGGTTATGTTAGAGAAGAAGAGTTTGTTGGTGGATTTGTAGAGGGCAGCACTTTTGTTGTGATTGGGGAAGGAGGGAGGGTAATGTTGGATTTTGGTTAAACAGTATACTGAGTGTGGTATTTGTGTATTTTTTTTTAATTTACATCTTTGATTTGGTGGGGGGGGGGGTCTGTAGGCTGGAAGCTGTGCCAAGGTCTACAGGTTACTTCACTATTTTCTGTGTTGTCGACCTGTGTTGTAATCTTTGATTCTGTAGAGTTCAGTGGGTTTTTGAAATGTTTTATTTCCCAATTTGTTTGGTATATGTGCATTGCATTTTGAATGTTTTTTTTTATAGAATTAAATAGAAAAAAAGGTACAATTTGTTGACAAGACAACTTCAATTTGTCTTGTCAGTCTACTGTTGTCAAAAACAGGGTTAAAATAAACTTAACCAATTAAAAACAACCGTCCAGCCGGCTGGTTGCAAGCTCACCATGGATGCTTGGAGGAACATACACTTCTTCTTCGGCAGTCCATCGAAAACGATGATGACTGTGATGCAGTTTAAACTCGGCAAGCACACCTGTGGGCCATCAGGCCCACGTTAGAGCAACAATATCGTCCACTTTTGTCACAGACAAATGTCGTTTGAGTTGGTCTGCTTTGTCTTGCATGGTGGGCCTTATCATAGGCCTCTTGTCTCTTTTGTTCAACAGCTGTTCTCGATTGCCTTACTGTGGAGTGCCACCTCTGTCTGTCCAGGGCCACTGTCTCCCAGCTGGAGTCATCTATGCCGCAGATCTTCATGTGGCGCTTGAGCACATATTTGAAGCATAGCTTCTGGCCTTCCTGCTCCCTTTTTTCCTGGCACGCCCCCCCGTAGAGAACCTCTTTTGGTGGGCAGTTGTCTGGCATTCTTCTCACGTGGCTGGCCCATCTGAGCTGGGAGGCTGTTACTAGGGCTTCAACACTGACAGTACCAGCACGTCTCAATACTACCACGTTGGGCACCTTGTCTTCCCATCTGATTCGTAGCAGCTTTTGCAGATGAGGAAGCTGTATGTTGGTGAGCTTCTTGATGACATGCATTCTTATCATCCAGCCTGTCAGTCAGTTGGTTTTTCTGTTGTACAAACTAGCCAGTGAGCTGCTTCGGTAATAATACATACATGCTTCCCATAATATATACACATGCATTATGGGAAGAGTTGAAATGTAGGCTGCACAGTGTGCGTTGCTGTGCTGGCAGCCATAACTCCCTCTACACGTTCTTTCACTTCATTTAAGGGGGTGCCAGTAGCAAGAGCCGGTGTGACAAAAGCTCTTTGTCTGGAGAAACTACAAGGACAAACAAGCCTCGGGAAGGCAGACAGATGACTATATGGCTTTAAAACACTCACAGTGATCCATAGCAATGGCAAACTTACTGGCGTTGATCGACATGGTGTTTGCGGAGTCAAACTGGTCTGATCCTGTGCCCACATTATACGTGAAGGAAGGCGACTGTCTCTGTCTACCCGCTCTAAGGTAGAAATACACCGAAGCAGCTCACTGGCTAGTTTGTACAATGGAAAAACCAACTGAGTGACAGGGTGGATTTGTTGGCTATTTAACATGCTATCTGCAATATCCAACATCGCTGCTGGAACATGCATGTACAGATAGCGCTCTAAAAAGACAAAATTGATTCACAGAGCGTGAAATTTTGCATTAAGACATTGATGAGATTGTTTAAATTTCACAAGCTTATTTTATCTAGCGGGAGAACTGTTATGCGATGAGCTGAATGTAGCAAATTGAAATTACAAGTCTAAACATTTATCAAAAGCTTTTGTTCCAAATATCTTACTTGCCAATGATTACTATTACAATAATACCGCTTACTACAAATATATATATATAAAAAAAAACTAATGCATTTTTCTCTGAGTAGTCCATGCTGTAAATCGATTTGTGCCCTACCTACAGAGTTTTCTTTAAAACATCTCTCTCTTTGTATCTCTCTCTTGCTCGCTCTCTGTCTCTGTCTCTCCTGCTTTGTATCCAAACAAAGCTATTTTGAAGCACGTTGTCTAAGCCTTATGTATTTTATTACTGAGCAAAAAACATTTGAATGCATATGATCCATAGAGATAATTGGCTTAACCAAACTGAGGAAAAAAAGGAATTTATTGATTCTTACTTTCCAAGACGTACGGTCCTCTAAATGAAACAACATGGCTGGTTATCTTCCAGAACCTTCTTCCTCATTCAAGCACTTGCTCTAGGCCACACCCAAACCTGCCAATAGCAGCCTCTTATTTGTCCATCCATCCATCCATTATGTGAACCGTTTATCCTGCTCTCAGGGTCGCGGGGATGCTGGAGCCTATTCCAGTCTGATTTGTTTCCATTAGAAACACCTTTCAGGGTGTGTGAGGGTTAATGATTCACTGGCTAACACCCCTATCAGCCATTTTACACAGCTGATATATTGTCACAAGTGTGATGGAAAAGATTCACTTGCACACAGCACCTGCAGGGGGATCATGTCTACTGCTGTAACACCTCTCATAGGATAAAAATCCTGACAAGTCAATTGTGTCACATGTTGAACTTTGACACTTTATGCACAAACCACTTCGATTTCATAGCTTTACAATTGCTTATACAACTTATGCAGGGTTTTTTTTTTCTGTGGCACGGGCCCGGTGCTTCATGACCTTTCAACTCTCTGAGCTTGCTTTAAATGGCACGACTAGCTTGTCAATTAATTACTTCATGCATGCTCTATATGCATGATTGCGCTGTGTAAATGTAGCATGCAATCGTAAATTGTGTTACTTCTGGCACTTAGACTGCATATAGACATATGTATCGCCACAAGAGGAATTATACATGTAAAATAAATATATTTCACGCCATGCTGATGATGATTTGTCTTTTCATGTGTAAACATGTCTTGTGTATATGCAGCACATCATTGCACTGTACATGTTAGGTTGATTCTGGCATAAGTCAATGAAACACCATATGTTGTTTTTTGCACAAAATGGATATCGTGTGAGAGCACATGAGCACGTGTGCATGTGTACACGTGAGTGTGCATGTATGTGCGCACGTACTTTCACTTGCATCTGAGATTACTTTAAGAAGAGATGTGTGTGTGTTTATCTTGCAGCCTACGGCATATGGGATGTTCTGTTTTATGTCAAGAGGGAGACCAGCAGAAGTACATGTAGGCACAGTCACGACCTTGCCAGATAGGACTGAAGAAAGGACATAACGAAAGAACATATATTCCGTGTGAACAGCTCAGGTGTGAACATACTATATTGCGATGAATTACATGCATGCATTAATAATACGTGGGTTGAAGGGAATAAATGAAATCAGAGGCCACATATGTTCAACTGTGCATTGTTATGCAAAAGTCACTTAAGAGGCTCATGGAGCCTGAGTGTTTCCTATTCTCTCCGCTGTTATGGGGGTGTATTATGCATACTGTACTGTTGATGCAGCATGAAAAACTCAGCTTCTACAAGGAATTTGAACAGAAAATAGAATTTAACAAAAATTTGACATAGACACGTGTTAGAAATACCTTTAATTCAATTGTAAAACAGTACAATGTATATGATATAATCAGTGCCTGTGGTCCCTACGGTAATGAAACAGACTTCATACTTCAAATTCACTTAGTGCAGTATTTTTAATCTAAAGCATGTAATAAGTGCTTCATATATGCTGTGAAAGAGCTTTGCTCTGTTTTACTATGTGGTGTGTGTGACTCCCAACTATTCCAATCAAGATCATTCAGTTAAAACTCAACCCAGGGGGGCGCCGCAGTGGCTCACCTGGTAGAGCACGTACCACACAAGGCTGAGTACTTACTGCAGTGGCCTGGGTTCGAATCCGGCCCTGGCCCTTTGCTGCATGTCATCCCCTCTCTCTCCCCTGCCCTTCCTGTCTCTCTCACTCTGCTATCGCTATCAAATAAAGGTGGAAAATGCCATTAAAAACAAACCCTAAACCCAGCCTATAGGACACCAAGTTACATCCAAGATGGGTTTAAGATTAAATCGGGCTGCCTTTTTGAGAATTAAAAGTGATAATAAAGACAATATATGTTACAGGTTTACATAAAACATCCATATTGCATACGACTCCTCTCATCCTCGAAAGAATCCAGGATTCATAAAACCAAAAGACAACTCAGAAACGGCGGATGGCAGTGACTGCATCACTGAGGGCAGTTAATTTATCCTCTTTTTAAGCTAAATGACTCCTTGCTGCTATGGACTGACAATGGACTGTAAAGTCAAACTCTTTGAGTTGAAGTGTCTTTTTTGAATTACATTCCCCCGGTAAATGCTACTTGCGCCGCAGTACATCTCTTTATTTCTGGGCAGTGTTGTGTGTCTGTGTGCGATTGCTTAGGCCTCCATCCCCCAGGACGGTCTGGCTGTAAGCTGGTTGTAAAAGAGTTTGAGTCTACATCTCATCCATAATCATGCTGGAGTGGCTGATGCACAGTAATGATGCGCTCTACTTAGCTTTCCCCTGGGAAACACAGACTCTATGCTAAACAGTTCCACCCGGACAGACAGACACTTGCAAGGAGAGAAAAATATTTGACTTTCCTCAGACAGTCAAGGCTTGAATCGGGGTTGCGCGAGTGTGAAAGAAAGGAGAATGGTGATTCGGGGAGAAGTAGAGAGACAAAAGGGGAGGGGAGCGGGACGGGAAAAGGTACAAAAACAGATAAATAAAAGAGGAAAACCACAAAAAAAAGAGACGGGCTGAAGAGTCAGCTAGCATGCATCTGAATGGAAGAAAATAAAAGCGTAGGGGAATTATGCTAACACACATCCTCATGTGCAGTCTTACTCTTACCCTCTGTCGCTTTCTCTCTCTCTATTTCTCCCTCTCTCTCTTGCTCTCGCTCTCTCTCTTGCTCTCGCTCGCTCTCTCTCTCTATCTCTTGCTCTCTCTCTATCTCTTGCTCTCTCTCGCTCGCTTTCTCTCTTGCACACACGTGAACAGACACATATATGTGTATTTGCTAAATATGCTTTCAAACATGTTATGCTTGAAGGCATATTTGATATAACACATATATCAAAAGTCAAAAGTCAATATTATTTTATATCTGGTACATTTTCACCTGAACATATGCAATAGCTATGCTCTTCCATCCTTTTTGACCTATGTGCTATGTCGTGAAAGCTTTTATCCCGTGTTTCATAGCACACCACCGAGCTTTCCTTAATCTATTTAGTATAATATTGACATATGACGTAATTCCGATTGAAAGAGATTGATTGCCGTGATTCTTGAAAACGAGACGGGTTGGAAAACAGCATAACAGCATTATCAATATGCTAAAGCAGCACGCAATGCCCAAACGCAGTTATCATGCCACAGCTTTTGAACATGTGAAATTATTAACGGCGACATAAAACCTACACTCCAGTAATCACACATGTATTGCATTTACCGTGTTGGATATTAAAGTCATCCCTTTCTTACACTGCCAAACACATTTCCTGCAACATGAACTGTATGAGGTAGAACAGATTAATAAATCAGTATTATCTCTACCATTCCCACACCTTTGCTACATATGGCAAATTACATCATCCTTTATGGCAAATAATACAGTTTTTCCCATCAGAGAAATACATAAAAAAAGAGATTGGCATGGGAAATCAAATTTGGGACAATGATTTCTTTTGTAAATCTCCGGACTTTTGCCCTCTGGGAAACATGTGTCTTTTAGAGGGATTTTCTCCATTAAGATGAATATTTATTGATCTAAGCCGGTGTAAGTTTTCCTTGTGCAGAGTTCAGCCACCGTCTAACTCAGTGTGAAGATTTAAAAAAAAAAAAGTACCTTAAGCTTTGACAATGCACTGAAGCATGACTGCCCTGAAGGCTATAATTTGGATATACTGCATTAGGTTGTCTCACATTTGTCTGTGTGTGGGGGGGGGGGGGAGCGTTGACAATAAGGGTGGCATGATATACTGGTTTTCACAGATATCATGATATTCAAGAGTAAATAGTCATGCACAATAATCTAGCTATGACAATAACGTAACGATACAATACATGGAATTCTCAGTTACTGCTTCATTGCTTATTTTGCTCAGTTATTCCATTCCATGTTCTCTATCTGTCTGTGTTCCTTCTCCCAAACGACACACACACACACACACACACACACACACACACACACACACACACACACACACACACACACACACACACACACACTCAGCTGGAGGTGGGACGTCTCACAAGTCATAATAATGTGAGCCAGGCTCTCGCCCAATAAGAATTCTGTCAAAAGACACATAGCGTTGGATGAGAGATTTCATCCCCCGTAAAAAAAACAACAAAAAACCCAAAAAACAACAATATTCATAACAGAGTGGGAGTACGTTGGATTACATAAGGACAGAGTCATTGTTGAAACCCCTTTTGTGAAGGGTACTGTAGCGAATTCAGAGGGCCAGCCCGGGAACCGCCACATCCGGGACGCGAACCCGGATCTCCCGCACCATGGGCGATTACGTTAACCAGTTGACTAAAGAGTTCTATTTATCCGTGCACGTGACACTACCCCCGCGCTTCAGCATATCAGCGCCCTATGTCCTCACTCCTCTGGGCGCACATGCTCCCGATGGTCTCACCATCCCACTTCTGACACCAATGTGGTGAATTCGGGGGGGGGGGGGGGGGGCAGCTCGGGAACCGCCGCAGCCGGGACTTGAACACAGGTCTCCCGCACCAAGGGCGACTACGTTAACCACTCGACTAAAGGGTCCGACCCATTAGCTAAGGGCTACCGAGCCAATTTATCCGTGCACGTTACAGTGTGTTGAGCTACTATAGTGGCCAAAGGAGGGAACACAACCAACCTCTCAAGTCATCTCTGAAACCATCAACCTGCTGGCTTTGCCCAAGTAAGAAGAGTAAAACCTATTTTCCACTATCGTGTTAGGCTGTAATGACGCCACTGTGCGCCGCGCTATAGCAAAATGTGCCACCGTCGAAAACGGTGACCATATTTAAGCAACGCAACTGGGGCGCAGTCTGAGAGAGTTTGGCTGCGGACACTTCCGGGTCCTTCCACTTCCTGTTTAAGCTTGGGCATGGTTTTGCCCAGTGACGGCTGGTGGTGATATTGGGTGGGTGGGCTAACAAATATAGTATACCCATCTATAGTTCAAACATAACATTTGAGATACCAAGTTAGAGCAACGACACTACTATATACCTTGTTATAGCAAGTGCTCTACAACAACACTATAGAGAAGTATAAGAATGGTCTGATGCCAAACTCTCTCTCTCTCTCTCTCTCTCTCTCTCTCTCTCTCTCTCTCTCTCTCTCTCTCTCTCTCTCTCTCTCTCTCTCTCTCTCTCTCTCTCTCGCATGCACGCACACATACACACACCATTTGACTATTTTCTCGGTACGCATTAGCACATGCCATTTTTAACAAGAACAACAGAGGCAAGAATGATGGAATGATATGCTACATGACAGAGCAGGATGCAGAATCATGTAGCCTACAATGTCAGAAAAGGACTCACTTGAAGATGCACAGCAAGACGTGTCCCAAATGAAACAACTGCCAATAAATACTGCAACTGTTTTTATCAACTGTTTTGCAACACACTGTGTCAAACGTGTCCTGAATAAAACAATCTGGTAAGCACAGCAAAAATAACGGTCATTATAGAAGAGAGACAAGCGATTTGTGGACAGGAGAGCTAAACGTGTCTGGTGGTCTTTTAAGAGGTCTACAGGCTTGGGCCTACCTTATTTGAAGAGAAGCTCACATCGAGGACCTTTCTGGGATGTAAATATGTTAATCACCATGTCATTGAGGTCCGGTGATTTTGGGATGAAGTCCCACTCAAGACAGCGTAGCCAGGGCCTTCAGCCTCTCTTGTCCCATAGTACTTCGGAGGAATGATTTGATCCTCTTAAGTGGACTGAAACACCTCTCTGACTCTGCAGATGTCACGGGGCTTGTGATGGCTATTTGTGTTCAATATTTCAGGAAAAAGTGCTCTGAAGGTTGTTCTCGGATAGTTCCCCGAGCACAATCACGCACTGGCTTACACATGCCACATCGGTTGTCTCGTCAGCCTGCACAGCCACAAATGGTGCCTGTGATATTTCATCAGCCAAGTTTTGTCCATAAACAGCTAACACACGATCAAGCAACTCATTCTGGCTCATCTTAGACGTGTACTTGGCAGCCTGTGTGTTGGACAGGTGATCGGCTAACTGGCTATCCAAAAAAGAGAACTGGTCAACGAGGTCCAGAAACACGTCCCGCTGGAGTGAAGTCGGAGATTCGTCGGACCCCCGCAGAGCTAGCTCATGTTCCCCACAAAATGTAAGGCAGCCCACAATCCGTGATAATGAATGCCTGTTTTTCTTTACCAGCTCATTGTGTCTCAGTATAGAAATGTGGCGGCCCTCATCAGCTGACAGGCGATGTTAACTTTACCCAGCAGTGATAGCTTTACGCTGTTCCCAGCGTGATTTGTGCTGCATTCATGTTTCCTAATTTTGTCAGATAAATGTTTCAAATCCGCCCTGTGATGGCCCGGCGGCCTGTCCAGGGTGTCTCCATGTCGCCCAATGAATGCTGGAATAGGCTCCAGCATCCCCGCGACCCTGAGAGCAGGATGAGCGGTTTAGATACTGGATGGATGGATGTTTCAAATCCACAATTCCTTGTTGGGTCCAGGCCGTGCCTCCCCCCAAAAAGCAAGCGCGGGAAACAGAAAAGTGAATTCTTAGCTACACTTGCCGTTAGCCAGTCCTTCGGTTGAAACCAAGTAACACAAAACTTACGATTTTGTCGTTTGTCCTGTCCTCAGTCTCTTCACCATAGGCGTTTCTAGCCCATTTTTGGGGGTGCTGCAGCACCCCTAAATTGAACCCCAGCACCCCTAAAATTGAAGAGATTTTTTATTTTGTATTTTTTACTGTATTTCCATGTTTAATAAGCTGAAGAAATGTCAAAACCATATCCAGTATATTGTTTAAACGTAATATTTTAACAACAAAAATACAGCACCCCCATGCTTCGAAAATGGTTTGATCCACCCCCCAAAATTTATCTTGCCTGGCCGGCCAGCACTCTGGGTGCTCCGCACCCCTAAAGCTCTGATCCTAGAATCGCCCCTGCTCTTCACTTCCAATTTTTCCTCCAAAGACATTGAAGAAAAAGGCAGAGAAAGTAAATAATCCACCTCGTTCATGCTAACGCCCGCGGCCGCCATTGCCACAGTCGCTCACGTTCATCCCTTCCCGTTCTTACACAGGTAGCGCTTCACTGTAAGTACTGTCTGTGCTGTCATTGGTCAGAAATCAGTGGATTTTTTTTTTTAAGTCAGTGGGTTGTGGGGTGACTGGGCTGATTGAATTTAGCCCAAATGATCAGCAAATCAAATGGGCGTGCCAAGACACCTGTCACCCATGTAACACAGAGATGGTGTGTTTGGGCTGTAAAAAAAAAAAGCCAATTTAGATGTATTTTGTGTTTTTTTCTTCTTCTTGTGACTATTTAGCACTGTTGCTGCTCTTAGGTTCCACCAAAATGTAAAACAATCTGTTCTATGGTTTTTTTTAACAATAATTTTCTCATCGTTATTGTAAAAGGTAAGGGAGGGCCAAGCCCTGTTAGCTCATTCATCCCAGCGGTCCCTGGTTTTGACGTATATACGTGTAAGTAGTTGCAAGGTGTAGTTAAGGTCAGGATAATGACATGGGAGAGTGGTCGCCCCTTTGCAGCGCTATCTAGTGACAATGATGGAGGATGGTGCTTTCTGTGCGTTTAGGACAACCAAACGGTCACAGTTTTTGACAGGCACAGATTTTGGTGCAAACACTCGCGACGTGGATTCAGACATTTTTGTTTTCTAATCGAAAAAGACAAATGCCTGCTCGCGGTGATTTCAGTACGCACTGCAGGACGGGTGCAGGATGTCAACTATTAGATGGGGGGGTAACTGGATGCGACGTGAATCTAATTACAATCAATGAATGCCGACATCAATGAGCATATTTAAGAGACATTTCACTGACCTGTTCCAGCGAACAGCATCGCAAAGTCAGAAGTATTATGCAACAATAAAAAAAAAAATCACGTTTTTTATGATACAATTTTTCTTTTATTCTGCTTTTGCACAAAAGAGCATGTTCTGTTTTTCCCCCCCAATGTGGTTATAGGGGCACTAAAAGCTCAATACGTAATGATTAAGATGCATTTTAACTTATAACATTACTTCGATGATGGCTGTAGAGATTGTGGTAACATCATCATCATATTTTATGTCATGATAGTTGTGTAAATGTGACATCATGACAGCGCTAGCGTTCATTTATGCAGTGTGTGGGATGTAGTCCACATATCTCCACTTCGCTTAGTCTCTCCTTTATGGCTCTTACTAATCACAACTATTACACCTATCCTAGTAGCGTTTATATAAATATGTGGTGCTACAAGAGCATGTGGGTTTGTGTTTCTTCTCTATACGTGTGTATGTGGTGTGTGTGTGTGCGTGTGTGCGCACGCGTGTTTGTCTGACAACCTGTGTACATGTGTATATGTGTTGTCATGTGTGTAATTTGACTGTCCCTGCAGGGTCATGTGTTTCCTCTGCTTCCTAATGTATTATTTACAACTTCATATAATATTAATCAGTGGTTTGTTTCTCTGGCGCCAGCCACGGTCTGTCTCAGTGTGCTCCCCTCTTGACAATTTCTCTGCAAACCCATCACTCCAACAGGTCTCATTATATCAGTGCATAGGCACACATTCCAGAAAGAAACTTCATGTCAACTTTTGTCACAGTTATGATTGAAATTCTACAAAAAAAAAAGAACAAAAATCAAACCAGATTTTGCTCACGCAAATCTTTCTCAGTTCTTGTTGTACCCAATTCCCCTCCATGATGCAGTTTTAAGTTATCCTTTTCTGCTCTGCTACACACATATTTTAACTACACCAATCAGCAGGATGTTTTTTTTTGTCTTCCAGGTAGCATCAATACAAAAGCAAGGCAACAGTGATGCATTTTATACAATTAACGTTTAATCAGCCAGCTAAACATAAACACAATTCAAACACTCGAAATTATGCTCGTTTACACAAGCAGGTGTGTGCGCACACACACACACGTGCACACACACACCACATGACAATACACTCAAACACATACCAGTTGTCGTTTGAGGCGGTGCCACTTTGCTCAGTTAACATGTCACCTCCAAGTTTAATTGCTCAATTAAATTAATGAGTTGGCACGAGAAATCAGGGGCAAATGACTAAAAGCAGCCATCATCCATCCCCCCAGAAATCATAATTACAGGCCACTTCTTTTTTTTCTCTCTCTCATGCGCTCGCTGTGTCTTCCTTGGAAGTCAGTCACTTTGGTTTTGGGAAACCACAGCGGGTCAGCAAGATCAAGCTGAGTTGAATTGCACCTTGGGGGCTCCTCTCGGAAAGCTCGCCAATCCTTTTATGTGGACTTTGGAACTCCCTCATTGTGAGCCACATTCATCACAAGCTACTGGCAAAGTGCAGTCCACAAAACAAAGCTCTGGCCAAACGCTGTCAATGACACGTTTTGTCACGCAGCCCACCTGAAGAGAAAAAACCAACTCGTACACAATATCCACACTTAAAGGTGAACATTTGTCTCCGGATGCTTACAGATCTGAGGGGGAAATGCCTTTAAGTCACTACAGTGCTGGTAGCGATTGTGGGGGTCTGCTTCCATCCATTTGCCCAGCATCAGTAGCAAACTGCTTTTTGGACTTGGAGCCTCGTTAGGTACCCGCCATGAGGATCCTGCACCCAAGATCTGCGTTTGCCTTGTGGAGATGGCAATAGTAGTTCTTTCGATTTTCCCCCCTTTTCTCCCCAATTGTACTTGACCGGTTACCCCACTCTTCTGAACCATCCCGGTCACTGCTCCAGCCTTTCTGCCGATCCGGAGAGGGCCGCAGATGACCACATGCCTCCTCCGATACATGTGGAGTCGCCAGCCGCTTCTTTTCACCTGACCGTGAGGAGTTTTGCCAGGGGGAAGTAGCGCGTGGGAGGATCACGCAACCCCCGCCCCCAGTTCCCCCTCCCCCCCGAACAAGCGCCCCGACTGACCAGAGGAGCGACCAGTAGGAGTCAAAGAATGTAATGTTGGCTCGTGAGGCACAAAAACATCCACCCTGTTCCTGAAAATACACCCAAATCCTAAAATCAGCCACTGCTTGGAACTTGCAGCATGTCGTCTCTTTAATCATTGCCATCGCTTACCTAAATAGCAAACACATAAGCAACCACGAGCCTCGCCAGCAGCTTATTAGTCATTCTTAATATTTGATCTCTTTTGAAACCATTTTTACCCCCAATTTCTGACCTGTCACAGATCTGCCTCTGTCCGTTTGTTGGTTTATTTGCTCGTCACACTGTAGTACTGTGTTCAACAAAAGGCGACGGGGGGGGGGGGGGTGTCTAACAAATAGTAACAGCCATTATACAGAATAAAACTGCAAAACAAATCAGTCATCTCACCCTCCTTGTCTTTCACGCTACATGGGCAAACTGTTTACAGTGCTTCGCTAAACTCAGATGATCAATGCATAACGGCTGGGGGTGACGTTTATTGAAGAAGGCTAATCAATGACCACATAACTGGATAAAAGGGAAACTTCCTGCATTTAAGTGCAACACAGGAGTTTACCCACAGCACACATGTAGTACTTCCAGGTTTATCGGGAATTTCCGTCTGACAGTCGAACAAGTTGGATTCCAGAAAACTTCGATAAATCCCACTTTCACTGTATAAACATCAGGGCAAAATATTTATGAAAAAATCTGCAAACATTTGTTCCCCGATAAATCCCATCCATTGTTTTACAATGTACTGTTATTCCTAACACAAGGATGTACAGGTTAATGCTCATGTGTGTACACTTGACCACTCATGCGTGGTTTTGATGTGGTAAGGTGCCTATATTTTCACCCATCCATCCATCCATCCATTATCCAAGCCGCTTATCCTAATTAGGGTGGTGGGATGCTGGAGCCTATCCCAGCAGTCATTGGGCGGCAGGCGAGGAGACGGGGATATTTTCAATCATACACTTAATCACGTCCCACCACTACCAGTAGAAGATACATTGCCTTGTCTGTACTATATGAATTTACTACTGAATAGAACCGTGTTCACTACAATCATCACCTATATAGTCCTCACCATGTCTGGCAGTGGTCTGTTTAGATGAAAACTGCAAACATTTTTTTGAACTCCACAGGGGTTGTCAAAGGAACACACACGAAAAAAATAAAACAATATTTTCTGCCGTAGACGATGACGGATATTACGGAAACCTCACCTCACCTAGGTCATCAGTCAGGACGCCCCTATAGGATTTTGGTTGTGCATGTTTGTTTAAAGCATGGGGCGCTAATCCACATGCAGTTCTATGGTTCTCCACTAACTGGACATTTTGTGCCTTTCCACTGTCAAGATGCATTGGTCATCTGCAAAGCCATGATGTCCCCCCCGGTCCATAGCATCAGTCTATCGATGAATGAATTATTAAGGAAAAATAGTTTATAACTTCAATTTTTAGGATTTTGCATATATTTATGAGAGCCTTGCTTAACAAACATAGCTAAAACTAGGCTAACAAGTCAAAAGTGTTAAGAAAGCGGTTCAGAGAAGGTGTATTTCCCCTTTTGAGAAGGGCAGCTAATGATCTCCATAGACATCCAGCAATTGAGCTAAGCTAAGCTAAACTCACCGTTCAACACACCTTCAAACTGTACACACAGACATAAAGAAAGGTATCCACGAGTTTGTGTGACTGTGTAAGGGGGACACATGGTAAAACCCCCCTGAATCAGAAGCATCCCTTTGACTTACAGCCTTGTGTTTATGTCTAAGCATTGTGTTAAATCAGTTCATATGGACACACCGTTTATGGGGAGAAACATTTCATCACTCATCTGAGCAACTTCCTCTAGAATTTAACATATCATTCTGATATCCCGACGGTCCTCTGCTTTTTACCGCTTTTGCCTACTGGTTTTTATTTCATCATTTTCAGGTCCATGAACAGCTTGACCTGAATATGTATGCTACCACCCCAACACTTTACTTGTCTAATCACACACACACACACACACACACACACACACACACACACACACACACACACACACACACACACACAATGCTGCCCATCTCTTCTGTCATGACTTTGCACCAGTAAATATGTAAATATGTACAAATGTCCATATGGCATTATATATATACACACACACACACACACAGCATGTTCAAATCCATCTGGAGCTTCAAACTGAAAATAAGTCCCATTTGCACAACTGACTGATTAGTATGTGGACACGTTTGGTACATGCAGTATTCTAAGCACACTTAAACAGCAGGGAGTCATTTGAACCATTTGGCAAACATGCTGCATGTATATCACAGTAGGTGTGCAGCCTATATTTCAATGTGACTGCACATATTGAAATCTTGATACACAAGCCAGTGATAATTATCACTGGCTTGTATATCATGTTTGTGTGGATGTGTTTATATGTATACACATGGACATTTATGAGCAAATGCCACTTTGCACGTTTCAATTCGCATGTATGTGTTCGTGCTGTGACTGTGCTGCTGTATGTGTACACAAGTTGATATGCAGATGAGAGGCAAATTAAAGGAAAACATCTGAATCCTTGACCTCTACAGTGAGGGGGTTTGGGGGTTATGTTATGCTGTGTGTGTGTGTGTGTGTGGGGGGGCATTATCCTGGCATGGTTTGGGTCCACTTGTCCCCTTAGAGGGAAGGGTCACTGCAAATCAATACAAAGTTATTTTGAGTGATCACCTTTATCCTGTGATGAGACATGTCTATCCTGATGGGAGTGGTCTCTTCCAGGATGGTGATGCACGAGGGGTCACTGAATGGTTAGATGAGTATGATAATGCTGTGACTCACACACTATGGCCTTCACAATCACCAGATCTCAACCCAGTTGAACACCTGTAGGAGATTTTGGACCAATGTGTTAGACAGCGCTCTCCACGACCATTATCAAAACGCCAAATGAGGGACTCTTACACAGGAGCCCCCCAAGGTTGTGTCCTGAGTCCCCTACGGCACCCTCTGTACACACATGACTGTGTAGCCATGAGCAGCTCCAACACCACCATTAAGTTTGTTAACAACACAACAGCGGTGGGCCTGATCTTCAGCAATGGTGAGACAGCCTACCTGGAAGAGGTGAAGGATCTGTCAGAGTGGTGCCAGGCTGGGGGTGTCTGGGTAGCGTAGAGGTCTATTCCGTTGCCTACCAACACGGGGATCTCTAGTTTGAATCCCCGTGTTACCTCTGGCTTGGTCGAATGTCTCTACTGACACATTGGCTGTGTCTGCGGGTGTGAAGCCGGATGTGGGTACATGTCCTGGTCGCTGCACTAGAGCCTCCTCTGGTCAGTTGGGGCGCATGTTCGGGGGGAAAGGGGAACTGGGAGGACTAGTGTGATCCTCCCACATGCTACATCCACCTGGCAAAAGAAACTCGTCACTGTCAGGTGAAAAGAAGCAGCTGGAAACTGACTCCACATGTATCGGAGAGGCATGTGATAGCCTGCAGCCCTCCCCGGTTTGGAAGAGGGGGTGGAGGAGCGACCGGGATAGCTCAGAAGAGTGGGATAACTGGCTAGATACAACTGGAGAGAAAAAAAAGGGGGGGGGATCCCCAAAAAGAAAAAAAAGTGGTGCCAGGCCAACAGCCTCTCCCTAAACGTCAGAAAAACCAAGAAGTTTGTTGTCGACTTCAGAAAGACACGGGGTCCCAATAGAGAGGGTGAGCACAACTCAGTATTCACATCCCTGAGGACCTAACATGGACACTCTGGTGAAAAAAGGTGAGGCAGTGTCTTTATCACCTCAGATAACTGAATAAGTGTCTCCCCACGGATCCAGAAAAACTTTTAATCTGGTGCCAGTGAGAGCATCCTAGCAGGGTGCATCACTGCCTGGTATGGGAACCTTACCTCCCAAGACCAAAAAGCTTTGCAGAGAGTGGTTGGCTGTGCGTACCACCGGGATTACAGGACCAGGGCTGGAAAGATTATTATGGATCTGCATCATCCCAATAATGGACTGTTTCAGTCGCTACGGTCAGACAGATGCCTTTGCAGCCACAAAGCCATAAGGGCAGACAACACCAAATAACCTTACCGTGTATACTTACTAAGAACTGTTACTCTTGCACAATGCATGTCTCTATACACATAGGACAATATCTAAACCTTTGCAACTCTTATCCCTTCTTGCAACTCAGCAAAAGAAATATGGAGGAATGGTATGTATGCACCTAAATAGTCAAGGCAGTTGAATTGAAACAGTTGAAACACTGGGTGCAGGGTTACCTCAGTTCACTCTGGAGAAAGGCATAGTGTGCCAACGTTCTTCTGCTGTGTGACGTATGCTGAAGTCTGTGGCTCTATCTTAAAAGTGCCACACTGCACTACCATATTGCCCTCATCCCGCGTTTTCCATTTTTCTTTCTTGCCTTGGTCTAACTCGTGCAGTAAATGCTGACCCTACCCGAGCAATCAGCTAAACAAGAGTCCCACGCAGGCACGGAGTCAGCTCAAGTTCAAGAAGGCAGCACTTGAAAACAGAGCGGGGCACAAGTAGGAGGTTGTGTGTGTTCCACTCAGTCGTTCATCCCCTTTTGTACGGCTCTACTCAAAGGAAATGTGCACTCTTACGTTACGGTTTTCTCCAAAAACAATCAATAACGGTCTGTTTTAATGATATCCGTTCAGTGACGCAGGAAGTTTGGCCTTACAAACAAGGTTCTATTTGCACATTTGAAGCCTACAGAAGTGAAGTGAGAAATTCATTGTAGCCAGGAAACAGTCTATTTGTAGTTCGCAGACCTTATAATGCTTGCGTAGCACATTGTAATGCTGCCTGGTAATTCCATTTCGGCATCCTGCTCATCAATTTTTAAAATTTTCCTCTCACAACTTGTAATTTTGTCCGTTGCTTTGGTGAAATAGCTCACAAACTCCAAGTTTCACTGCCTGAAATTCAATCCACCGACAGTTATGAGCAGCAGGGCATTCTAGGCTGAGCGATACCGGAGCGGTAACGTCCCAATCTTCTGAAACGGCGCTCGCAACTCTGAATAAATTATGATTGCTTCCGCTCCTCACTCATCACTACACACTCTGATGATATATGCATATGACGGGGCATCGCTAGCTTTTGCCACATCGTGCCGCCGAGCCCGGTTCTATATCGTTTGAGCTTGACCTTTTGTCAAATCGAGCTGTGTGTCTGCTTGTCTTTGTGTTTCAAAAATAATTATCATATTTCAGGAATCAGGAACACTTTGTCATTTCATTTCATATACTTGCATACATGAAATGAAACAAAATGTCGTTTCCCCAGCCCACAGCAGTGCAACACAAAGACAACAACACATCCAAAAATTATAAGAGCACATTTATCAAACTACAAAATAAATAATCACTGTCCAAGAGAACAAATGCAGATTGACTGTCGGAACTGCCGGTCTGTATGGGCTAGTAGTTAGCTTAGCCTGCCCCACGTCCACATCATGTCAGACCGCCCTGGGTGTTTCCTCCTCGGGCACAGCTCCGGTCAGGGACATGGTCCCTGAGCTCACCGGTCGCAGCAGACCAGGCTTTCCCCAGCCAATCCAATGCCAGTTCTCCCAGCCAGACACCATCGACACACTTCCCCGCACGCCACATGACAACACTGAAAACAGTCAAGGCTAGGCGAGGCCACCGCCAGACCGCCCTCGGTGTTATGGGAACTGCCGGTGTGCATGGGCTAGCAGTTAGCTTAGCCTGCCCCGCTTCCGTGTGCTGTTAGACCACCCTCGGTGTTTCCTCTTCGGGCGTAGCTCCGTGGTCCCTGGACCCACAGGATGCAGCAGACCAAGTTCTCCCAGCCGATCCAGCACCAGCTCTCCCAGCCATCAAATGAAGACGAACTTAGACGCAGACATTGACAAAGACACCGCACAGATGGTTCTGGGTGAGGCCGCTGCAAACTTGAATTTGCACCACCATGTGAAACGTTTCTTGTACTGATTTTGATAAATACAGTAATGCAATCAATGAGTTTCACTCTAAAAGCTCTGTTTTCCTGCTGCCCCAGAGTTTGGTGGACACACAAACTACATCCATTTGGCAGTTTTGTGGCTCGAAAGGAACCTGCCTGCACTAAGATATGTGTGGTGGCATAGCTGGGGGTGTGTTAATGCAGATCTCCTGGCGTAGTGTCCATTTTGGCTTGAAATTGCACTAACAGGGTCCGCGGTGGTGTAGCGGTCTAAGCATCGGCTTTGTGTCGATGCAGTTGCCCACTGGGGACCAGGGTTCGCCAGATCCGACTATGGCCGGACTCGATGAAGCAGCAATAATTAGCAACGCTGTCTTCAGGAGGGGGGCGGAGTCGGCTTGTGTTCATCACATGAATGCGTCTCTGTGTGTGTCGGAAAAAGCAGTGGTTCGGCCTGGAGTCGCCTTGTCACGAAAGTGGCGAGGCGTCTCCTTCGAGACTGCCGGCCGGAGAGATGCCTTTGGCGAATGCATGCAGTACGAGGGTGGGTGTTTGAACTAAAACAGGGACTGATTGGCCACTAAATTGGGAGAAAAAGGGAAAAAATCAGAAATAAATGTTTAAAAAAAAAGAAGAAATTGCACCAACGTCTCCACTGGCTCAGACCACATCTAGCTGCACTGAGCTATTTTCATACAGCATTCTCAATACACACACATGGGAACATACATTCAAATCCATTTTAATAGATGTAAACCTATGCGTTTCACCCCATTAAAATAAATGAAACATAGCATCAACTAATTTAATGCAACATTCTGAACAGGTCAATCAGGGAAAAAAAAGACATTGATATGTGTTTGTTGAATTTTATGTGCAACAAATCTGCACTAATCATGAGGAATAGAAAGTTAAATCTAACTTGCTTAAGTGAAAGTCTGGTCCAGACAGATGTAGTATACTAGAGCCAGACATCTGGAATCCTGTGGGTCACACGACTCCCGCTGAATTCCTCTGGGATGGGAGTCAATTCTACTGTGGATACAGTCAGCAGAGCAGGATGGGTGATATATATATAGTATATATTTTTTCCCCACGGTGTCACGGGATCAGGGCACAAAAATCCACTCTGGTGTCAGACTCTATAGACGAAGCTACTGTGTCACTTGTCTGTAGGCTTGCGCAGGATGTTAGAACACTTCAGTCAATTTGGAGGCTGTTCTTACCTGCAGTTTTAAATGTATATTTGTTTTATCACAATCTATAGGCATGACGTAAACAACCGGAGAAAATCCGGCAATGGTAAAAGTAAATAATTTACCACCACCGGATTTCAATCATCCAAGTTCTTCATTGCAGAGCGGTTCTAGACTTCCCTCTTCATCCATCAGGAAAATGACAACGTATTATGCCACAATGCATTTAAAGGGTAAAAGAGGACCTGACTTGACTCGCCAAATTGAAGCCGAACTCCACCTGCTAATAATGTATTCATCCTAATCCAACCTCTCTATCGATTGATCAGCTGTGCTGGTCACCAAATTACCAAAAATATATCCAGCCACCAAAAATATATCCAGCATGCCCATGCACTCAGTTTCAGAAAAATAAGAGTCCCAGGTCTCTGGACCACTCGATCAGAAGCATGTGTTTTCCCTACATCGTGTAATAAAAATTAAACAAAACTAAAAAAATAATAATAAAAAAAGCAAAAAAAGAAAAGAAAAATAATACGATTTTGAGGGATATGTGCAGCAAATACATCATATCTTGGTTGGTTGGGTTTAAACGCTTTCTGAGCTGCTCTGGCATGGCAGCGTGTCATTCCAGTAAATCAGCTTTACATAAGCAGATCTTTCACCCCATAGCTTTTCCTTGTGCAACTCAATATGAGATAGCAGAGAGGCTATATGGGCAGCTCGCCGCTGTGGAGGTCTCCAGTAAACCCTTACACAACACACAAAATACGCATACAGGCACTGTATGTGAACGTACACACACACACACACACACACACGCACATGCACACACTCGGAGTGATGTGTGTGCACCCGTTCAGATGGTATCGCTGTGTTTCCAGCCTGACAGTGGGGACAGCACCACTGTCAGGTGCTACAGTGGTGCTGTCCCCACTGTCAGGTGCAGCCATCCCCATGGAAACCTTGTCCATAAACAGTAACACTCCCCCACCACAAACACAACCACAGCCAGTACAGACACGCAGCTAAGGGCTAGCTCCTACCCTGTGTGCTGGCTGCCATCGAGACCTCGGGGGGAGATCTACGGGGCAGCTGTGCTTCAACCAGCTTGCTCAGTCTTCTAATCGATCAAATTTCATCAATCGAGGCAAGCCTACTTTTAACTCACGCAATTACATTTAACTGAGTGCCGGTTCTTCTACTCTCTACCATATTTAGGGTTAACCAGGTGCATTTTGGAGACTGTCTTGCCGTAATCTCACATGGACAGCTATCTAAGCCGTGACTAGAAAATGTGTGGCCACAGACGTCTCAAGAAACCTCTTCAGTTTTCAACCAAATATACCCCGGGTAAAATTTAAGCAGGATAATCATGAGCAATCATGGCACAGCAAAAAGATAAGTCCTCCCCACCCCCTCCAAGAAAAAAAACCCCCGACTGTCTGTTCATCTGTTCCTTCCTCTGTACAAAGCCAGAGCTTGGGGACAAGAAGGATGGGTTCTTCTTCTTGGGGAGAAAAGTCAGATGATATCTGTTTTGCAGTATGACATGTTGGATAATATATTGTTCTTGGCTTTAGGGACTGCTGTATTTTTCAAACAGGAGCGGGAACAATACCCTGGGCCATGCATGTGAACACACACACACACACACACACACACACACACACACACACACACACACACACACACACACCCCATCACAGTTGCTTTGGCCTTGCGTTCCCTCACGCCCTCCGCTGCCCTCTCTACAGTTCGAAATAGCCCTGCAGCCGCTGGTCGGCGGCGCGGCACATAAAAGGGCAGCAGCGACGTCTCTGAAGGCAAGAAGCAACTTTTCCTTGCTGAGAGAGCTCTTTTAGTTCTTCTGGTATCAGCACACACAAACACACTCACACACAGAAACAGACAGAGACAAACTGGTTGCCCGGGTCATCAGCAGGTCATAACTCCCTGCGAGGGAGTTCAATACTATGTTGGCCATACAGCCCCCCCCCCACACACACACACAAATAGAAAAAAGGAAGACACTTTGTGATGCAAAAAAACTGGATTTGCTGCGTGACATGTCCGGCGGCAGCTGTGTGGGTGAAAACACCTTGTTATAGCGCGAGAGGTCAGAGGAGGCTGGCCAGTCGTGTTCAAGCTGACAGGAAGGCAGCCAACGCTCCAAATAACCACCTTTTACAGCGGCGGTGTGCACAGAGCCATCTCTGAATGCACAACATGTTGACACTTGAGGCAGATGGGCAACAGCAGCAGAAGGCCATGCCAGGTTTCCCTCCTGTCAGCCAAGAACAGGAAGACGAGGCGACGGCGGGCACGGGATCACCAGAACTGACAGCCGACGACACGAAAAATGTCACCTGGTCTGACGAGTCCCGGATTCTGCTGCGACATGCAGATGGTGGCATGAATAGCATGGATCCACCAGTCCATCCTGCCTTTGTCAGCAGCACAGGCTGGTGAGGGTGGTGTAAAGGTGTAGGACATATTCACCACATCAAACCACCACAGATAGTCTGGATATAAAAGTCACCCCAACACACTTTTGCCAAAAAAAGTAAACACGGCGACCCCCCCCCCTTCTTCTTCCCAACTGTATCCGGCCAATTACCCCACTCTTCCGAGCCGTCTCGATCGCTGCTCCACCCCCTCTGCCAATCCGGGGAGGACTGCAGACTACCACATGCCTCCTCCGACACATGTGGAGCCGCCAGCCGCTTCTTTTCACCTGACAGTGAGGAGTTTCACCAGGGGGGTGTAGCGCGTGGGAGGATCACGCTATTCCCCCCAGTCCCCCCCCAGTTCCCCCGACTGACCAGAGGAGGCGCTAGTGCAGCAACCAGGACACATACCCACATCTGGCTTCTCAGCCGCAGACACGGCCAATTGTTGTCTGTAGGGACGCCCGACCAAGCTGGAGGTAACACGGGGATTCGAACTTGCGATCCCCGTGTTGGTAGGCAAAGGAATAGACCGCTACGCTACACGGACACCCAAAAACAGCATTTAATTGTATGTTTGACTTGAGGGGCGTGTTTTCTGTTGTCCAGATGTAAATAATATACACTGTATTCTTTGTTAATAATAAGAATGGGGAAAAAAAGCATGTCCATCATCATGTCCATGTCTGCCAAGAGAAGTCCAAAACGAGTGAGCAAACATTACATTTAACTTTGGGTGTGATGTGACGTTCATCATCACCAGAGACAGTTTGAGTGAATGCTACACATTCACAGTGGCATCGTGCAGTTATTTGGAAAGTGTTCTCAAATAACTGTGCAGCAGGCGTTCAATAAAAGATGCACCATGTCGACTGAAGCAAGAACCGAATACTCGAGACGAAAATGTGGAGGCTGCATCGAACACAAGAAGATGTCAGGAGCCGAAAATGTGGAGGCTGCATCGAACACAAGAAGATGTCAGGAGCGGAGCCTATGCAATAAAAAAAAAAAATCCATGCTGTCGACCCTTAAATTAGCGGTGTCAACTCAAACAGGGCTGTTATTTCTGAAGGACCTCCTGGTTTGGGGAATTCTCAAACACAATTTCTTCGGGAGTCTGTACTTCTCCGACTAGTAAATACAAAGGATACAGCATACTACATACCACACACTGGATTAAAAGCATGCATCCTCTCGGCAATGCCCCCAGTGACTAAACCTTCTGGGTGAAACTAATCCGGAGCGAATAGGGACTATGACACGAAGAATTTGTATGAAATTTCGAAACCTCGAAACGAGACCTCATTTCTATTAACAAAAATATGAACTGTTTTATTTCAAAAATGAGAATAACCACTTTTAAATGGGATTTGATTCCCCCCCCACGGCACACCTGGTCAGCTCTAACAGCACATCAGTGTGCCGCCACACGCGGCCTGAGAAGCACTGCAGTAGACGCTGGTGCTGCAGCCTAATGAAGACATACAATATACATTGTTAACTGACTTAGCATTGCAACAGTTTAATTCTCCTACTCTGACTCCATTGACGGTGTTAATTTTTGGAGTCGAACGGTGCACAATGTAAGCCAATATGTCAACCCATGCCCGTCCCATACTGGTCTGGTTGGTATTACCAGCAGACAAAAAAAAATACAGGCGGTAACTGGAAACGGGGAATGGACAGAATTTAGATCAAAATCAATAAAATATGAGGGGGGCGTCCGGGTAGTGTGGCAGTCTATTCCGTTGCCTGCCAGCACGGGGATCGTCGGTTCGAATCCCAGTGTTACCTCCAGGCTTGGTTGGGCGTCCCTACAGACACAATTGGCCGTGTCTGCAGGTGGGAAGCCAGATATGGGTATGTGTCCTGGTCGCTGCACGAGCGCCTCCTCTGGTCGGTCGGGGTGCCTGTTCGGAGGGGGAACTGAGGGGGATAGCGTGATTCTTCCACGCACCACGCTCCCCCTGGCGAAACCCCTTCCTGTCAGGTGAAAAGAAGCGGCTGGAGGAGGCACGTGGTAGTCTGCAGCCCTCCCCAGATCGGCAGAGGGGGTGGAGCAGCAACTGGGATGGCTCGGAATAGTGGGGTAATTGGCCAAGTACAATTGGGGGGGGGGGGAAAGGGGGAAAATCACCCCCCCAAAAATATAGTGCATTCATAATAAAAACAAACTATAGAAATCAACTTTTTTATAATTTCTGATTCCACCCACTCCCATTGAGTTTTTTCCCCCTTCATCCCATCCTGCTCAAATGATTGATGGTGAAATGTACTCCTGTGCCGTGGAAATCCCGTGACCCTGGTACGAGATAGGTTTACCTAATAAAGTGGCCGCTGAGTGTAAGTTATAGTAACTGCCGTGAAAGTGTTCAGCCATCAATCAAACAGGTGCATGTGTGGGTGTAGGCGTTAGTGTGCGTTGGAGAGAGCAGGTGTGTGGCAGTCTGCGTGGGTGAGTTGGGTGGAGGAAGATCTCACCAAAGACCTGCTGCTGTCCCTTCATCCGTCAAACTAAGTAGCATTAGAGGAAACTGTGTGTCCCATCAATTATTCCCCTCAGTGCATCCATTATTGATGAGCAGAACTTAAAATAAGACACCGAGGGACTGACAAGGCACCGAGCTAAGCCAAGGCTTTGGGTTTGTGTGTTTGCACACAGTTGCATGCATGCTTATGAAAGTGCTCTGTCTGGGGGAATTGGTGCGCGTTTGGACATATTTGAAAACACGAGTGTGTGAAAAGTGTGTGCTGAGATACTCTCAGTGTCTGGTCACACGTCTGAGTGGCAGAAAGTTAAGTGAAGTTTGACAGGAGGAGTTATGGGGAGGGGCGGGGGGCAGGCAGCCTACTGATTGGGTTATTTCCTGGCCTCGAGACAGGAAGCGGAGCAGCATTGTGACATTCAGATGAGGGCAACAAGCCGAACAGGTAATTTTCTGCTTTGTCACTCCACAAATTCTGTGAGGCGTTTTCACGCCGCAGATGCACTTGAAAACCCAACAGGATCGGCTTCTTTCCCACAAAGCATTGTGTCGCAGACGGCATTCGAACCCTCAGTTTGAAGATCTGAACGAGAAATTGACATATTTAGCTTTAAATGTTTACAAAGGAGCCTATCTGGTACCTTCCATGGTCCAATTACAGGTTGGTGGGGAGTGGTGCCCAGAGGTCAGTTGTTCTGGGAAAGCTTTACCGGAGACAAAGACAACTGACCGTTTTCTTTCGCGTCTTCATTCAGTGACATTCTCTGTCCTTCTAAATCTGTTGTTCTCATCACTTTCTTGTGCAAATGCACAACTGCTCTACTACTACTACTACTACTACTACTACTTTCGGCTGATCCTGTTAGGGGTCGCCACAGCGGATCACCCATTTCCAACTGCTCTCCAAATTATAGTAAATCAAAACAAATTTAGAACGTTTTAAAGAAGTTCTCCATGTCATTATTCACCCACGACTACTGTGCAGCAGACTTGCAGTCTCTCATCCTGCATTCTTTCTACATTGTCCGTGATGTTGATCTCATTGACCGAGATGATTGTCTTGTAGCTACAGCCACTTTGCCAGTTGTCTGCACCGTTGACTTATGCATTCTGGATGCCTGTATGGGCATCACAACTTTCAGATGAGTGCCAACACTACTGAGGATGACACGCAGCATCTTGAAATGAGTATCACATTTGTTTTTGTTTTTTTTCCCCCTCTTCTGTCAACATTTTCTTTGGCACTCAGTGAAAATGAAACATGGAAGGGTATAAAAGTTGATTATTGGAGCACAACTTTTATAAATATTACTTTTTCAAATAATCCATTTCTTTTGTTAAATAACTAATCAAATTCCACCCTAAAATGCCCTCCTCCTATATGCAGTTTCTTCAAGTAAAACCAATTAGGATCACAATCACTTTGATGGTATTTTGCTCGAAGTTACCCCCAGGACACTTTCCTTCAGGCTGTGTGTATGAATATTTAAGAGTCACACGTGGGTGGTGGTGAAAAATATATTTAGATTTTAACTTCTGATTTCAATAGCTCCAAGAACAGAACCAACAAATACTTATTTTTGGTTGTCAAAGAAAAAAAAATTGTGTGTACTATGTGTGTGTGTGTGTGTCCGTGTGTGGGTGGGTGTGTGTTGCTCTGCATGCATGTTCAGTATCCATGAGGTGTGTTCCAAATGGAAGCATAATTGTTTCGGGGCTGGATATACACCTCCCACTCCCCTATTAACCTGCCAGGCTCCCACTCATGGGTGTGTTTTGCTGAGAATGACTTCTGGCAATCTGAAGACAATCTATTGTGACAAAAAAAAATCAAAAAATCATTATAACAATAATGTTTTTGTTTGAACTTTTAGTTCTGATGATATACTCGAGTATTTTTATTTTTTAAAAATATTTGTTTGTTTTTTACTATTTTCAGCCAAACTGGTTTGGCTAACAAAGTTTAATAGTTGGCTAATTCCTGGCCTGGAGAAGTCTTTGTGGTTGGAAACACACAACTAAAATATATATATTCATGTGAGCTGGCAAATGCTCCAACAGGTGGCTAAGCTGCTAAGCTGCTCAGCTGGAGAGCAAGTAATGTGTGAGTGCCTTGCTCAAGGACTTTAATTTGGTGAGTGAGGGGACATCCTCTTCCAGTCACTTCCTCACCCCCAGTTTTCCCAGCCTTGGAATTTAAATCGACATCTTTTGTTACCATTAAGGGAACCATAGTTCCAAATGACACGCAAATTAACTCAAAAAATTTTTTTATAGCATTATTTTGCATCCATTTTCTTCTCCTCCATCGTACTAGTCAAATACTACTATACACACCCTTAGTTATAGTCATTTTCCATTGCTTTACCGTCTCTGTTCTTATACAGTGACAGTCAACATGACTGGCACCCACAAATGTGTGTGTACACATTTGTTCCCATAAATCAAATAAACTTGACAAAATGTTTTGTCTAGAAACATTTATTGGCCAGATGTTCAACTGTGCAGAGGAAAATAAAGAACCCAAACTTTAGCATCTTTAATTAGAGTGTCCTGAAACCCCCCCCCCAAAAAAAACAATGTTGCTTCCTCTCCGAAAAAGTCTGAAATGGTGAAAGTTGATGAATGGAAAAATAAAGTATAAAACTAAAAATTAGACCACTGTTCCGATAAGCATCTATGAACATGACAAAAAAATAATAAAAAAAATATTGCATGAGGCCCTAAGTCCCTCTTGCAAGCTGCATGCATCCCAGTTTCAATTGATCCCAGTTTCAACTCCTCTCACACAGCCAGACCTCCATCTCTTCACACCCATGGAGGTCTGGAGTAATTCAAGCATAAAAGTTGGTTAAAAAAAATTTAAAAAAAAGGTTGTGACATAGTGGGATGTGGGCCTATGATGGGGAGAACTGAGGGCTGAGCCTGATGCTTTTCTGCGTACCATCCGACAAACAACTTATTTTTTTGCACACCAAAGAAAAAAAAAAGCATTTGCTGCAAATCGTTCCCTTTCCACAAGAAAAATAAAACACAGTCATCCATTACTATTGCTAGCATAGCTTACTGTGCTATAAAGTGCATGTTGGGCGAATAGGAGGTCTTAATCCAACTTGGCCGCGTTCACATGGTTCATATTCATAGGTGAACAAAATACATGGAGGTTGTAAAACGACTGTTGTACAAATGGATGCTCATTTCTCTAAACCAGTGTTTCTGAACCCAGTCCTCAAGGAACCCCTATCCTGCAGATTTTCATTGTAACCCTGCATAGGTAGCCCTGCTTGTACTTACTCGACCAATCATTTCGCAGCACTTAATTATGCAAGGTGTGCAACATCTGACAAAATTCATTGCTGATTGGTTGAATAACTACAAACAGGTACCTATTCAGGGTTGCAAAGAAAATATGCAGGATAGGGGTTCCTTGAGGACTGGGTTGAGAAACACTGGTCTAAACGAATGTTTTCGGAGATGCTAACACAGACGCAGCAGGAAGACACTGACTGATTGTAGACATCAAGAAATGACTGCGTTAGCCATCTGTAGCTGTCGCTCATCCACTGTATTATCTACAGCAGCTCCAACCCAGAAGTTAGCGTTCCAAGCCAGAGCTCGTATTATCTTGTTATCCACATTCCTTACCCTCCAGCGACTGTTCCCTAATGTGGACGGCCAGAATGATAACTACGACGGCTTGTCAATTGGTGATGCATCATATGACATACGAGGGTGTTCATGTGATGACTCCTGGTGGGACACTGTCTGATTATCAGATCAATTAGCCGATACATTTTGATACCAGCTGAACGCACAGTTAGACAAAGAACAAAAAATTGCTCATTCTGGTTGCGAGCGTTTGAAAACTCACAGCCAATAGAACGGCTGCCTCGGAATTCCTGAGGTCTCACTATCCCACTTTTTTTTTCCAACAAGATTTTCCTCGGACCCTCCGTTAGCTTGATGAGATGGAAAGATCTGGCCATGTGAGACTAAGTTTCAACAGACTATAATGTTATCAAGAAGCATGCAGCCCATGAGACTGTGAACAGCCTGCCATGACATGGACAAAAGAGGAACACTGACCCAAGAGCCTGTCAACTGTTCATTCAAACACAAAAGCTCAAAGAAACGTTTGTAAAGAGTTTAAAATAATCCTGGAGGGAGCGGAAATAGTGGTTTCACCCCATACCAACCTGCCAGAGATTGAATCAAGAAAGCTTTTATAATTCAAATCCCAGGAAAAAAGAAATAAGGGGGGAAAAAAACACTTGCTGAAGGAAAGACATTAGAAATAACAAAAGCTGGTGAGCAAGATTTTGCACAAAGCTTCATACAGGAACCTTAATCTTTCTGGGAAAATGCCCTGTGGACAAAGGAAACAAATCTATTGCTTAGTAATTTACTGCAGTGCTTCGTTTACCTATGACCAAATGAAATGTTTAAGGAAAAGAAAACCCTCGCTACTCTTCAGGGGTATCCTTATTTTATTATTTATCCAAGGTTATCTTAACAGTGTGTTTTTGTGTGTGTGTCTCAGGAGGTAGAGCGGGTCATCTAGGAATCGAAAGGTCGCTGGTTCGATCCCCAGCTCCTCCAGAGAGCGTGTCGAATTGTCCTTGAGCAAGACACTGAACCCCTAACTGCTCCTGATGAGCAAGATGGCGTCTTACATGGCAGCCTCCACCATCAGTGTATGAATGTGTGTGTGAACGGGTGGATGTGAGGCATGCACTGTAAAGCGCTCTGAATGGTCGGTGGAGGAGAAAAGCACCATATAAATGCAGTCCATTTACCAACACTGGTGGAGGTGAAGTAATTCTGTAGGGATGCTCTGTAGCCTCTGACACCGAATGTCTTTAACACGGCACCCTAAGAACATGTTTCCCTGAATACAGAGCACTGCGGTGCCTCTGTTGAAGGTGCCAGGTCTGGCAGCAGAACAACGGCCCTAAAGACACATCAACAAGCATCTGAGCAAGAATGAAAGAAAAAAAAAGAGGAAGACTGAACTGTTCTGAAGTGACTGCTAATCCTGAATGTGACTCCAAAAACCCAGAAACAGCATCCGGCTACAGATGCCCTTCAATTATATGCAGTCAAGGATAACTTTTGTGAGGGAAAAAATACAGTAATGATCATAATAATACTAATTAATGAAGGCAGTTACTCTGACCAAAGGTTATGCACGCAAGCACAAATTTCGGGTGAAAACAATATTGCCAGGGTTATTTTTTCCAAGATACAACACCAAATTCAAGTTTTGTGTTTAGATATTGCTGTGAAAAGTTGGAAATCGGGCCACTAGCGATTGAAAAAGCCAAACTAGTGAAAATAACTCATGGAAAAGAAGTTTCATGAAAAACTGAATGGGGAGAGGGAAAGGGGGGTAGTAGTAATTCTGACTGCCGCTGTATTACATGGTGACCCATTCACCCATACCTTTCTTCTTCTGTTGACCCCCCCTCCCTCAATCTCCCCATCCAGCTCCTCCTCCGTCCTCACCCTTTCTATCCGCGCCGCCATCTGCTCGTCTCCAAACTCGCTCACAGATGTGCTCCTTTGCTTCCAGTCAACACCATGAGCTCCATGATACTGACCTGATAATGGTAGTGGTCTCATTTCATTCATGTCAATGTTTTTACGTGATTTAACATTACACTCTACATTAAAGTGTACTGCTCTTTTGTTTGCCTCACAATATTGATGTTGCTGCTTCTGTGGTACACAGCAAATGGATATTTAGCCATATTGTTGTCAAAAACTGCTTAACCGACTACCACTTAAACGGGGGGAGAAGCCGGGATTGCCAAAAAAAAAAAAAAAGTATCTTCAAAACTTTCAGACCCTACTCTAAATCATAATCCAGCTGGATGTTATGAATAAAACATAAAATAAATTCATCCCAAACTAATAGCAACTTATACTACTTTTCAAATGTACTTGCTCTGTGAGAAGTGATCCTTTGAAGGCATTTCTGTATAAAAAGACTCACCGGACACACTCAGATGTGTTATTTGTGCCCTGCATTTTAAACTGCGCGCCCCCCTCCTTCCCTCCATACCTAGTATGTCTGGTTGTGTCTTGTCTAGGAGCGTGCCAGTGGCCATGTCTCTCCCTGTGTGGCAAGCTGTGTCACAGGTGATCCATCACCACAGTTGGATGCTTATTATTGGCCGAGCCCCGTGGGCCCTTGGGTCCTGGCGAATCAGCTGTAAATGCCAGCCCTCAGACGATTGCTGTGATTGGTTCTGACAGCCGCAGCAGGCCTTATGCCAGTTTGATGCCCCCCAGACCCCCCAAAAACAGGTGTGGGCAGGTGTGTGTGTGTGTGTGTGTGTGCGCACGGGGGGGGGGGTCTGTCTGTCGATATGTCTGTGTGTGTGCCCGTTTGGATCTTTTTGTGTGAATGTGTCATCCTCTACTGCATTATTCAGAACCTGCTGTTGAAGGTTTATGTCTCAGGCTTCAGTTTAGCAGCTACCTGCACTCAGACTATATGTGTGTATGTGTTCATATGCTCTTGTGTGTTGTTCCACACCATGGGCTATGTGCCCAGCATGCACATTCACCACTTTACTGTTTACAGCTCAACCTCAAACCAACTTTTCCATGTATCTCTGGAAAACTTTATTTTTTTTTGCTGAGCAAAAGTTTTTAACAGATTCTCTTGCACCTCTGCTCATCAAGGCTTGTCAAATTACTGTGGCCGTTGTCATGCAGACACTGTCAAACTTACCTCGCTTCCAATCTACCCCTGCCTCAAAGAGATGCCACAATATATTATATTGATCCATCCTTTATCCGAACCGCTTATCCTGCTCTCAGGGTTGCAGGGATGCTGGAGCCTATCCCAGCAGTCATTGGGCGGCAGGCGGGGAGACACCCTGGACAGGCCGCCAGACCATCACTGGGCACAATATATTACATTGTCATCTTCAATTGCCCTTTACTGAGGTAACTTTTTCTTTCTTTCTTTCTTTCTTTCTTTCTTTCTTTCTTTCTTTCTTTCTTTCTTTTTACGATAGAGCGAAAACTCACCTAAATTAGCTCTGCTTATAGAGCTCAAAAGGATTTAAAACATGTCAAGGACAGGCCCTGATCGGGCAATTCAACAACGAACTCACTTCTTGATCACTGTATTTGTTAAGTTATGGGTCACTCAGTTTTTTGCAACAGGTCTTGAGCTTTCTCCCGCTAACTCTCTGTAACGTTTGTTTTCACTGTGATGAACAATCCACCATGCGGTTTACCATTAAGGAAGAAGTCTAGTTGAAGACAATGATGGGGGTAAAAGCAATATGTTCATTATTTCACTGACACTTTTCAAAGTTTTCCTGACTTACATCTGTATCTCTTGTACATTGTATGATCATAATGGGAAGTTTAAAACCACCTGTCTGACTTTTTTCCATTGATGATGAGGCCATACAGTAAAGGATTACAAGACACATTTCCCAGGATTCATCCTTTTCTCCTTACTAAAAACCCCCTCATTCATCCCTTAAACATTTAAACAGTCCAAATGAGAGTGCCATTTACAACAAACTATGTTGTCAAGCAACCCAACAACGTGTAGGTGGGAGGTAGGGAAACTGCACATGACCTGAAATCCCCCCCCCCAAAAAAAATCAAATACACCTCTCTCTCTCATACCTACCCATCTGTGCTGTCTTATACTTTCTCTCCTTGTACACCTTTCCCAGAGATGTGACTGAGGTATCCACCATGACCCAGAAGCAAGTGAATGGAACAGAAAGAGAGAGACTGGGAGAGCGAACAAGAGATCTGAATTTGAATTAGCACACTGCATATACTGCTCTTCTCTGCTCTGCCATCGCAGTGCTCATGCAGTATCAGTAAGGTCCGAGGGATCGGCTCATACAGAGGAATAATCAGTCTACGTCACTCTGACGTCACTCAGGTTCTACTGCACATGTCGGCTGCAGCGAGGAAGCGAGTGGCATCATCATCATCATGTGGTGTTGTGCAGTCGGTTGCCAAAATCGTTTTGACAAACAAAACAAAATGCTCAAGTTTTACCGAATTCCATCAACTTGCACCCCTTTTAAGGCTAACTGGAGACACCTTTGGTTGCAAGCAATCGGAGGAAGCGATTGGAGCGAGGAACTAATTAAAAATGCCCGCATTTACAGTGATCACTTCATAACAGGTAAGTTAACGTTGGGCCTCAGCTAACAGGCTAATCAGCCATAACGTTACATCGCTCGTTTTAACTTAGAACAACGTTAAATAACGTTATTATTGAGTCCTATGCATATATAACTAACAACGTTTGCCAGCAACAGAGTAATTATGTTCCAAGTTTGAGCTGAACTAGCTTAGAAGCTAACGTATCTTGGTTCAATTTAGCTAAAGTTGTGTTGCTAGTAACTGTTAACATAGTAATGGCAGGCCAATGACCTGTTTTGGTGTGTTAACGTTACTGGAAGTCACTGGGATACACTTTATTTGTACAGGAGAGGCATCTGAGGACTTCGACAGCCCTGACTTTGTCCCGTCTGTCTTCTACTCAACCCAGTCCAGCAAAGGCGATGCAAGACATGAGAGGTAAATATGGTCACCTCCTTGTGATTTGTTGTTCACTGTGATCACCCAGCATGACTCGACATAGCATGACCCGAAGTGCAGAGAAGAAATGGTGAGTAATTTAATGAAGCTATATTTTGCTCAGGATTATCTGTTAGGCCAGATAGTTTCTGCTATGTTTACATTATCTCATGGAGCCCTTTGAGGCATGCTATGTGATTTCCACTGACTTGAAGTGAGGATGTGATAAACCTGTGGTCAACAGAGTACATTAACTGTTTTGTACTAACTGCTTGCTCTCTTCTGTGTGTATTAGATATGAGAGAAAAAGAAGAAGGGATGAAACCCCCCACAGATGGCCAGACAATGGACATCAGTCCACAGAAGTTGTTAATGAGGCTGCATCAGAATTCACACACGCTTCCCTCTCCCCCAAATGATTGTGGAATGGAGCCTGGTGCTGGTCCCTGCACTGGTAAGAACTTCTAATATCTTAACTATTGTACAGTAGGACAATCACTACCAGGATTAATGAGGTTGTCCTGTTGTTGTGAAAAAGTGTTTGGCCATGATTCTGTCTGGCACAGTCTTAACGATCACCCAGAGTGTAGCCGTTTCCCAGATATGAAAAATAGGACTGTAAAATTTATATTTATCTTTATATCTAATCTCTTTCAGAAGCCACGGTCCCGAAGGCTCTCCGTGATGACCTCAAACAGAAGTACAGCCAACTTTCTACCAAATGTGACAACCCGCGTGTGGACATCAACAAACTCAAAGCCAAGAATGAACAACTAAAAGCAACACTCAGGAACACACAGTTTTCATTTAGCTCTATCAAATGCAAAGCAGCACAGGTTCTGTTTTTCACAGGTCCGACCAGTGGCATTTTAGAGTGGTTGCTCCAAACAGTTAAAGACAGTGTAGAGCTTGTGTGTGGCTCTCTGACCCTGGAGGACCATCTATTGGCTATCCTGATGAAACTCCGATTAGGGCTCAGAAGCAAGGATATTGCATTCAGATTTAATGTTACCGAATGTGACATCTTTAAAATTATGAGAAGTTGGCTCCCTGTTATGGCTCAGGTTTTGAAACCTCTCATCAAGTGGCCAAGCAAGCATGCAATATTAAGGAATATGCCAAAATGTTTTAAAGCTAAATACATGCGTTGCAGATGTATTATTGACTGCACTGAAATTTTTATTAACAGACCCAAGAATCTAACCTCCTGAGCCCAAACGTATTCGATTTATAAGAGCCACAACACAGTTAAGTATTTGGTTGGCATGTCACCTGCAGGAGCCATTACTTTTCTGTCCGCAGGTTGGGGTGGGCGTGTTTCTGATAAGCAACTTACAGCTGAGTCTGGATTTTATGACCTTCTAGAAGTAAATGATGAGACACTAGCAGATCGTGGTTTTACCATCAGAGATGAGCTTGCCGTACACGGTGCCACCCTTAGAATCCCTCACTTTACCAAAGGTAGAAAGCAGCTCTCTGCTCAAGGCGTTTGTGTAATGTGAGAATACACATTGAAAGAGTAATAGGTAGATGGAAGAATTTCAAATCTCTGACAACTGTTATTCCACTCACACAGCAGGTAGACCTCTTAGACGACATGGTGATTGTTTGTGCAGCATTAACAAACCTTTGTAAATGTATAGTCCCTAGAAAATAACTTGTCAATGTTTTGTGTTTTGTGAAATTATAATCTACATTTTCCAAATTTCAAGGTTCAAGGTTTTTATTAGTCATCAGTTTATGTGCAGGTACAGCAGCAGCGACATGAGGTTATGATTTTTTTTTTTACAAGGTGCACACTTATTGTAAAAAAATGTTATTATTGAGATTAATTCAACATTCAAGATGCAACTACAGGCAATGCCAATATATTACTGCGTTAAACGATTTGTTGCACAGCACATCTTTTTGACTTCATTTTTTGCACTGTTCATATTTGGCCACTGAAGACTGGGCCATTTTGTCTCGTCATTAATCCACTGACCTGCCCCTAAAGCACATGGGTCCCCCAAGATGTATCCCATTCACCAAGGTTAATTTCGTAGCACAACTGGTCTTATCACTGGGTGACAAGCTGTTTTAGTAGGCGGAAAACATTTTAAAACGAAAATCAAACCGCTGTAACATACCGGAAGTTCGCTAGTCGTCTTCATACCAAGCCGAGACGACAATCAACAGTTGGGTAATGTTCTTCCTGCAGCCAAGCTGCACGCACCCCCGGTGTTTGATAACAAATAATTCCTCTATACTTACTTAAATAGACAGACGTGAATAAACACACACACATATAGACACATTATTTTTCTGTGTGTGAGTGAGTGAGTGAGTGAGTGTGTGTGTGTGTGTGTGTGTGTGTGTGTGTGTGTGTGTGTAAGTAAGTGAGCGAGAGAGGAGAGAGAGAGAGAGAGACACCTTAAACCACTCTCCAGCCACAAGTAATATCAGTAATATGCAATATTAAGAAAATACACTTCTAAAATTGATGAGCTGCCCCCAGTAATGACTTCAGGGGGCATTCCTCACCTCTTGATTTCAAAAGAAGGGAAACTAGGACAGAAGCAAGATCCATAAACACCATCACAATAGCTCGTGTCCAAGAATGAGTTTCAGAGCTGCTTTGAAAACAAAGACACTCATAATTTTTTCCAACTGAGTTACTGTGCGGCTACATTAGATGGACAGGATATGGGCCGGAGATGAATAGAAGAAGAATGTAAAGGAGATACATACCAAGAGGGACTGAGGGAATTTCTTAAAAACACTGTTTCAACCAAGTCTGTCCTGTTGAAATGAATAACTAAATAGATCGATTGATCCATCTGTCGACAGACAGATAGATACTGGAATTTAGCAGGTTTTCTACAATACAACATGTAAGCATACATGCCGTGCCTCCATACAAACAAACCACACATGTATATTGTTCAACACTATAAAGTGCAGATTCTTGAATTTTTGATGCCCCCACTACAGGCGTGCAGCAGGAATTTCTAAACAAAACATGATGGTATTTCCATCCATCCATCCATCCATCCATCCATCCATCCATCCATCCATCCATCCATCCGTTATCCAAACCGCTTGCCCAACTCTCCGTGTCACGGGGATGCTGGAGCCTATCCCAGCAGTCATTGGGTGGTAGGCGGGGAGACACCCTGGATAGGCTGCCACCCCATCATAGGGCCAAAACACACACACACACGCACACACACACACACACACACACACACACACACACACACACACACACACACACACACACACACACACACACACACACACACACACACACACACACACACACACACATCCACACCTAGGGACAATTTAGTAGGCCGAATCACCTGACCTACATGTCTTTGGACTGTGGGCAGAAACCGGTGCATCCGGAGGAAACCCACGCAGACACGAGGAGAACATGCAAACTCCACACAGAGGATACCCTGGGACGACCCCCAAGGTTGGACTACTCATGATGGTATTTCAAATCATGAAAATCCCCTGTCTCATGGTGAGCCACAACATCACTGACCCACTGATCCTATCTGGCTGTGCTCTAATAAATAGATGGCACAGACAGATTGGTTGCCAGTTTACCCATGTGGGAGTTTACAGTCTTAATCACACCAAGATCAGAGTGAATCACAGAAGTGCAAGGATAAGAAAGAAATAAACAAAATTGAAGGCGCCAGCGAAATTAGCTAGAATGAAAACCAACATTTCATTTTATTTTCTCAGAGGTATGTCAGCATAAGATGTAATCTTTCATTTTTTTTCAAAGACTGATGTATCTCAAGAAAGACTGATAATTATGCCGCAAAAGTCATCAGGGTTAGATGTGCTCGCTCTTATAATGAGCATAAAAGCATAATGCATTACTAAGCTGCACACTATCAGGATACGAGTCATTTTGAATAAATGATCATGTAGACATTTAAACGCTTGAGCTGTTTTGAATCCCCCTGTACCTCGACCAGCAAAATGCTAATTAACAAACTGCCATGTCTCACCATGTCTCCGAAGTGCTAAATATACCAAGTAATCTAGCACTAGGCTGAGCTGTGTCCCATCGATAGCCGGAGCATTGACCCCACCTTGGTCTGCATCTCAAATTGCTAAGACAGTAAACAGTAGAAATGCACGTTGATACGAGGATGGTGCAGTCTAATGTATGGAGCAAGCCTAACACATCCCATGTGACTATAAAGTACAGGGCTAATGGCCAGACACTGACATAATACCTCAGTTATGTCTCACTGGCATACTCGAACCAACTAACAAGACAGCTCAAATAGACCAATAGATTCTCATACACACACACACACACACACACACGCACACACGCACGCACACACACACACACACACACTGGATCCTTGAGTCCCACTGCAATGGCCACTGCTTTTAGCTGCATTGTTCCTCATTTCTAACCTAAGACAACAAACATGAACTCTCTAATGACCACAGAGGGAGAGAAAGAGCAGAAAGAGGAGAGAAGAGAACAAAAAGGATAAAAAAAAGCCTATTCATTTCTGTCATTGTACAATCAAAAATAAATGACAAAAACAAGACATTGAAAAACTTTTCACGAAAAGATGAGGAAACAAAGAAGGTTTTGAGCAAGTGAGGTGAAAAAGGATGGTGACAAAGAAAGTCAAGAGAGAGCAAAGCCAGGGAGACACGAAGGGACAGACGGCCGAGAAATGGATTGTGTGCTTGTGTGCAAGAGTGCGGTGATGTTTGGGTCTTTTTTTGGCAACTTAAAGATGATTTTAACCTGTTCATCAGGAGCACTGAGGGGGTTCAGTGTTTTGATCAAGGCCACTTCAGCGCAAAGTGAAGAGGTGCCGAGATCAAACCAGCAACCTTTTGATTGCTGAACAGCGCTACCCCCTGAGCCACTGCCACCCATTGTCTTAACCGCTTATCCTGCTCTCAGGGTCGCGGGGACGCTGGAGCCTATTCCCAGCAGTCATTGGGCGGCAGGCGGGGAGACACCCTGGACAGGCCGCCAGGCCATCACAGGCACCCCGTGGCACCCAAATGCAAGCCAGCTTGCATAAAGCGGCAGTCGATAACTTCTCTTGCTTATCATTGTGAAATAAACGTTGATTGCAAGTGTATGGCTATAGAATAATGACACCATCCACATTTAGATCGGTTCCCCAAGCCTCACTTCAACTGCAGCTCTGCCTGCCACCGGGCGTGATCTCACGGGAAAATGAAGGCTCGATTTACGGCACAAAGGAAGTGTGTCAACCATTGCGCAACCAAAATAGGAAGAGGAAAGCGCTTTTGTTTTCCCCCGGTGGCTCTTTTCTTTTTCTTTTTAAGATTCTCATACGGCTTAGGCCCGTTAGGGCTGATCCCCCCCCCCCCAATCTCTCTTTTATTCTATAGAAATAAAAACATTGAAAATACAACACACATATACCAAACTAATTTCCCCAGTGGCTATCGGTAGTTATCCCCAGTAGCGGAAATGGCAGACGGTGGAAACTACCCAGCAAAGAGAAAAAAACAACCCTGTTGATGGAGGCGGCAAAGAAGGCGAAGAGGGAGGGTGGTAGAAACAGAGGTAAAACAAGAGTCAACCTCAGACAGGTATTCACTTGATGGCGCGAGCTCCGGTGTTTTATCAAACTCTGTTTCCCCGTCGAGCTCTGTTTCCCCCTAGCCAGATGAAAGCATTTACATGGAAACAGGTTAGCTGTTGGTTGATTAGGTTAAGGTAAGCGTTAGGGTCAGGTTAAGGTTAGGGTCAGGTTAAGGTCAGGTTAAGGTTAGGGTCAGGTTAAGGTTAGGGTTAGGTTGGGGTTAGGTTAAGGTAAGCGTTAGGGTCAGGTTAAGGTTAGGGTTAGGTTGGGGTTAGGTTAAGGTAAGCGTTAGGGTCAGGCTAAGGTCAGGTTAAGGTTAGGGTTAGGTTGGGGTTAGGTTAAGGTTAAGGTCAGGTTAAGGCTAGGGTCAGGTTAAGGTTAGGGTCAAGTTGGGGTTAGGTTAAGGTTAGGGTCAGGTTGGGGTTAGGTTAAGGTTAGGGTTAGGTTAAGGTTAGGGTCAGGTTGGGGTCAGGTTAAGGTTAGGGTCAGGTTGGGGTTAGGTTAAGGTTAGGGTTAGGTTAAGGTTAATCAAGCGTCCTGGAGTTGTATCGAACTCTGGCTAGGGGGAAACAGATATCGACGGGGAAACAGAGTTCGATACAACACCGGGGCCTTGAGAGGGTTCCAAACCGACATTCAGTTGGCATGTTTTCCTACTGGATCAGTAAGTAACACAACCTGCCTACTACTGGATGGTTTACTCTGCCTTTATCCTGGCACTGTGATCAGGGTTTCTAGTCTCACGGTTTGTTCTTGCTTTGGACAGTAACAAGGCTGCTAATAAACGGAAAGCGATCCGGTTGTCTTTGTGACAGCAGCGCAAACAATAATACCATCTGGAAACACGGTGTGTGTGTGTGTGTGTGTGTGTGTGTGTGTGTGTGTGTGTGTGTGTGTGTGTGTGTGTGTGTGAAAAGCGTCTCCAGCCGCTTTAAACGTCTACCTGGATTATCGTTTCATTGCATGCTTATGACGACTGAATGAGCGTGCGTGCATCTGCTGGTGTGTCTCATATCAGTTGAAGAGACACATGTTAGTCATATAACCTTTACTCAGTTTATGTTGTTTAAAATTAGCAACACAGTTTTTTTTCTCTAATTTGTGCGTGATTTAGTTGACTTGTTCCCTGCCGAAAGCCAACACCACATGTCAGTAAGGATTAGTCGGTGGGCATAATGAGCTTGATTTGTTGGTTTACTAAAGGTCGCTGTCTGCACATTTCTAATCAAACAAAAAGCCTGTTTAAAGTTTCTCAGGAAACTTTCACTTCCGTTTTGTTTGCTCGACCCCCCCCCCAAACTTTGCTTTGATTTAGAAGTGCTGTTCGTGCAAAACATGCGAAAGTGTGGATGCCAGCACAAAACTACATGTTTTTACTTGCGATGACTTGTATGTGTGTGCGCGCGTGCATGCGTTTTAGTTTTTAGGGGATTATGTCTGTGCATGTTACTTTGTCCACCAAAACTAGTTGTATCGCATCGGACAGTATTTGTGTAAAAAAAAAAAAAAAAAAAAACAATGAGAAGAGGAAGGCTCCGGTTTATTCAGCAACAAATATGCATTGCTGTGCTTGGCTCCGATAGGGGTTTCAGGAACCCGTACAAACCTCTTTATGATTATGCATCATATTGTTGCAAAAGTAACGCCACACACACACACACACACACACACACACACACACACACACACACACACACACACACACACGCGCGTTTCCTTGGCCTTGAAGAGCGTCCAAAGCTATATCAGAGTATGAAAGTGCAGATTATCAGGGATACCAGGGCATGGTGGTGACTGTGACTTGCGGGGCAGGAGATCTTGGTGTTTTTGTGCGCATGTGTGTGCACACGCACGTGTGTGTGTTTGTGTGCGTGTGATATGAACATTAGGATAGAAAGCAAAAAAAGAAAAGATCTGAGGTCAAGTCTTTTTATTTGTTCTTATGTGAAAATAATTTCCCCATGCCTAATAGCGCTGCAAACAGCCCACCATGTGGCATCCGTCCCCCGCTTTAACTAATTGTGAAGCTCTTCGTTCAGGGCACGCTTACTTTACTATAGAGGCACTTCAGGAAAACAAAACAAAACTAGAATCCTTTTGATGGACCAGGAATTATTTTTTTACTCTATATTGTCCTTGTTTTTCTTCTTTAAAATACTGACAAATAACCCAACACCTCCTTGTTTTTTCATACAGATGATGCTGTAAAAGGCTCAATTTGTTTGTGATCGTCTGTTACTATTGTTGAAATAAGAGGAATTGCTATTGAGCCAACACTTAAACTGACTACAGAAATGTGTATTTAACTTGTACCACACCTGTCTGTCTATCTGTCCATCTGTCCATCCATCCCTCTGTCAGTCTGTCTGTCTGTCTGTCTGTCTGTCTATCTATCTATCAATCACCAGTCCACTTGCTAGGGATAAGCAGCTTTTCCATCAAGTCTAGATTTGGTTGGATTGTAGACTCTGAGTAAGGATTAAGAGAGACACGGGGACGGATGGCAGCTCTATCAGCCACCACTGAAATATGCCATTGTTAGTTATTAAAACCTTCTTTCTTTTTTTCTCTTTTCTGAATAAACTTTCAAAGACATCATCAGAGATCAACATGGCATCAGCTGGATTGTCAAATAACTTGTTTGGTCCAACGGGGTGTCTCAAGAGAAGAAGTCAACTCACAACTTCAGGTCTTTTTCCATTTCAGAATTATGTCCCTGGGAAGCCGCTAAATGCTCTACAGTCAATTAGCTCAGCTATCTGTTAAAAACAAAACAAACCGGCATTCACTGGGGAAAACGTGTTCACGTCAGATTTCTCCCCGGGCACTCTCGTATAATAGATCAGTAAATAGCCCACCTCAAAGACAGGCCTATTTTATACCAGGTGTGAAGCACCCTGACACAGTCCTCAAAACTAGTGACCACGTGGCACAAAATGTCTGTATGCCTCGTCACCCATCATAGAAGAAGCTCAAATATGCACAGAAATGACAAAAGCCTTGCAAATACCGTGAACCCGGACTACTATTCAACATGGCTCCGGGTCCATGCAGCGCTGAGGACAGCTGGGAGAGCACAGCAATGCCTTGATTTCCTGTTGCTGTGAGCATTATGTGCGCATGGTTGCAGGTGGCAAAACTTTTCAGCGGGGAGGGCAGGTAATTACAAAGTGCTCATGTTCGAAAGCTGACAAGGTGCTGACAATGTGATGACACTGTCAAACTAATTAGTGGAGGAGGATTTGAACACACGGCTCTTACCTTGGTTGGAGACACAGGAGAGGTGGAGGCATAGGGAAATGGAGGGGAGTTAGGGAGGGAGGGGGAAAGAGAGAGTGACAAGAGAAAGAACATCATCATTAGTTACCCGTCTTGACAAAACACAACAAAGATACACGGCATCTTAATCAGATCGGTGCATACAAAACACTAGAAGCATCACTTAAGAAACTTCCGTTTTACAGAAAACAAAACACACCCACGTTGGAAATTAGAGAAAAAAAGCAATCAAAATTTTAACACATTTTACCTCTATAAGATTATGATTTGTCAAACGTGAAAAAATTAGGAAAAAAAAAAGATCAAATTTAATTTCAAAACGTTAAAAAGGATGGAGGGGCAGGGTTCAATGCTTATTGTTATGCTGCAGGTCGACACACTAGTACTGCAACTGAGGATTATTTTGACAATCACATTGACTGTCTACTATGATTTGATTTGTTTTGATTTGATTTGGTGACTGTATTGATGATTTGCGTCATTAAGTTGAACATAACTATTTCAGCATTACATTGAAGTGATTTATAATGTATGATAAATAAACAAACCTAAATTAAGTAAATTAATGCAGTGACCATGTTTTGGAAGATTTTTCATCGTGAAACCAGGTTTTACATGTAGACCTGTGTTGTCTACCTGGGAAATGTGTCTCCCCCCCTTTTTCTCCCCAATTGAACCCAGCCAATTACCCCACTCTTCTGAGCCATCCCGGTTGCTGCGCCACCCCCTCTGCTGATCCGGGGAGGGCTGCAGACTACCACATGCCTCCTCCGATACATGTGGAGTCACCAGCTGCTTCTTTTCACCTGACAGTGAGGAGTTACAGTAGCATGTGGGAGGATTACGCTATTCCCCCCGAACGGGCGCCCCGACCGACCAGAGGAGGCGCTTGTGCAGCGACCAGGACACACACCCACATCCAGCTTCCCACCAGCAGACAGGGCCAATCGTGTCTGTAGGGACGCCCGACCAAGCCGTGAGTAACATGGGGATTTGAACTGGCGATCCCTGTGTTGGTAGGCAATGGAATAGACTGCGATGCTACCTGGATGCCCAGTTTTTTGTGGGTTTTTTTTGTTTTTTTTACTGGATTTTCACTAGAGTTAAGCAGTTGAAAATACTTTATATGTTTCTAACAGTCCAACATTGTGTTGGTCCTGTGATAGGATCTGCCTACTCCCTAACATCCAGCATCTTCTGCCAGCGCATTTGCCATCGCATATGATTTTTTTTTTAACATGTGAAGCAAGTCAATCATCTATCAACCATTTATTCATATCCCTTATGATGGCATTATCTGTAAGTAAAGATGGCTTGCATATTCACTTTTATTTATGAGACTTACATTTTTGGATATTATATCGCTAAGCATGCACTTTTTTTTCTTTTCTGACTCAGCTGTTGTGAAAGACTGAATGACACATTCTCATGAGATAAAATTTTCAGTACTTAACTGCAGTTTTAATGAAAATGAAACGAGTAAAGTGCAATATTTCATGTGCTAATGAAAAGGTTCATTATTACATGGCGACAGTTGTTTGGCTTCCTTCATGCATCTTCTGATGGATGTCGCTTTTGCATACAGAACAGTATGTTGGTGAGCAAATGCGTGCTGCAGACACGCTTTACTTGACACATTCAAATGAGAACTAATTTAAAACATCATACTTTGCAGCTGTGCACTTTTCATCATTAGGCTAACTAAAAGACAACAGCATCTGTTTCTTGGAGAATTTGATATTGAAGAGAGTTTAGTTGAATGTCATATTTGTTAAGGAGCCACGCGGTTATTACTAAATGAGAGCATGATACAACAAAAACATGACAAAAGCAACAAGAATTAGTCAAACTTAATCAGATTATGACTCAAGGAGTCAGCCCAAGTGTGAAAACATCCTGAGAGTACATTTATAACATCTGCGATTCAAGATTAGAGTAGGGAATAATTTACTGTAAGTATGTGCTTTCCTTTTCCTGGATGCCCCCGCCCGATGCAGTCGATAAAGGCACTCTTTTTTTTTTATTACATTTTTCCCCCTCCTTTTCCCCCCAGTTGTATCTGGGCAATCACCCCACTCTCAGGGCCGTTCACCTGACAGTGAGGAGTTTCACCAGGGGGACGTAGCACGTGGGAGGATCACGCTACCCCCCCCCCGAACAGGCGCCTTCACCAACCAGAGGAAGCACTAGTGCAGCGACCAGGACACATACCCACATCTGGCTTCCCCCCTGCAGACACGGCCAATTGTGTCTGCAGGGACACCCGACCAAGCCAGAGGTAACGCTGGGATTTGAACAGGCGATCCCCGTGTTGGTAGGCAACTGAATAGGCCACTATGCTACCCGGACGAGCTGATAAAGGCACTCTGCATGGTCAATCAGCACTGGTGTGACAACTCAACAATCCTTCGTCGCTACTGCTCTCATGACCTTGAATTCGTCAGTTTGAAATGCAGCCCACATCACCTTCCGAGAGGATTCGCTTCAGTCGCATTAGTTGGTGTTTACATTCCAGCACAAGCTAAAGCTAACACAGCCATTAGCAAACTCTCGCCCCATATTTCCTCTGCTGAAAACTCCAACCCTGACACGTGCAAGGTGCCAGCCTGTTCATCAGGAACAGTTGGGGGTTCAGTGTCCTGCTCAAGGATACTTTGGCACACTCCCCAGCAACCTTCCGATTACTATACGAGTCGCTCTACCTCCTGAGCCATGCTGCCTCGTTCACAATTGTCTGTGCTTTTATACTTTTTCTTCCTTTTATTGTGTTTCATCCCGTTTATCGTCTCAGTGGCGGGCTTAAAAGGAGAAGTGGTACACAGGGAATATACATCCTTTCCCTTTCAGAAGCGTTCCCTCTTTCTCTCCGCCTTTGACTGCACATTAGGAGGAGAGATGTGGCAAAGTGTAATCCATTTGCTCTCTTCTTTTTCCACACCACATCAAAAAAGTGTAGCAGGTTAGGGGGATAGGGAACAAATAGGCAATTTTGCCATCAATGAAAAAGTACAAGAGGCCTCCATAATGGAATCATTCAGCCCAGTTTGTCACGTGCACACCGCCAACATGTGTTTATGCGGGAGGATACGTTGCCAGCTCTCGCAGAAGAAGAGAGGAAGATACTGCTTTGAAGCAAACCAAAGAGGACAAACATCAAACAGTCAGCCGTGTTTGCTCACCTGTGCGTTCGAGTGTGTAGGTACAGCACGAGACGCCGCGTCCTTTCAAGCGATCAGGCAGCTTTACCGTCGCTTCATCGCACGCTTAAGGCTTTGATTGGGGGGCGGGCGGGGGTCTCATATTTAGCACACAAGCTGGAGTTTAGGGGCATTTGGAGCGATGACGTTTCACATCCCCACGACCCTGAGGGCATCATGAAATGTAAATAATTCGGTTCCCGACCACCCCCAACCCTTGCTGCTACCTGCGTGTGGATGTAGAGAGACGTCGGGTTTAGCTACGTCCAGCCTCGCCATGCACGTTGCACGATCGAAAACGATGTCCAGGCACAGCTACGCCTAGCGGAGATGATGCAGGTCCTCACTGACACATTCCACCACAGTGATAGTTACCGCGCCATTCCCGTTGCTATGGTTACAAACATACATTTACTGGCGCCAACGAATAGATTAAAAAAAAGACTGCCGAGTCGAAGAAATGAAATATAAGATTGTGATTCAAGAAAAACTATTGAACTGTATAGTAAGTATATTGATATTTTAGTATGCAAATAAAACAGTGCCATAACTAATAAGAAAAAAAAAACAAGATGTCCAGCAGGTGATAACAGCGGTAGTCAGTGAAGCAGAGGGTGGATTAGGAATTTGGATGGTCGAAGTGAAGAAAAAAAGCATTAAAAAAAAAAAGTACTCCTCTTCACAAACAATAAAAACCATTTGATATGACAACAAGAGCGGTCTTCACAAAGCTTTTTTCTTTCCAAAGGGATAGCTCAACTTTGTACGCGTGTGGTCGGAGTGATTGACAGCCAGCTGTCTGTCGCCTGTCTTCAGTGGCAGCTCTGACTGCAGCTCTATGCAAAGTGCCTCTGGACAGGAATACACCCCGACTCTGGGCTAAACCATGAAATCGAAACCAAACTGCCATCTGAGACAACAGAGGCCTTATAAGATTTTCCCTACAGATATATTTTCGCTATATAAATATATTCGATTCCCGGTCAGGGAACCCTGCCATTTAACAACATTGAGCTATTAAAAAAAAAAAAATAAATAAAAAAAATATATATATATATATATATATGTGTGTGTGTGTGTGTGTGTGTGTGTGTGTGTGTGTAAACCAAATATATCAACTCTGTGTCCAAAGACATGTAGGTTAGGTGAATTGGCCAGCATCCCCGCGACCCTGAGAGCATGATAAGCAGTTTGGATAACGGATGGATGGATGGACTTTCACAATAATCAATGCACAGAAGCGAAGGTGAACCATTCTGGTGGCAGAGAGGCGCTCCTATGGGCAGGTGGGAAGGCAAACCAGAGCTGTGGCTCATTCAAAGCAGCATGTGCATGCATGACGCAGACAGCCACTTGTTTATATGCAGGTGTGCGTTCATGACGTGTGCGCCTGATAGCTGAGGGTAAACATATTCTGCATGTTTTATTTATTCCCCCCTAAATGTCTGCCCGACTCTTTTATGGAGCCTCTGAACATGCATGTGTAAAGAAAATACATATTCATGATCCCACAAATTAGTCAGCTGCTTGCCAAACATGCACAATAAATTGTGGTATAAAAAATGATTATACTTTCATCACCATTACTCTATATCTGACACGGCTCAGTTTTTACATACCTGTGTGTGAGTGTGTCTGTGTGTGTGTGTGTGTGTGTTTTGGGGGTTGTGGAAAAACGCTGGAAAATAAAAGTGCAATAAAAGTTCAAGAAGACATAGAACTATAAAATATGGTTTAAAGAAACCACAGTTATGCGTTTCACTGGAGGCCGCCAGGTAATCAGAAGTCCACTGACACCATGTGCCCGATCCACCGCTCTAATTCTTTTAAGCAAGGAATATATATTCTCCTTTTTGAAAGAAAACTATTTCTCATGCCTGTTGAACTCATTGTCAACGCGGGAGCAATGAAATAGTCTACTGATTTCCTCATTTCTACACACAAACACACACACACACACGCACACACACACACACACACACACGCACAACTTCATACTCCCATAATTGTCAATCTCCAAAAGAAGAATGCGTGAAATTAATTTGTGTTTGTATCTAGGCAATATGAAATAAAGGCCGTGTGTTGTGGAAAATGGAAGGGACTATCACAACCACTGCAACCCACTAAAGGCTGAACACATCTACAAACACACCACCTCAACGCATGCCAACAAATGTCCAAAACACGTGTAGCGAGAGTGTGCTGTGGTCTAAGATACACACACACACACCTCTGCCCTTGCATGGGTATGTTAAACTCGTTTTCCTCCAAATTAGTTTCTGGTCCAATTTGTATTAGCTATGCCTGAGGGAGAGAGACGGAGCATATGCATGAGTAGGCGAACATGTGTATACAGGAGCGCCTGCTTGTTTAAACGTGTGTTTGTGCACATGTTCAAACTGGCTTGTACGGGGCAGCATGTGCAGCCATACCCGTGTGCTATGCATATTTTCTATTCCACCTACTTGTGTATGTATGCAGCCCGATATTTGCATCTGTTACATGGCAGGCAGAAAGCCGCGGCACAGCATCCCATGCAGCACAAACCAATTTATCTGCTCAGTAAATACACTGGGAGAGGCAATCCATGCCAGGAAATAGTCATCAGGAGGAAGAGGCAGCAAACGGCAAACAAGATTGGAAACTTATTGGAATAAAGTTAAGTCTAGCGTGGTGATCCCATCCCGCCCTCTCTGCTTCCTTCAGAGGAAGGAAATCACTTTTAGAGTGTGCACGTGTTACAAACCACTGCCAGACAGGTTAGGGTGGAGGGCAGAGAGGCCAGGGGGACATTTAGCTTCCCCCAAATTATCACTGAAAAACACATTTGACATAAATCCCCCAAATCCTATCTATCCATCTATCTATCTATCTATCTATCTATCTATCTATCTATCTATCTATCTATCTATCTATCTATCTATCTGTCTGTCTGTGATTAAAAGAATCACTCAGGGCGTCCAGGTAGCGTAGCGGTCTAGTCCGTTGCCTACCAACACGGGGACTGCTGGTTCGGATCCTCATGTTACCTCCGGCTTGGTTGGGCGTCCCTATAGACACAATTGGCCATGTCTGCGGGAGGGAAGCAGGATGTGGGTGTGTCCTGGTTGCTGCACTAGCACCTCCTGTAGGTCGGTTGGGGTGCCTGTTTAGGGGGGGGGGTAACGAGGGGGAATAGCATGATCATCCCCCTGGTGAAACTCCTCACTGTCAGGTGAAAAGAAGCGGCTGGAGACCCCACATGTATGTGGTAGTCTGCAGCCCTCCCCGGACTGGCAGAAGGGGTGCAGCAGCGACTGGGATGGTTCAGAAGAGTGGGGTAATTGGTCGGGTACAATTGGGGTGAAAAGGGGGGAGGGGGGGAATTATCCAACAAGTGAATGGAGCAGTGACGTGCGTACGCGGTCAGTTATTTATCTTTTTATCTCTACTTTTATTTCTTGTTCGGCCATCATGACAGTAATTTAACTTCCCTGACATCCCAGTTCAGTTTTTCACTGAATGATGTAAAGGCATGAAGTACACAGTAGGAGTGATGCCATGATGCCAAAAATTAAACAATTTGGGGGTCAAAGGAGTAAAAAGCAAATCAAGGTGAAGTTGTAAACTGACCTAAAGTGACCATAAACTGCAAGACCTTTGGACCTGAACAGACTGGGGATCGGACGGGCCCTTTGCAGTGCACACTGCGGAGGAAAACAACGCAACAATAAAGATTCAGCGCTAAAGATTCAAGCAGCGGCGGGTGGGTTTGCAGAGTATTTCTCCCCCCCCCCTCTCCTTTTTTCCCCTCCCCAATTGTACCCGTCCAATTACTCCACTCTTCCGCGCCATCCCGGTCACTGCTCCACCCCCTCTGCCGATCCGGGGAGGGCTGCAGACTACCACACGCCTCCTCCGATACATGTGGAGTCAATAGCGGCTTTTTTTCACCTGACAGTGAGGAGTTTCACCAGGGGGTGTAGTGCGTGGGAGGATCACGTTATTCCCCTCCTACCCGAACAGGCACCCCGACCAACCAGAGGAGGTGCTAGTGCAGCGACCAGGACACATACCCACATCCGGTACCTGCAGACACGGCCAATTGTGTTTGTAGGGATGCTCGGCCGAGCCTGAGCTAACACGAGGGATTCGAACCAGCGAGCCCAGTGTTGGTAGGCAACGGAATACACTGCCATGACACCCGAACGCCCCAGCAGAGCATTTCAAATGGGATATAAATAATTTGTCTTCACGCCCAGCAAGATCTGGTTTAAAACGTTTTGTTTCGTTTTTTACTTTTACTGTAATGTTTCACAAACTTAGCTACCCCAAACCTGATGCCCTAGTGCCGCCTATGGTGGGGAGACAGAGGCAGCAGCAGCACCGCAGTACCATTCTCTCTTAAAAGACCTGTGCTCAACACACACTCGATCACGTGCACACACACACACACACACACACACACACACACACACACACACACACACACACACACACACACACACACACACACACTAACCTTGAGCTGTCTCCATGAGTCAGAGCACATGCCAGTATGAAATGCACTTTTTTTTTGTATAACTTTGAACTGCTTTTTGTTGCTTGTGCGATTAATAGCAAGCTCTTGATCTGTCTGTTTGCTGCCACTCAAGGCCTTTACTCCAGACATGTCCAATCGCACTGAGCCACTCAATGGGGTACAAAAAGGAAAGGAGAAAGAAGGAGTGATGGGATGTGAAAGAAAACAGAAGGAAGAGAAGATGGAAATCAAGGCGAGGGGAGGCAGTTAATAAGTTGCTATGGCTCTTCTGCATCAACCAGCAACAAAGGGTGACAATGAGTGAAAGAGAGAAAAAATAAAAGGGATATTAGCCTTGAGCATGGCGATAAGAGAGGAATGTAAGCGGCTTTCATTATCAATCCGGACAGAACCAAACCCTGCCCATTCCAGCACACAACCAAAGACAGAAAAGATCTTTTCCTCCCAAAACGCACGACTCCAAACAGCATCAGTGAGAAGGAACAGCTGATTTTACGAGCCAAGTAAACAAACAACTCGCTTCCCCCCCCCATTATTATTTATTTTTTTCCTTTTCCCCGTATGTGAGCTGTTGACCTCCAACTGGGAGCTTCATCCAAAGACAAAGAAAATCCAACATCTTAAACTGGTGGAATGAAAATAGGTTTCCCTTTTGTACTATATGCAGACACTTCAACAGTGTGTTTGATGCTGGCCCAGCATCGTATGCATAGTCCCAAGTGCTATTCTCAAGTATTTTAGCCCCGCAAGCAGCCTTGCTACAAAGCAAAGCAGGAGTCAGCGCAGTCATTTCCCATCACACATGTACACCAACACATGGAGAGAGGAAACAATAGACAGGGGGCAAAATATCATGTGCAGTGTCAGATTAGAGCAATTCAGTATTGATCTTTAGAGCCCAGCAGGTCCTCAGGTACCATTCAGATGAAAAGGAAGAGGGATCAATGTAGTGCTGAGATGGACCAGTCAGGGATGTAACCATTTATCTCTCTCTCTCTCGCTTGCTCGTTCTCTCTCTCTCTCTCTCTCTCTCTCTCTCTCTCTCTCTCTCTCTCTCTCTCTCTCTCTCTCTCTCTCTCTCTCTCTCTCTCTCTCTCTCTCTCTCTCTCTCTCTCACACACACACACACACACACACACACACAGGTGGCCTTAGCTATGTTTCATCCGTTTCAACTGAAATGGGCCCTGCCCTCCCAAAGGGCCTCAGACTGACTTGCAAGAATTAAATAACTCACCCACTTTTTTTCTTTTTAATATATATATATATATTGTGGTGGGGCTACTGCCGGTGCATCCATTTCAGCAAACTAGACAATTGCCTAGAACAGCACTTTGGCAATGGCGGCAAAATGTCGCATGCTATTCATGAGCAAAATTGCGGTGTAACTAATAGCAGTAACTGCAGGCTCACTAGGCAAAACGTTCTGGAAGCAAAAGTAATTGCTGAGGAATGTGTCAATCACGCCGCACCTGCAGCCACCTCCCTCCCACAACTCCCACAAGCCAATGGTAGCCTGGCCTACGGACACATAATGTGGTTGTCCTCAAGAAAAAATAAATATGCCGTAGGCCCAACATACCCTTCTGAAACGTGAGCTTTATTTGCTCTCTAGTCATTTTTTTAAGTTGCGAATGATGTTTTTGCTCATATGCATAAGAAAGTGATGCACAGGAAAGATTTGCACCGGTATTATTTAGTTCGAAGAGCTGAAATTGGACTATTTGGAAAATAACTATACGTACTGTCATGAGTCTGCTGCATCATGCATACTTTAATATTGCTGACAGACTAGCATTGCACTAGACTATTTGGATTATGTTTATGGCATATTGGCAACCCAGCCACTGGGGGTGCAAAAGCCGCTGCATTCTTAGTGCTGGTCCCAAGCCCGGATAAATGGGGAGGGTTGCGTCAGGAAGCGCATCTGGCCTAAAACCTTTGCCAAATCCAGTACAAGGATCATGAATCAGATTTCCATACTGGATCGGTCGAGGCCCGGGTTACCAACGGTTGCCACCGGTACTGTTGGCCAGCAAGATGCCGGTAGAAACTATGCTACTGTTGGGCAACGGAGAAGGAGAGGGGGAAAGACATGACCAGAGGCAGCGGGAGAGGAGGAAAGGTAGAAGTGTGGAGGTGAGAGTCGGAACTTTGAATGTTGGCACTATGACTGGTAAAGGGAGCAAGCTGGCTGACATGATGGAGAGAAGGAAAGTAGATATACTGTTTGCAAGAGACCAGGTGGAAGCGGAGTAAGGCCAGGAGCATCGGAGTTGGGTTCAAACTTTTCGTCATAGTTTGGATGGGAGGAGAAACAGGGTAGGTTTAATCCTGAAGGAAGAGTATGTCAAGAGTGTTTAGGAGGTGAAGGGTGTGTCGGACAGAGTGATGAGTATGAAGCTGGAAATCGAAGGTGTGATGATGAATGTTTTCAGTGCATATGATCCACAAGTTGAGTGTGAGATGGAAGAGTGGAGTGAGTTGGATTAAGTGGTTGATAGTGTACCCAAGGAGGAGAGAGTGGTGATTGGAGCTGACTTCAATGGGCATGTTGGTGGCAGCATGGGCTGGTGGTCTGTAGGATGACTTTGGAGATCAAGAAGAGGAAGAAAGTGAAGGCAGCTCCCAGGATCATATGGTGGAAGTTGAAAAAGGAAGAATGTTGTGTGACGTTCAAGGAGGAGCTAAGACAGGCACTGGGTGGTAGTGAAGAGTTGCCGGATGGCTGGACAGCTACTGCAGAAATGGTGAGGGAGACAGCTAGGAAGGTACTCGGTGTGTCATCTGGACAGAGAAAGCAAGACAAGGATTCTTGGTAGTTGAATGAAGAAGTACCGGAAAGTATACGGAGGAAGAGGTTGGTAAAGAAGAAGTGGGATAGTCACAGAGATGAAGAAAGTAGACAGGAGTACAAGGAGATGTGGTGTAAGACAAAGAGAGGTGGCGAAGGCAAAGGAAAGGGCGTATGGCAAGTTGTATGAGAGGTTTGAGACTAAGAAAGGAGAAAATGACTTGTACTGATTGGCTAGACAGAGGGACCGAGCTGGGAATGATTGTGCAGCAGGTTAGGATGATGAAGGATAGAGATGGAAATGTGCCGACAAGAGAGGAGAGTATTGAGAGGATGGAAGTTGTACTTTGAGGGGCTGATGAATGAAGAAAATGAAAGAGAGAGAGAAGGTTGGATGATGTGGGGATAGTGAATCAGGAAGTGCGGTGGGTTCGCAAGGAGGAAGTGAGGACAGCTATGAAGAGGATGAAGAGTTGAAAGGCAGTTGATCCAGATGATGTCCCTGTGGAAGCGTGTAGATGTTAAGGAGAGATGGCAGTGGAGTTTTTAACTAGATGGTTTAACACAATCTTGGGAAAGTGAAAGGACTCCTGAGGAGTGGAAAAGAAGTGTACTGGTTCCGATTTTCAAGACTAAGGGTTATGTGCAAAGATTTAAATAAAATCGTACGTATTTTATAGAAAAAAAATCTTATTTAAGGATTACATGCTAAATCTTACTATCGACTGTGTTGTTTTAACCTACTGTTTTTGTTGTATTATAGTGAATCTGATGCACTTGAGGAATTTTTTGTAAGTGCAAACTTAGCCAGTAATTTGGATTTGATTTCCAGATATGACAACATTGGAAAATCTCAAGACTTGAATCACTTTACAATAATTCTAAATTTATTAGGCTTGTCTCTTATCCTAATGTCTGTTTTTGTTGAACATTCCCCAATAACATCTGAAGTCTCAGTTATATGAAATTGCATGATTCATGTTATTGTATTACCAAGGAACTGCTAAGAAGCAAGTCTACTTAAGCTACATGCTGATTGGTGTAATTACTAACCCTGTTGTCTTGGGTATTAATGCATCAGGAGCCTAAACTAAGAACTAGGGTATAGAACAGGATTAAGTGTGGTATTAATTGAATCCGGAATTATCTTAAGGCCACACAGTATGAGGCAAAGTTCAGTTTTTAAACACCTAATTCACTATGCTAGCCTTGTGTGTTATATTAAGGCTGTCAATTGTTAAAGGCACTCACAAAAGGCTTTAGAAAAACATCACAGATAACTTTTGACATTTTTTTTAGTGTAATCTAAATCTTTCTAGAGCCCGACACTGAGACTAGATTGACCCTCTTGTAAAAGCAACGATTTGAAATAGTTGGTTAATGTACTTTCCATTCAGGGACAACCAAGGCCAAGTTTGTCTTGATTGTCATCAAAGCAGCCATCGTCTATCTACATCAGTCTTAACTGCTGTGTAGTAAAAGCCTTGGAAGCCCACAAATACTAAATAGAGAGCTTTACAAAAGCAACAACCTGCTATTGGAGATAGCAATGGGCCAGAATCCCAATTGCTGTGTAACAAAAGGCATTTTCCATTACTCTATATTTCAAAACTCTCCTGTGAACAAATCCACAGAAATGAGAGGTACCTAAAAAAAAACCCCAGCAAATTGGCATTGAATAAATCCTGCCAGGGCAGTTGTTTAAAAAAACAAGTTGTTATTTTTTTCTCTCCTTCTGCCAGCCCCCATCTTGTTTCTAGTCAGTTTGCTGAAAGGAGCTAATTAACTTCGATAGCTGAGTTTCACATTCATTATTTTAATACCCAAAAGCAAAATGGTTACAGGGCTTTTTTTTTAAATCTTTAAATCCCTGATTGTTGCTATGAAAGTTATACAGTTCATGAATATATAAACCATCTCTGATAGACAGATGAGGCTGGAGAGACATGGGGGAGAGATCCCGTGATGAAAAGCAGCACAGCCATACACATACTAACAATGATCTTTAGCCAGTGATGGAACAGTGAAGCAGAGAGAACCATGTGCGCATGATGATGTGGTGTATTAGGCAAATAAATGCAATTCTGATTCCAGATACTAATTTTTTGGGTGGAATTAATAGGACGGAGGGGCCACATGTTGGTTACTTGAAATCTTTGTATTTATCAAATAAAATTGCATAATAATATAATGATTATATTAAGTGAAGGTTAAATACATATGGCCTTTCCAGGAAATATGTGCACGTAAGAGAGGGTGTGTGTGTGTGTACGTGTGTTTGTGTACACGTGTGTGCATTTTGCTGTGGTGCACTTGGCAGCTGAAGCTAGCTATTCAGTGTTAATCTTTTTTGAATGGAGGTTAATGGCACAGAAGACTGAAGAATAGACCCTTCCAGCAGTCAGTGGTTGTTTGGCTGCAGAAGTGCATCTCTAGCCCAAATACATTTTTCACAAGCTGAATCATACAATGACAACTTGATTTATCGCTGAACCCATAATAATTGGGAAGCCAACTGTATAATTGAGGAATGGGAGCGAGTAATTTACCGGACCTGCAACAGTTGGGGAGTGAATGGGCTTAACCCATAGTCAAGGATGGCTGATGCTGTAAAACATTTGACGAGGTTGTCAGGATGATACTCTCTGATGAAGTGGATTAGACTTAAAATACTGACATGATAGCTGAGGCTGGAGTAAGAATGGGCCATGATTCACAGATGAGAAGGAACTACCAAGGGCATGCTTGGGGGGGTATTCTGAGAGGCGGGAAAGCAAAAATGGTGCAAGGAGTCAAAGGTGAGGGTAAGGGTGCTTGCTGTATTTAAATAAAGGGGTCAGTTGTGACAAGCATCAACCTTTTCCAAGCTAGCCAGCCTATTAGTAGACACTGAGAAATGTGGTTAACCATAATTTAAAATGATGTGTGAAGTCCATGTTTAAATTTCAAGTCTTATTTAGTATAAGACTTAACATTTAAACATGGACTTCACCCAGGCAGTCAAGCGGCTACTCTTAGACCTTAAAGATAAATGATAATTATTTTTTTATAGTATCTCTATATGTCCTCAAGATAAAACTCTAGAAGCAGCCATAGTTCCATGCAGTATTTGACATGTATCTGAAACCCCGCTGAAACTGTTAGAGGAAAAGTGTTCACCAGTGATTTCACTGACAGCCAGCCAATCTGTAAATGTGACAACTTCAACCTTTACTTCCTGGTTTGCTGCCACCGTCAGTGGACTTAATCGAAATAGGTTAAACGGTAAAAGGAAATGTGAACAACAACGCCACATGCAGCTGCTGCAGTTAATGCCAACAAATGCCACATAAAGACAGCAATTCACAGATTGACTGCCAATGATATCAATGGCTAACACAAACACACACACACACACACACACACACACACACACACACACACACACACACACACACACAGAGATGAGCCAAAACATTATGACCATTCAAGGTGTGAACCAAATGTTGAATAGCTCCAAACAAAGGCACATGTCAAGGTCTGGATAGGTTAGATTGTAAGCAAACAATCAGTTCTCGTAGTCAATGTGCTGGATGCAGGAGAAATGGGTAGGAGTAAACACCTGAGTGACTTTGACAAGGACCAAATTGTTATGGTCAGATGAGCAGGTCAGAGCACCTCTGAAACGGCAAGGCTTGTGGGGTCCTCCCAGTCAGCAGCGGTAAGTATCTACTGACAGTTGCCCAAAGAGGGACAAACCACAAACCAATGAAAGGGTGTTGGGGGCTCAAGGCTCATCGATGTGCGAAGGCAACAAAGACTATCCCATCTGGTTCAAACTGACAGAAAGTCTACTGTGGCACAAGTCATAGAAAATGTTAAAGATGGTAACGGGAGTAATGTCCCATAACACAAGATGCATGGCACCATGTTGTGTGGGGCTGCGTAGCTGCAGACCATTCAGATTGCCCATGATGACCCCTGTCCACTGTCAAAAGTGCCTTCAACGGGCACACGAGCGTCGGGACTGGATCTTGGAGCAGTGGAAGAAGGTCACCTGGTCCAATGAGTCCCGTTTTCTTTTAGATCACGTGGATGGCTGCGTAAGTGTGTGTGTGCCATTTACCTGGAAAAGGGATGGCACCAGGATGCACTGTGGGAAGACAACAAGCCGGTGGAGGCAGTTTTATGCCCTGGGCAATGTTCTGTTGGGATACCCTGGGTCCGGCCATTCATGTAGATGTCAATTTGACATGTGCCACCTACCTAAATGTCATTTCCAACAGATACACCCCTTCATGGATATGGTATTCCCTGATGGCAGTGGCCTCTTTCAGCAGGATAATGCGCCCTGCCACACTGCACACATTGTTTGGGATTGGTCTGAGGAGCATGATGAAGTGTTCCAAGTGTTGCCCTGGCCTCCAAATTCTCCAAATCTCAATCCAAGCAGCATCTGTGGGATGTGCTGGCTGACAAGTCTGATCCACGGCATCTCCACCTCACAATTTACAGGACTTAAAGGATCTGCTGGCCATGTTTTGGTACCGGATACCACAAGACACCTTCAGGGATCTTGTAAAGTCCATGCCTTGGTGGGTCAGTGCTGTTTTAGTGGCACACAGAGGACCGTCAGCATATTAGGCATAATGTTGCTTGACCAACATTATGACTATTATGACCAACATAAGGTAGCAAATACGTGGTTGAAACTTACTGAGGCGTCCTTATTTTGTGATTATTAGTGCAAACTTACTGTAGTTGGTTCACGTGTAGCGTATTAAGGACTTGAGTCTTCCATGAACACATGCATTTCGAACCGTGAGTGATTAAAGTTGAGAATTAAAGATATGGGCCACCACCTCCTTCTACAGCATTGGTTCTCAACCTGGGGGTCGAGACCCCCCCCCCCAAGGGGGTCGCAATATCATTTCTGGGGGTTGCCAGATGGTTGTGGAGAAAACAAGCACGGAACCTGTACGCTGCACTGGCCCTCATTATGCTTAAAAAGTTCTTTGAGAGCACAATACACTGCTAAACGTCTATATGTTTAGTAGATATCTGCTTCATATCAGGATCAGCATGAAAAAATACATTGCAGGCATTGAATGTTACAGAAATCGAACATAAATAATCACTGTCACCTTTAAAATCACATTCAAGTTATTGTCATATGATTCATCTGAAAACATAGATTAGCAATAACTTCGGCTTAGTTTCTGCACAAAAAACAGGGATACATTTTAAGTGTAAGCTTCTTAAGAGTACCCTGGGATCTAGTGGTCTTGGTGCATGGAGGAGCAGTTGTCAAGAAAATCAAAGGACGGGGTGTCCAGGTAGTGTGGCGGTCTATTCCATTGGATCTTAGGTTCGAATCCCCGTGTCACCTCTGGCTTGGTCGGGCGTCCCTACAGACACAATTGACCATGTCTGTGGGTGGATAAGCCGGATGTGGGTATGTGTCCTGGTCGCCGTACTGGTGCCTCCTCTGGTTGGTCGGGGCACCTGTTCGGGGGGGAGGGGGAACTGGGGGGAATGGCATGATCCTCCCATGCACTACCATCCCCCTTGCAAAACTCCTCACTGTCAGGGGAAAAGAAGCAGCTGGCGACTCCACATGTATCAGAGGAGGCATGTGGTAGTCTGCAGCCCTCCCCGGATTGGCAGAGGGGGTGGAGCAGCGACCGGGATGGCTCGGAAGAGTGGGGTAATTGGCCAAGTACAATTGGAGAGAAAAAGGGGGGAAAATCCAACAAAACAAAAAAATCACAGGACAGCGAGGACAACAGCAGACTAATAGCAGGTGCAGTCCAATGTTCTCGGCCGTGAGTGGCCACAATTTGCGATGCATAGCCCATGGCGGCAGATCTGTGGCGGCATGGAAAAAAAATTGAATAACATATTTTAGAGTGGGGAATGGTTTTTACTTTACATCGCCTGTACCAGTGATATAATTTGCCTTAGAATAGATGTTATTGAGTGTGTTTGTGAGAGTCCAAGTGTGCGAGCATATGAGGTGCTGTTATTTCAATAAATCTAAAAACACTAATTCAAGACAAAATTGAATTAGTTGTTGTTCTGTCTGTGGGCAAAGCAAAGGTCTTCCTGTGTGAGTTTGATATCTTTCACGTGTAATATTACAGTAATCCCTGAACAGTGTCGGGAAAGAGTTCATGAGCGATCAATATGCTTGCATCGAGGCATCGAGGTGTTGCGAGTTAAATGTCCCAGTGCTATGGGGGGGGACACCAACCTGATTATTCTGGGGGGTCGTGACTTGAACAGGTTGAGAACCGCTGCTCTAGAGGATATACTACATCTCATTCAGACCCGTATAATGAATCAAATTAATCAAATAATCTGAAGTTAATGAGTTATCTAATCATTGATCAATCCAATTCTAAATCAAATCATATAGGAACAAATAGAGGGGGCATTGCAATCTGAATGAGTAATTTATTTACTAAATATAAACAGTGAATAAATGAATAAATGGAAAGAAGTCAGAAACAAAAATGAGAAATGGAAAACAAGTAGAAAAAGAATTGATGAAAATAACCACTGCATGTGTGAAATGAATGCACAGGAAATTCATTGTTGTGTTCTGAGTTTGTCTTAATTTCTTATATTGTCTGGTCAGTGAATGTGTTGTGTTGCTGTCTGGTCAGCGAATGTGTTGTGTTGCTGTCTGGTTAGTTGATGTGTTGTGTAGTTTACTTTGGGGGAGGTCTCTTATTATAAGTCCAATTGGGTTTCTATCCTGCGAAATTGATTTTTTTCCCCTCAACATTACATGTGTTTGGTGTTGCCTTTTTTATTGTTTTGTTTTTATGTTTTGCAAACATAATAACACTACAACAACAAAGTAATAATAATAAATGAATGAACAATAGAAATATGAGCCTAATGATATGAAGTACGACCCACGCTATAAACTAATGACGAGCAGTTGTTAACAGCAGGGTTTACCTGTTATTATTGAGAAACTGAAGGTAGACAAGACAGCAGGGATGATCATAAGAATCTCCCGCCTTAACTATGACCCAGTGCCAGCCAGATTTAACACTGATGGTTTTACCAGCCCATGGATGATTTTCATCTGATGAATAGCGAAGGGCGTCTGATGGGCTTCTGGCTTCTGGTGATGATGGCTTGGTCGAGATGAAATTGAGTTCGGGCCCATGAATGCAATTATCTCGGCCGAGCAGACCAGGGTGACAATAGAGGCAACCGTCAAAGGTGGTCAGCATGAGAACCTGTATGATGGGTCGTGTGGCAGCCTATTGCTAACTGGAGAGAGATGTCATTCCAGGTCTTCCTCTGATGGTTCTCCTCCAACTCTCAAGTCTCGAACCAGCATAGTTCAGATATGCAGTTCACCACAGGAAGTCCCAAGTGTGTGATTTCAGCATCATACCTTTCTAGAAAAAGTACTCTCAGGGCGGAGAGAGGTGTTCCAGGCCTTGCCTATTAATTTGCATAGGCGAGAAGATCCTGAATAACTTTCAGTATATTTTCATATGTCACCTGCATTGATGATACGATGTGAAAAGGCATCCAGTTGATCAGGTTATCACACTAGCTTTACTTAGAGTCTAAACATGATATCCATACCATTTGCAATGACAAAAAATAGCTGAATCATTTCCTCTATGTGAGTCTTCTCCTTCCTCTCTTCTATTTTATAGACACCCAATACTTCGGTTTAGTCTTGTTCTTTATATTTTGTATATTCACTTTAGTTTTTGCTTTATATTCTTGCTATTGTGTGTATTTTTGATAAGCAAAATACACTATCACACACTATATACACTACTGCAGCAACTCCAATAAGACAGCTGATCTCCAACCACAACACACACACACACACACACACACACACACACACACACACACACACACACACACACACACACACACACACACACACCACTGTGCATTATAACAGCTATTGCAGCATCACCATCAGAACTTCCTTTATGTCACTCAGCCACCAGGTTACACCCGCACATCCCATGGCACAAAAACAGCAAACAAGTTTCCACAGTTGATGTAGAGTTCACTAGTCACTTGCGCAACTTCAATAAATTCAATAAAGTATAGCCACAATATTATCAGTGCGCCGCCTTCAATTCAATAAGAAAAACGTGCACGCCAATCTGGAGCTGATATTCCACCTCACTTGAGAGACTCAGGGCAGCCTTCTCTTGCAAAATTCATCCGGTAATTTAGTCCGTTTGGGAGAACGTGTAAAAAATGCAGACAATCCTACCAGATTCACAAAAAACATGAAGCAGACGGCTCATCAGTAGTGGCGGGCATTGCGCTTACTTTGCTCACAACCTGTCTAAGGCTCCAGCTCAAAGTGGATGATGACATCGGGGCTAGCACGGATACATCGCAGGGCTCCGGGGGCCTTCTGTCACTACACATCAACACGTGATCGGCTGACGATATGCTCACTCAGAGTTGTAATCAGTTTACAGCTTCATGCTTCAATGATCCACGGATCTGTGATGTGTTTGGATGACATCGGAAATCCCTGCTCAGCCCCATAAGAAAACAAGTAATTGAATTCAGACACACCTCAATTTAACTATGAAAAACAAATTATGATTGTGATTTTGACAGGGCCAGCACAGAAGGCTCTGATGGCCTGACAGCCCGTGACTGACTAGACTAGCAACTAGGTGACGTTATATGTATATTGAGTGTAAGCTGTAAACCCAGTGCAGGTACAAGATGATGTGGGGAAGTTTAGCTTGTTGCTGCAGTAATAACTTCGTTGAGTCTGCTGACAGTGGGTCAATTAAACAATACCTCCTCTGAGATTGGCAGAGTAGATTCCCCACAATGAAGCCTATCGTCATCTTGGTTAACCACGGACACATATATTTACTGAGTCAGGATCCGAGTCAACTGGCACCCTGTCCACGGTGTCTCCCCGCCTGCTGTCCAATGACTGCTGGGATGGGCTCCAGCATCCCTGTGACCCCGATTGGGATAAGCGGCTTGGATAATGGATGGATGGACCTGAGTCAGGACTTAAGTTTGCGTATTGGGTTTTCTGAAATTAGTTTTGTGAATTGCGCACTGTGGCGGTTGGCACAAGGATATTTCCATCATATCCTGTGTACTGGTAAACACAGCCCAAAAACCATTTCCACTGAGTTTGTTTTCAACCTTGGATGCGGGTTCTTTCGACTAGATTGGTAGTTTTTTTCACTTGGGTAACTGCCACAAACAGATCCCTGGCCTTTTTTCAGTAGTCAAGCGTTGATAAGCACTGAGCTTAGCCAAATCCCCATAAATTCAACTACTGAATGACTCAAAGTTGAATCAGTTCATCTGGACACGTTTAACTGATTCAACATACCTGGATTATTGGGCGTGCATCAACACACACTGAATGGCTCTTTTCTTTTTCAGTTACGCTTCATCCGAAAGCAGTCCCATTGGGTCGCTACTTAAATGGTAAAATTTTACTGACTTGTTCCTATTATCCATTTACCACAAACGTAAGCTATGCTAATTTTATGGTAGTGTTACCATGTTTAAAGGGAATTGCACTATTTTCCTTAAATTGTATTTCCCTCTGAGAAACTAGTCACTCTTTGTTGTGACTAAACACACAAGGAAAATACGAAATGCGAGACCTTTTTTTCCAGTCATTTATTCTTGGTGCAAGATTGGAAAAGTTTTTCCATCAATGTAATGGGTTTAAGATTACAGATGACCTCAGTAAACATTAAAAGTAGAAGCTCTAATGTGGGGAATTAGCAATCAATGCAATTCCACCCCACTGGTTTGTTTTGGTTTGTTGTGTGGGGCGGATCTCAGATGGGGAGAAGGGAGGGGTCATGACAGTCTGTCTGTGAAGTAGTGTGAGTTTTGAGGGACAAAGTCACATATCAATATATTCTTGTAGTCGTCAAAACAGTGGAAAGCTGAAATTCTCAAAATGAATAGATGGAACTTGTCGGGGACTCCAGCCGAGTCACTCGGCCCCGAACTGACTTGAGAGGGAGCTCTGCTGACTGGCTTCCCACAAACAAAATCATTGCTGAAGTTGAACATTTTCCCTGTAGAGTGACCATTTCCCTCTTTTCGCCTATCTCAGGGCTTCTTGCATCCTATCGCCTCGTTCCTTTGACTTTTCATTGATTCATGCTGTGTCAAAGTTTGGTGCGAGCGAGCCTATGACCACTCTTGCCATAAAATTAATATAGGCCATTCTTTAGAAAGATGGAGAGGTTTACAATTGGGGAAAAAATGATTCAGCAGTGATGCTGACTTTGCAACACTTTCTGTACAATAAATGATCTTTTTTTTTTTATTTCCAGCAAGTGTGTTTTTCCAGGTATCATAGCTGGTGAACTGGAGCGAGAGAGGGGTTGTAGCACCACCCCACGGCTACGCAACAAAATCCCCAAAACGAAGAACTATGACAGTAACTTACAGCAAAATTCAGACAAGAGCAGAGAAGTCCCCAATTCCTGACATTACAAAGTCTGCTTTTAACATGAATCAAAGAATTGCTCAAATTCAGTAATCGTCTCATTACTTTCAGTTACTTTCAGATTAACTGCCACAAAAACCGGAGTGTTGCTACATGGGAATTTATCCCCATTCACACGCTGCATAGGAATGTGTTGTCATCTTCATCTACAGCCAAGATTGGCCGTTTCTGGCCAGCTGTGTAAAACAGTGTTTTTAGCTGTGCCTCACTGAACTGACTGAGAGTGAACCAATTCACCCGCTAACAACAAAGGAAAAAAGAAAGCTCACTGTTCTCCTCGAAATCTCTCCAAAATCCCCATTACTGAAAGGCAGAGAAAACAAACTTGCACATTCGCAAGTAAAGTGCAATCAAAGAGATTCAGAAGCATTCAAACACACATGCACACACACACACACACACACACACACTGGTTGAATGCAAGTGGGTGTGTATTCTTTTCCGTGGTGGGTTGACAGAACTGGGGCAACCAATTGTGAAATAAAAAGACCCCATAAGGCAGAGTGTCTACCGCCCCATGTTTAGTGCTGGCGGCTGAAGCGGGCGGTGCCCTAAGTAATGATGGCAGCCTGTGGATCACAGGGGGCTTTTAGCCATTACATCTCCAGCGCATGCCTGCCTGCACAATGAGTCCCCACCCCTCCTCCCACACACACTCAAAAGTACACAAACTTACAACTAGGGATGCACCAATACCGCTTATTTTTTCATACCAAGTACTAATTACATGTGGGTACTCGCTGGCACCGAGTAGCAGGATAAGTCCTTAATGATACCGTTACAGTTCTAAAATGATTTTGAAAACACGTTCTCTTTTCATCAGATGATCCTTACTGTCTAACTGTAACGGATTAAATATACAAGATGATGCTGTTGCTGATATTTTAACAGTCAACTTTGTGCTTTCTTGGACAAACATGGCACTGCCACACATTTCCCTTAAATAGCGTAGCGGTCTATATCGTTGCCTACCAACATGGGGGTCAGCGGTTCGAATCCCTGTGTTATCTCCGGCTTGGTCAGGTGTCTCTACAGACACAACTGGCCGTGTCTGTGGGTGGGAAGCCAGATGTGAAGAGTAGGGTAATTGGCTGAGTACAATTGGGGGGAGAAAAGGGGGGGGTGTAACCTGTAAAACATTTAGTGTACAACATACAGCTGTGGCAGAACAACTGAAGTGATATGTTAGCATTAGTTCCAGGCACGGACGCGGCACATCGCAGAGCGGGTTTCTTTACCTGCTACACCAACTGCGCCTGTGTCGCGTGTGGTTGAGTGACAGCTGTGTTTTGTGCGTACATATTGTGTTTTGCCAAGTGATAATTCAGTTGGTTATGCGGGGTTTGTAAGCGTAGGCTATATTAGATGGTTCTGAATTAACTAGATTGTTTTAACTGCATGATAATGGATACACATTGATTTGACTGATTAATTTTAATATGCAATGAAAAAAAACCCCACAAGACTCAAGATCCTTTATTGTTACGCCTCATTATACGAGTACAGGAGCGTAAAATTCTTGTGTTTCGGCTCCTCAACACTGCAGCAACAATAGCAATACAATAACAACAAACCAGAGCAAAAAGCAGTAATAATAATAAATAGTGTGCGGTGTATGTAAGGTGCTGTGTCTATGTAGGCTCTGCTTTAAACCAGAACGACCAGGATTTCACTCCTACCTACAACGACCATGGGCGGTCAAAATAACGGCCGGTTTTTAGACTCTATATTCTGTCAAGATAGATACCCAATTGAGATATTAATGCATTGCACATGTTAGTATGCCTGTTAGGAAATGACTGACGCCAACATTAACAGTTTAATAACCGTAATACTATTTTTAAACAATTTAAACTTCAGAGAGACATGGTCGAACTTGAACAGCAAGAGTGAAAAAGTGGAAATATTACCTGAAAAACAAAACGGAAAATACATATTGCTAATCTAACAAATGTAACAAGGTCTATAAAAAGTGAAATGTAAAAAAAGAACTGAAAATAACTATTGAAACAGTCCCAAACAACGACTGGAACTTAAAAACTACTAGAACGACCATTTTTAAACTCTATTCTGTCAAGATAAATACTCAACTGAGATATTAACGCATTACATATGTTGGTATGTCTATGAAGGAACGACTGACACCAAAATTAACATTTTAACAACTATAATACTATTTTTCAAACAATTTCAAATGACCGCTGTCCAACGCCTGTAAATACTGTAATGCTGCGGTGGTAGTCATGGTGCATCTGAAACGGCATCTGTACCCAGACACGTTGGCAATAATCAAAAATCAAGTCTAGACTATTACTCTGCACTGGAGAACGCTAGTTTGTTTCTAGATCAGAGCAATGAACCTCGCAAAGGAAATGACGTGACCAACACACGTCATAAATAGTGCATGACGCGCACCACGACATGCAAATTACACGCGGTCATTTTGATCGGTCATGGTCATTTTAGGTAGATCTTATCATAACTTTTTTTGTTGTTGTGCAATTGTTCTAAACTAATTTTAATGCAAAAATCGACAATTTTAGGAGCATTCAAGGAGCGGCAGGTCGGTATCCCCCCCCCCCCCACACACACACACACAAAGTCATTAAACTTTGAAAATGCAAAACAGTCAAAATGACTGTCTTGGTCGTTCCAGTAGTGTAATAAATGTGCATACGTGTGTGTAGTTGTTTGCATATTTGTGTGCGTCTACATCTTTGTGTGTGTGTGTGTGTGTGTGTGTGTGTGTGTGTGTGTGTGTGTGTGTGTGTGTGTGTGAACTGATGATCCGCTGAAGACCATAGGTCAGTCTGGCGCCAGGTTTAGTGGCTTTAATGTTCTTTGTTCAAAAGCCTGGTTGCTTGGTGGAAAAAGCTGGTCTGGAGCCTACTGGTCTGGGCTTTGAGGCTGTGGTACCGCTTGCCTGACGGTAGCAGCTGGAACAGTCCATAGTTGGGGTGGCTGGGGTCTTTGATAATCCTGCGGGCTTTGCTGACACAACACCCGTATGTCCTGGATGGAGGAAAGCTCGCATCCACTGATGCCCTGGGCTGTCCGCACAACCCTCTGCAGGGTTTTGCGGTTGTGGGAAGTACAGTCCCCATGTCAGGTGGTGATGCCTCCAGTCAGGACGCTCTCGGTTGGGCCTCTGTAGAAGGCCCGTAGAATCTTAGGCCCCATGCTGAACTTCTTCAGTTGCCTGAGGCGGAAGACGTGTTGCTGTGCCTTTTTCACCACATGGCTGGTGTGTTCATCCCAGGTGAGGTCCTCGATAATGTGGACACCGAGGAACTTGAAGCTTTTGACTCTCTCTACAGCAGTCCTGTTGATGGGGACGGGGTCCAGCCTCCCCCCTCTCTTCCTGTAGTCTACACAGGGGTGCCGCCAGGGATTTTGCACCCCTATAAAGAATATGACGAACACCCTTTATTTATTTAATTAACCAAATTATTATTTTATTATTTTCCTGACTTCTCTCAACATTAATCCCCTTCCTCTACCTTCATCCCGTGCTACCAGCTTGCCCAGCAATCCCCTCATCAACAGTTTCTCCAATAAGGGACCCATCTTCTTAGTTTGCTAAATTTACATATAAAATGCTCTTAACAAAAAGGAATACGATACCACCATAGTCCAGATTGAACCTGTTGGCGCTTTCCTGTGGATCTCTCCTTCCTGTGGATGGCGAATCAGAGAGGTCTTCGACAAGATCTGGCCATATGCCATTGAGTAATTGGGTGGGACAAGGGGAAAAACTACAAATACATTTCTAAAAAAATTTTTGAGCACCACTGTGGCACCCCTTCTAGTCTGGCGCCCTCAGAATCTTCATAACATTATACCCACTTACGGCGCCACTGAGTCTACAGTCAGCTCCTTGGTTTTGTTGACGTTGAGAGAGAGGTTATTCTCCTGGCGCCACTTTGTTATATTGTTGACCTCTCTCCTGTATGCCGTCTCGTCATCGCTGGTGATCAGGCCCATCGCTGTCGTGTTGTCAGTGAACTTTATCACCAAGTTCGAGGTATGTGTGGCAGTCATGGGTGTACAGTAAGAGACTCAGGAGACAGCCCTGGGGGGCTTCTGTGTTGAGGGTCGGTGGTGTTGGAGCCCATCATCACCACCTGGCGTCAGCTTGATATGAAGCTCAAGATCCAGCTGGGGTTGAGTCCCAAGTCCCTGAGCTTGGCGTGGAGTCTAGAGGGGACTATGGGGTTGAATGCTGAGCTGTAGTCTACAAACAGCATTCTCACATAGGAGTTTCTTTTCGCCAGGTGGGTGAGGGTGGTATGGAGTGTAGTGGCTATTGCGTCATCAATGGATCTATTTTCTCGGTAGGCAAATTGGTGGGGCTCAAGGGTGAGTGGTAACGTGCTACAGATTAGTGCCTTAACAAGCTTCTCACAAGGTTGCATTGCATTGTCTCTGGTACAATGAGGTATTTATTTTAATCATTTTTAAACAGAGTGTACTCGTTTTTTACACAGCTCTATGTGGTTTTTAGCTGTTGAAGCATCAGTGAAGCAGAACACATGGCTGGCAGGCATCCACACAGCAAGACAGTCGCAGAGTAGCAGGTTAAAAAACCACCCCGCTCCGCCCCGCCCACGTGACGCGCTGCGTCCGTGCCTGGGCTGTCGGCACTAATCCAAGTTACACACGCTTGGAACTTTGTCATTTCTCGCTCCGTTTGGACAAATGATATATCGACTATTCATCTGCTTCTCGGCAGTCGCTCCGCATCATCTATCTGGCTCCATCTCCTCCTCTTCCCGTATGAGTAGCGAAAAAAGGCACCGGTCACTTTTCACAATTTCCGTAGGAATTGCCTAGTCAAGTATTGGGTGTGGTTGTATTGGAGTAGTTTTACGAGTACGAGTACAGTATCGGACCGATACCCGATACTGTTATCGGTATTGGTGCATCCCTACTTACAACATACACAGATAAGTGCAGATTACACGGGTTGCAAATCAGAACCCCAATAGTTTCCTAACTCTAAAGAGCACTCATAAAGAAGGATGTATCGATGCATGCATAAGGCGCACGCGCGCACACACACACACACACACACACACACACACACACACACACACACACACACACACACACACACACACACACACACACACACACACACACACAGACCACTATGTAAGAGACAGCGCTGTAGCACTCCATTAAATCACCATATGGAGCATATGTGATTGTCTTTTTTCAGTAGCTTGGAGGGAGGGGACATCGCAGCACCTCCCCTAGTCATTATTTACTAGACGGTATATGTGTCTTGTGTGAGCTCTGGTGTGTTGATGTTCATATGCCTTCAATTATAATTACTTTTTGCATAACGGTTCCCTTGTTGCCTGGCCTTATGCTACTGTTGAGATTAAATCTGTTCTGGTTACAGGTCCTGCATGCCTCACTATAGCAATTAATTGAAATTTATCAAAGGTCAAGGAAAAATAAAGTGTCCTCAGGGGATGCGGGGGCCGGATGACATGAGAAAACATTGGTTAACGGGGAAAAAGAAATCACAGGTGATTACAGACATAAGACTTCCATCGGTGTGGAAAGAATTGGTGTGAAGGCAGGAATTTGTGCAATTTGCAAAATATGTAAGAGTCATGCTGTATGCAGTGTTGTAGCACGTCACTATTCACACAACCGCTACCTTGAAATGTAGTGCAGTGGTAAACTCCAGTGTACAGGGAAAATGTGCTAATAACTGTGCTATAAACATTTTAGGCTTTTTGTTTCACAGTCTGTTACAAAGTGTTTCTGCAAGATAAGTCAAGTCATGAATACAATGTAATAATGAAGAAAAAGGTAATGTAAAAAGAAAAGTGCTTTCATGTTTACAGTGTAATATTTCTGCTTTCCCGAACCGGTGTTGCTCGTAAGTATCAGCAGGGGTTAGTGAGTAGTACTCGTTAGACAAATCAAGAAACAAAGTGAATAAGAAGCCCCAAATCCACAGATTTCTGCATTAAAAAAAAAGAAAAGAAAAAAAGACAGGATTGGTGCTGGCTGAATTTATGTTTGTAGCTGATTGACTTTCATACTTTCATTTCATATATATATATAATTGAGACAATCTCAAACCAACATGAATTCATATCAAAATAAATCAAGCTGGCTTTATGAGCAATACGACTATTTTGATATCGCGGTATGATAACTGTACTTTTTGAAACGTGTAACTTGATTGGGTTCTGGCTCTAACCAAAAGAGATACTGGACTAGTGAACAAGGGGATGATGCACACTGGGCCCCCACTCTCTTTTGCACATGGAGTACTGGTGTTGTTTTTGTTTTTTGGACTGAGAGCATTAAACCTCACATGAGTATGACGGAAATGGTGGTGAACAGCTATAGACACACACACACACACACACACACACACACACACACACACACACACACACACACACACACACACACACACACACACACACACACACACACACACACACACACACCCCAGTCCCAGGGGGAGTGTGGGTGCACAGCCTCATGCCAGGAGAAAATGAGGCAAAGAAAAATAGCTGAGCTGTTTCTTTTTTTCCCTCCATGCTTCTGTTTCTTTTTTCTTTCATTTTGTCATCCTTCAAGTGAAAAATGGTCTATGTTGTTGTTAGCTGTTGTTCATCTTTTCTTTGTGAATCACTTTTTATTTCTGTGTTCTTGCGTGTGTGTGTTGCTTTCCCCACCCCCCCTTCCTCCTATGGTAGCAGACTGGGAGATGGAAGTCATAGCCAGCAGCCTGCAACATATGCCGTCATCAGTAATATGAACTGAAATGAGATTGGCATTGGAGTGTGTTTCTGATGCTGCCTGCATATGCTGTTAAATCACGCATGATGACTGACCTGTATTTTAACTGATGTCCTGGCAGCACAGTTCACCACGCTGATATGCCTCTGTGTACTATTCTGCACCATTTTAATGGAATTTTGAATCTTATTCATTCAAGTAGGTTAAAAGACAGGTTGAGTTTTTATATATATATCAGAACATTGCTGGGCATCATTACAATTGTACAGACAACAATTTCACTGATTGCTCCCATATTGAGCAACTTACCACTTACCAACACAGTCTAACTGAGCAATTATCTGCCTTTGCAGACCTTAATATATGCACATCCTTTTTGAAAACAGGAAACTCACATTACAGTCCCATCTATTTTCATTGATTTATGTGTACTCAGAATTTGTTTTAAATTGCAGCAAACCTGCAGTATGGCAATTAATAGTGCGGCTACTACTTTCAGCTGTTCCCCTTAGGGGTCGCCACAGCGCATCATCCGTTTCCATTTCTTCCTGTCTTCTGCATCTTCCTCTGTCACACCAGCCACCTGCATGTCCTCCCTCACCACATCCATAAACCTCCTCTTTGGCCTTCCTCTTTTCCTCTTCCTTGGCAGCTCCATCTTCAGCATCCTTCTCCCAATAAACCCAGCATCTCTCCTCCACACATGTCCAAGCCATCTCGATCTTGCCTCTCTTGTTTTGTGTCCAAACCATCCAACTGGAGCGGTCTCTCTAATACATATAATCATTCCTAATCCTGTCCTTCTTCATCACTCCCAATGAAAATCTTAGCATCTTCAACTCTGCCACCTCCAGCTCCACCTCCTGTCTTTCCATCAGTGCCACTGTCTCCAAACCATATAACATAGCTGGTCTCACAACCATCTTGTAAACCTTCCCTTTAACTCTTGCTGGTACCCTTCTGTCACAAACCACTCCTGACACTCTTCTCCACCCACTCCACCCTGCCTGCACTTTCTTCTTCACCTCTCTACTGCACTCCCCGTTACTTTGGACAGTTGACCCCAAGTATTTAAACTCATACGCCTTCATCATCTCTATTGCTTGCATCCTCACCATTCCACTGTCCTCCCTCTCATTCACGCATAGGTATTCCGTCTTGCTCCTACTGACTTTCATTCCTCTTCTCTCCAGTACATACCTCCACCTCTCCAGGCTCTCCTCAACCTGCATCTTACTCTCGCTACAGATCACAATGTCATCTGCAAACATCATCGTCCACGGAGACTCCTGCCTGATCTTGTCCATCAACCTGTCCATCACCATTGCAAACAAGAAAGGGCTCAGATCCGATCCTTGATCTAATCCCACCTCCACCTTGAACCCATCTGTCATTCCAACCACACACCTCACCATTGTCACACTTCCCTCATACATATCCTGCACCACTCCTACATACTTCTCTGCAACTCCCGACTTCCTCATACAATACCACACCTCCTAATAACTAATTAACTAATAACTAATAGTGCGGCTATAACAAGGAAAAACCTATTTGTGGAAGTGCAAATATAATCATTTCAGTTTGACAGAATGCATGGTTAGCAAAGTTTTTTTTCTCAGTGGAACATGTTAACGCCGTACTGTGAGCTTCCAGTTTTGAAAAAAGAGATCTACCATCGTTTTTCAGGGGTCAAACAATTGTCCTATTGACCTGGGCTGCAGTGCAGTGAGAAGATTCAGCAAAGTGATGCTTTTTTTTTCAATGCTGAAGAGATAAAGATTTTTTTTTTGTCTGTGTGATTCAAAATGAAGCCTGAAAACATTTTAGCCGCTCTGGGGCATATGCGTACTTACAGCCCTGACATGTAGGGTAATACATGAGGTCAGAAAGGTGGTGCACACACTGTATCAGTCTGGTGCTGCCTGGCCCCGATGCAGCTGACCCGAAGCAGGCAGGTTGAGATTCAGTGGTTGGATTAAAGGCACTTATGTGGAAAAGTGAGTGAATGGAGAGCAAGTGCTTCTGGATGATGACTGTATTTCATTTCATATAAATTAAGCAAGGCAGCACGGTGGTGCAGTGGTTAGCGCGGTCGCCTCACAGCAAGAAGGTCCTGGGTTCAAACCCCGGGGTAGTCCAACCTTGGGGGCCGTCCCAGGTCGTCCTGTGTGTGGAGTTTGCATGTTCTCCCTGTGTCTGCGTGGGTTTCCTCCAGGTGCTCCGGTTTCTTCCCATAGACCAAAGACATGTAGGTCAGGGAATCGGCCAAACTAAATTGTCCTGAGGTGTGAATGTGTGTGTGTGTGTGTGTGTGTGTGTGTGTGTGTGTGTGTGTGTGTGTGTGTGTGTGTGTGTGTGTGTGTGTGTGCGTGTTGGCCCTGTCATGGACTGGCGGCCTGTCCAGGGTGTCTCCCCGCCTGCTGCCCAATAACTACTGGGATAGGCTCCAGCATCCCACGACCCTAAGTTGGATAAGCAGGTTGGATAATGGATGGCTGGATAAATTATGTAAAGTAGTACAGATGCCAGTTGAAGTGCACACCTAAATGGGAGTGGGGTCAGATATAGGGTTGTATGGTTGAATACAGCATTTTGCAGGGATAATAAGATAAATTTCACAGCTTTGTTTTGTTTTTGTTTTTCTATTACATGTTCAGACACAATATGTCCATCCATCCATCCATCCATTCAGCCATTCATCAGTTAGCTTTCCTCACCTAATTCCATTCATGGGGGCAGGGGCTTATCCCAGCAGACACTAGGTGGAAGGCAGGGAGACACCCTGGCTAGATGGCAAGCTCGTCACCAGACACACACACACACATACACACACACACAATACAGCACGTTTGGTTTAAATGGGTTCGACTATGGTTGACAACAGATGCCATTTCAACTGTAGTTTAAAAATGCTTTTGAAAGTCCTGTGCATTTATCTATGCATTCCTCACACAAAAGAGACGAACAAACAAATCGGATCTGACAAAAAGAGACTGCTAACAGGAATGTGACCTTGATATGAGCCAGGATCAAAACACGAAGGTGTGTTTGCATTTCCAAACAAAGCAAGGTCTCACCATTGTCTCGAAATATTCCTCTATTTTCTTTCGCCACAAAAAGAAAAGGGAAAAGAAGCATCCTGCCTATTTTCAAAAGTGAGGCTCAAATAGTCTAGCACACACAACTGCATGCAGGCACCCTCACAGCCAGACAGGTTCCTGACCTGTGGGCAAGCATTGCTTATGCTTATTGCGGTTGCAGATGGAGAAGAGATGGAGTGCAGCAGATGAAAGAAACAATTAAAACAACATGAGCAGACCTCTGACGCCATTAAATCACCAGTACACCTAACTACATGGCCAGGTTTTGGGTTTGACGCCAGTAAGCAATGTGTGTCAGTTTTAATACACATCTGATAATCACAGCTTTAATATTTGTTTCAGAGCAATAGGATAGAATAGAAGAATAGAATACTCTTTAGTCATTTTGTACATCTATACCAATGAAATGTGTTCTCTGCATTTAACCCATCCTATTGTATAGGAGCAGTGGGCAGCTGTAGCACCCGGGGACCAACACCAGTTCTTCTTTCCATTGCCTTGCTCAGGGGCACAGGCAGGAGTATTAACCCTAACATGCATGTCTTTTTGATGGTGGGAGGAAACCGGAGCACCCGGAGGAAACCCACGCAGACACGGGGAGAACATGCAAACTCCACACAGAAAGGACCTGGGACGGCCTGGGGTTCGAACCCAGGACCTTATTGCTGTGAGGCAACAGTGCTGACCACCGGGCCACCGTGCCACCCCAACCAACATGATGCAACTGACAGAGCACCAAAGAGGCAATACGTTATTAGTGCATGGGTCACATGACAACATGGGCCACACGGCATTTGTTAAGAGGAACTGTGCCCATGTGTCAAAGATCACCAAATGTATGTCAACTCTTGAAAGGATAGTGGCTTAACACAGCAAAGTGGCTTCAAAGTGTCCCAATAATTGACTGAGCCACTTGTGTTGTACATTCCCAAGAAAACCTGCACACCCGGAGCGTCACAAAGCTGCTGGTAGTTATCACAAGGACCTTCAAGGTCCACACAAGCTCAACCTGCTATAAGGAGTCCCAATCCTGGACTGCCCTCTGAGGACTTGTTTTACACATTTTTTTGTATACATTTGGGATTATGTTTGCAGAAAGCAAAAAAAAAAAAAGCTCAATATACAACTTCTCTCACCCATCTATTCATTTTGCTCTGCATGGTCAAATGAAGTGATAGGACCATTTTACAAAACCAGGTGACACCTGTGGGACAACCACTGCTGTTATTTTTTCCAAACATGCTGCTAAACAGATTGTCGGTGCTCCTATATTTAACCCGGCCCCTGTCAATAACAATACATCATTGTATCCTCGAAGTTCACACTAACTAATGCTGGGAAACAATCTGGCAGAAAGTTCTCACTCCATCTAACATCAGAGAGGATAGTTGGTATTGTGTGGACATTTGCGGCTTGGGTGTAGAGGCTCCTAAATGAAGTTAAATGTTTTGTAACACTTGTACTTCATTTTATTATTGCGATAATGTTCCATACGGACCAAACGTGCAAAAATATGATTTTTCCATGCACAGATGAGCGAACTGTCACCTTCACCAACTCACCAATCATCAATTAATCTTTCTCTGTCTTACACACACACACAGCCATGCAAGGTAACAACCAGCTCATCAGGCAGGAACAAGTAGGGGTTAGTTGTCTTGCACAGGGACACCTCGGCATTTTTGCAAGGAGGAGCTGAGGATCGAACCTGCAACCCTCCACTTACCAGACGTCCTGCTCTACTTCCTGAGCAACTGTTGCCCCCAAAAAGGCCATGGTAGCGACTATTGCGTATTCAAAAATATCACCACTTATAGTAGTACAATTATATAACTGACTAGTAAATGGAAGAATAGTAACTAATCTCCAAAAGGTACGAGTATCTAATTTCAGTGCCTAGCGTATTAAGGAATTAAATGTTAAAAAAACATTGCATACCCAAACATGTGTGTGAACTGTAAATGCGGCCTATGCTATTAAGGAAAAGCAATGGGTCAGTGGTTATGACATTATAAGCATCAACACACTTAAACATCACTTCGTTTTCATTACCACCCTCGTAAGAAAATCCCAACAGACCACCATAGAGAGGCATCAATATTCCAATGGTGTGCTTATCCCCCCCCGACTGCCTCTACACTTTCACATGCATATATCCATTTCTCTCTCTCTCTCTCTCTCTTGCTCTCTCTCTCTCTCTCTCTCACACACACACACACACACACCTTACACCTTTCCTCATTTCTTCTCAGCCTGACACCACATAATGGATATCACTTTAGACAACCGAGTCAGGACAATTTGCATACAGCCTATCAAAGCCGTCTCGACATGACAAACCTCATCCATATTTACAAGGTTACAGCCAGGCATGGACTCTCATTGGCCCCGTCAAGGTTCAGATGCCGCCGCTGTGATCAGGCAAGCTGGACGGCTCTCCATTAGCAAACATCTCCCAGTTGTCCCACTTGCGCACAGTGAGAGATTTTGCCTCTGCTGGTCATGCAGAGTGACTTGGACTCAAAATTGAAAGTGGTTTGGAATGGAGAGCTTTGAATCGAAGCTGTACAGCTCTGGAATGGCATTAAATGTGGGCATATCCCGTGAAACAAAAGAACAAATAAGAATTATTTGATTAATTTTGTTTTGAACATTTCCTTATTAACTAACTGATCATTAATAATAATAATACTACTACTAATAAAAATAATTTGAATTATTATTTGAACATCTCGAAATTAAATACAGTGAAATATATGCATGGAGGTGGTGTCAGCAAGAGCATCTGTGTGTGTGTGTGTGTGTGTGTGTGTGTGTGTGTGTGTGTGGATGGACACAGAGTGCAGACTATATGCGAGTGATTAATGACTGATTTGTCTACAAATAACCAGGCCGCCTGTTTGAACAAGTAAATAGTTAATTAAATGATTATTATAGTAATTATAATAAGTGAGGGACTTCTAAAAATAAAAATGATTACACAAAGCAAAAAAAAAAGAAGTGTTCTTTTAGTTTTGCAACTCAACTTTTTGCCATACCTTCCTATTATTTTGAACGCGTACGTTTCACCTACCCATAAAACATCTCAAAGGTACTGATCAGGGTTTTCGAGAATTCTGTCTACTTAAGCATCGCAATCCGCTCAGCTCTCAGCGTCTTAAATCGCTAAATATTCTGTCAGGAAATTTTAGGGTAAATAGAAACGACTCCACGTTCCAGAGGAATCAGACAGGCCTCAAAAGAACCTGCCTCTTTGAGAGAATACTATGTAAGATTGCAACCAGCTTCCCTCTGCAGATATGGGGGGGGGGGGTTAATAAAAACAAAAACACAACCTCTTACGACTCCACATATCTAGTCCCCCATCTCCTCTACACTTCCAAACACTCCTGCATACAGGTAAGGTAAGGGTTCTGCACAACATCCACAGCTATAAACACGGATGGAGAAAAGCTGAAGATAGCCCGTGCATGGCAGTGCCTCTCTCCCGGGTGTCCGCTGGTGCAGGGTAAACCAAAATACAATATTTCAACGCTCCTGAAGCCACATGCGAAACGCCTAGTTCGCGCCTTTCGTTTTAATGCAATCCATTAATCAATGTCAATCCTAGTATCCTGCTGTGTGCGGGAATATTGTTTTCTGGTTTAATACAAAGATAGTGCTTATACCATAAGCTTGTGTCATGTATCATGGAGGTAGAGCCGAATCAATACGGTGACTAAGGCTGTTCATCAGCAAGCAGGAAGCGATGTAAAAAAAACGCATGGTAAATGGGACTGCATTTATATTGCACTTTTTCCCATTGTGCTTTATGCCTCACATTTTACCCCCCCCCCCCCCCGGAGGTGGCTGTCAACCAAACAGGGAAACAACCAGCTCACTGGGAGCAGATAGGGGTTAGCTGTCTTGCTCAGGGACATCTCAGCACTTTTGCTGGGAGGAGCTGAGGATCGAACCGGCAACCAGTTACCAGACGACCCGCTCCACCTCCTGAGCCACTGTAGCCTGGCACGGCCCCTGTCCACATCACCATCACACAGCTCTTGAGTGGGAGGCAGCATAAAATCGTACTAACCATGCCTTCTCTTTCAAATAATTTCATCAAACCCTTATAACTGGAACAAATTCAAAAGTTATTAAATTCAAAAGCAAATAAAAGAAAATGTTTCATAATCAGCTAGAAATCTTAAGATCCTTGCAAATCCAAACTTGGTGACAATGGACAGCAGCTATTGAAGGTAAAAATGTGGTTGGACCACTGAGATAAATCAAAATCTGAATTCCTTTTTTTTCTGTCACAGAAAGCAGAAAAATAATGTAAAATCACCTGATCTATCATTTATAATATCACGTATAAAGAGCAAAACCAAACCAAACAAACAAACAAACCTGGCCATGGGTAAAAGACAGTATTAAGACTAAAGAGCGGTCATGTATTTTAGCAGAATTCACAGCGTAAACCTGAATGTCAACACATCTGGGAGCTGAAAGACAGCATTACGACTGATACTGTGAATTAAACAGCATTCCTCACGCCCATGCTGACACTATGTGGTTGACAAACCTAATCAATGGGAAGAAATAATGTACTAAAATATGCTGAGCTTTCTGTGGAAAATCACCATGAAAACGACCTGTGCAGGTGTGTGTGTGTGTGTGTGTGTGTGTGTGTGTGAGAACAGAAAAGCTAATTCAGCTGAATCCAGTAGAGTTAGGATCGATTATCCTGTTGTGTAACAGGGTTTCAATGCACAATACTTAGTCCCTCCATTTACAGAGAAATACTCTCAAATCATATTTGATTTTTGTTAGTCTCAGTCTAGATGAGTTTCTGTGGCATAACCTGGTGCAAGATCATTCAAGACTGAAATCTGTGTTCATCCCAGCCCTTCGTCGTGCATGCATGGTGAAACTAAATTGTAATGATACAGCAGATATGTTTTTCTTGAATATTATATAGTATAAGATTCTATTCCTGTGCAAATGCAAAGGATAGCAACTTTGCGCTTCCATCCTGAATTTAAATTCTGCACATCATTTGATATATTTGTCCGTGCACGTGTGCGCGTGTGTACGTGAATGTGTGAAAACAGGCTGAGTGAGGCAAGATCAACATTACGGCCTTTGAATAGCTTGATGCAATTAACTGTGCGCAGAGCGTGTGAACTCAACCATCAACACCTTTTTTAATGCAAAGGCACAATATAAACAAGAGAGGGGGGAAAAAGGGGAAAACAGTTTTCTGTACATTCATTTGACCCTCACGCATACGCTGACCACATCTATACATCTGCACTCACACTCTGGAGAAAATAGCTTCCTCTCAATCCCCAGCCCTAAAAGCATATCAGTAAAACCACACCGTATATGTATCATTTCTGACAAAACATGGCTTTTAATAATTGTCAACAAGGAGAAAGCACTGGAACTGTAGTTGTCTATTTATATTTCAGTGTACCCATGCACGGTACTTTTAATCTCCCAACAAAAGCATTTAGGACTTGAGATAAGAGTGTTTGGCTTTTGCATTTGTACACAGTAATATATCTTTTTCAAGCGGCGCTGTAAGTTATTTTGCTTGCCTTGCTGTGCGACGCACTGCATTTGCTAGCTGAAGATGGTCATATTTGGTGTTAAAGATATGAGCAAATTGAATATGGAACAAAGAGCACTGAAGGCATTAGTAATGGACTTGCCTATGGAGGAAGCAATTTCCTTTGCCTGATTGTTTATTTATTCATTTATTCCCCCAAATGATTATTCATCAGATACTTGGACAGCAATGGTAAGAAGCGATGACACGGCATGTAGCTTGTGAATTGGACTAGAACCCAAAATGTTCCGGGTGTTCAGGCTCTAGCGTGGTGTGCCCACACCTCTGATGGTACTGCGTTTATTTGCAATGCACCATTATGAGTTTAATCAGTGATAAGTGGGTGTATGAAGCTATCCGGTGCTAATTATTTTAACTCAGGGCTCTCAAGTTTTGAACTGAGTTCAGAGTGAGATTTTGGCGGCGGCGGCAGCGGTGGGGATTTGGTTGGGGTGGGGACGGGGGTCTGATCTGATAAATGACACATAAATTCATACAAATAAAAATATTTATTTAATTCATAATTTTTTAGTGCAGGTAGAACTGGTGACCTGAACGAGAACAGGAGAATGCCACTTAATATGCGCAGTAAGCCCGTATACATGTTCGTTATGAACACAAACGACACGGTTGATGCCAGGTTATAATCTTGTCTCACAGTAAAACGCCAAGCTCATCAATCTCACTTTTTTGAATATTCCAAATGTATTTCCATGGAAATGGGGAGCTCATAACAACCAGAAAAAAACAACAGTAAATTATATGAAGTGAAAATGAATATATCCCACTATTTTGATAGAATACTTAAATCTGAGACCACACTTAATATTTAAAAATAACATAACTTCTGTCACATGAAATGTTATAATAACATAAATGTATAGAAACCTGTAGGTAATCTGCTGCTCTGTAACAGCTGCTGTGAGCTTTTCTAACCTCACCTGAGATTCTGCCTTTCAGTTTGTGTATTTCATGACACAGACCAACAGCGACGCTCACTGTAGCGGGACTATCTAAATCTTACCCGGATACAGCAATGCTATTCTTTGATTGGCTGTTCGGCAGCTATATTCTTTAATTCTATTGGCTGGTGCGTAGCAGGCCCTTCTCAACGCTATGGGGGATCCACTTGATTCCTACCTGTTCCATTGTTATAAAGAATAGCGGCGCAACTTGGTGGGCGTTACCCTGGTTCTCGGCGTCAGAAATACAAGGTGTGGCGTGTGAACGAGTTGAAATGCGTGTGTCTCACGCCCAATGCGTGAGACTTGAGAGCCCTGTTTTAACTACTGTTGTTAAGGTCTGGGACTAAGCCGTAACTCTACCCGTGTTGTACTGACATGCTTTTCTGATGCCAGGTAGGGACTTAGAAAAATCCTTGCCAAGCACTCATTTTACAGTAGCGTGGCGGGAATTCTGGGGGCAGGTGGGACTCGAACCTGGGTTCCCCGCACCACGGGCGACTGCGCTAACCAGTCAACTAAAGGGTCCGACCCGTTAGCCAATGGGCTAGCAAGTCTGCACATCCGCGGTTGTACACTGCTACACTTCTCCCCTCCTTTGGGAAGCGTGTCCCCGCGCTTCTGCACACCAGCTCCCCCACACACCTCCCGAGCTCATCTGCATCCCACCGCTGCTATCAAATGTAGTGCAAATTCAGGGAGCAGGCGGGATCGAACTTGAGTTCCCTGCACCATGGGCGACTGCGCTAACCAGTCAACCAAAGGGAAGTTAACTGGTTAGCACAGTCGCCCATGGGGCGAATTCAGGGAGCAGGCGGGATCGAACCTGAGTTCCCCACACCATGGGTGACTATGTTAACCAGTCGACTAAAGGTAGGACCCATTAGCCAATGGGCTAGCGAGTCTGCACATCCATGGTCGTACACTGTTACAATAGCATACAGTACAGTCGTATGGTGGACTAGTTCATGTATTGCTATAAATTCCTGCTTTGGGTGGGCACTCAAAGCATGAGGCAGGGAACACATACAAAACACACACTTTGACTAGCAACCTTGTGAACATGCTCCAAATGCCAACTGCTGGAGAAATCTAGCTATAAGACAAGCTTCACTCTCTTTCTTCTCCGTTATTCTCCCTTTTAATACCTCTCTCCTTTCTTCTGACAGCCTAAACCTCGCTCCACTGCATGCACTTACGCTTGAACCTGCGGTACACAGCCGATATCTGGTAGGCGTTGATGGAGAGATAGGCATAGGAAAGAAAATGTGTCGGCCTTTTACAGGGCTCACAGGTTTAATGTGACGTTTTCTGAATAAATAAGTTTACACTCGCATCTTGAAAAAAAGGCTGAACCTTCTTTGTCTGCGCACACACCTCTCTTATCTCCACCCGTCTCACGCGAACTCACATTTAGATTACTCCTCCGTCCTTCACTCGCTCTCATTTACACTTTCCTCTCCTCCTGCTTGTATTCTTTCTTAGCGCTCTCTCTCTCTCTCTCTCTCTCTCTCTCTCTCTCTCTCTCTCTCTCTCTCTCTCTCTCTCTCTCTCTCTCTCTCTCTCTCTCTCTCTCTCTCTCTCTCTCTCTCTCTCTCTCTCTCTCTCTCTCTCTCTCTCTCTCTCTCTCTCTCTCTCTCTCTCTCTCTCTCTCTCCCTCCCTCCCTCCCTCACTCCCCTTTCCTCCTATTCAAAGTCCTGGTGCTTTCCAGAATCATGTCGTTCCCTGACTGATAAAGCGGTGATTAAAGCTGCGTGATAAAGCGATAGGAGAGGATAGAAAATCATGTCAGTTAAAAACCAATTACAAGGTACATGTCAGGCCCTTTATGAGAGACAGATGGGCAGAGATGGAAAGGAAGGGGGGGGGGAGTTATTTGGTCATGATGATAGGACATGTGGGAGAGTTTTGGAAGAGTGTTGATGCCGATGTAAAGGGCTGGAAAGAGAGGGAGATTTTTAGAAACGCAAAGGTAGTAAAGTTGGGTTTTGAGAAGGATTGCGACTATAAGAACAGAAGAGTTAGAGGAAATTGCATTGTGTTGTGAGGGGGGGTGGAAGGATAAAAAGGATAAGTGGAAGGAGATGGGATAACATGTAGGAGAGCACAGAAGGGAGTGGAATAGAGAATGTAGAAGGCAGAGCAGAAGCAGAGATGAGGGGAGGCAAATGGAGGAGAAAAAAAATGAATGGTAGTTTTCACGCATATATCAAAAATTAAATTAGAGTTCCAGTAGTCTCCAACAGCTTACATTATTTTAATTAAAATCACCAAAACTCATCAAAATGAGTTTAATTCATATTCATTTAAAATCCAAATTTTAGTGTTGAACAGTGGATATGCAGTGTTATAATCTTGTCTAATAGCTACCAAAGGAAAAAAAAAAACAGTACCTGCATGCTCTCAAACCCACTACAACAAATCTGCTGATATTGGAATTGCCATTTTAGTTGTTTGTTTTTCTTAAAATCATATGTGTGGCGCTTGTGTGTTCCAAGTTATATTTCTTTTTGTTGTCATCTTTATATGCCTTGGACGTAGTGCGATATTGTTGAAGGTGTTTGAGAGAAGCATTATCGGTTCCTCCATCGCCGCCACCAGTGCTACACAATGCTCACCTCTGCCCCTTTCTATCTGATCGGCCAACAGCCAGCAGCCAGCAAGAAACCGTCATCCACACCCACCGCCTGAATTCATGATTGAGAAACTCTGTTGGTGTGTCTCTCGTCTGAAAAACCCTATGCGAAACACTTCATTGGGACCTCTAATTTTATCTTCTCTTTGCTTCACAATACACAGTGACTTTAATACCCTGACAATATGAAGAGTTTCTCATCCAATATATACAAAGTTTTTACATAGAATTTCCTCATCTCATCCGCTTCTCTGGGGTCATATATATATATATATATATATATATATATATATATATATATATTAGCAGCTGATGAGTGCGAGATGCATGAAACAGGCCTGTACTGCTATGCATTAATTTTTTTTTCCTGTATCCGTGTTATATATATATATCCATCCATCCATCCATCATCAAAGCCGCTTATCTCAATTAGGGTTGCAGGGATGCTAGAGCCTATCCCAGCAGTCATTGGGTGGCAGGTGGGGAGACACCCTGGATTGGCTGCCAGTCTATCTCAGGGCCAACATATTCACACCTAGGGACAATTTAGTATGGCCGATTCACTGGACCTCCATATCTTTGGACTGTGGGAGGAAACCGGAGCACCTGGAGGAAACCCATGCAAACATGGGAGATCATGCAAATTTCACACAGATGACGACCCGGGATGACTCCCAAGGTTGGGCAACCCCAGGGTTCGAACCCAAGATCTTCGTGGTGTGAGGCGACTGTGCTAACCACTGTGCCACCGTGAACTATATATTATATAAATTCTATGGTGACAAGTCTGTATATAGACGGTAGGTGGATCAGCTGATGTGGCCATAACAACCTGGAACTGCACACGCTCAAAACTGTTAAGATGACAGTGGACCTCAGGAGGAGCCCACCCCCCCCTCCCCAACACTGTCCCCTTTCACCATACTCAACAGCATGGCTTCTACGGTGAAAACCTACAGATTTCTGGGTTCCACAGTCTCCCAGGACCTAAGGTGGGCATCCAACATAGACACAATCATCAAAAAGTCCCAGCAGAGGATGTACTTTCTTCGCCAGCTCAAGAAGTTCAACCAGCCTCAGGAACTGTTGATTCAGTTCTACACTGCAATAATCCAGTCTTTCCTCTGCACATCCATCACTGTCTGGTTTGGATCGGCCACCAAAAAGGACAGGGACAGACTACAAGGGACTGTTAAATCTGCAGAGAAAATCATCGGTGCCAACCTGCCCTCCATTCAGGATTTATAGTACATCTCCAGACTCAGGAAATGGGCAGGCAACATCACTGCAGACCCATCACACCCTGGTCACAACCTGTTCCAACTCCTCCCCTCTGGGAGGCACTTACATAGCACTGTGCCCCAAAACAACCAGGAAAAAAATAAAAAAACCAAAAAGTTTCTGTCCGCAGGCTGTCATCCAAATGAATGCTTAACACTGTCAAATAAATCCAACCATTTTGTATATACTGCACCGTACATTATATGGATACTGGTATGCTCTGTCATGTCCATCATCCTCAGCCATGTATGTAAGTAACCTGCTAACATCTATTTCAGCATCTCTGATATATTATCTGCACCATTGCATTTTATCACCTCTTATCTCGCCTGTATGTCAATCCTTGTGTATATATCTGAAGATTGTTGTGTTGTGGTGTTGTTATGCTATGTTAAGTACAGAGAGAGCCATGAAACTAGAGTCAAATTCCATATATGTGCAAACCTATCAGAATACTTTATTTTCTACATGGCCAATAAACATATACACACACACAAACACACACGTAAATGTAATCCAGTGAGTCAAGTAAATTCTTTATGAGACAGTACAAGCCTATTGCATGCTATAAGCAAATGTATATCAGATACATCTATCTTAATATTCTGCTCCTCATTTGTTGAGCATTGTCCCAGCAGTCACTGAGTGGCAGGTGTGGAGACACCCTGGACAGGCTGCCAGGTCATATTTATATACACTACCGTTCAAAAGTTTGGGATCACATTGAAATGTCCTTATTTTTGAAGGAAAAGCACTGTACTTTTCAATGAAGATAACTTTAAACTAGTCTTAACTTTAAAGAAATACACTCTATACATTGCTAATGTGGTAAATGACTATTCTAGCTGCAAATGTCTGGTTTTTGGTGCAATATCTACATAGGTGTATAGAGGCCCATTTCAAGCAACTATCACTCCAGTGTTCTAATGGTACAATGTGTTTGCTCATTGGCTCAGAAGGCTAATTGATGATTAGAAAACCCTTGTGCAATCATGTTCACACATCTGAAAACAGTTTAGCTCGTTACAGAAGCTACAAAACTGACCTTCCTTTGAGCAGATTGAGTTTCTGGAGCATCACATTTGTGGGGTCAATTAAACGCTCAAAATGGCCAGAAAAAGAGAACTTTCATCTGAAACTCGACAGTCTATTCTTGTTCTTAGAAATGAAGGCTATTCCATGCGAGAAATTGCTAAGAAATTGAAGATTTCCTACACCGGTGTGTACTACTCCCTTCAGAGGACAGCACAAACAGGCTCTAACCAGAGTAGAAAAAGAAGTGGGAGGCCGCGTTGCACAACTGAGCAAGAAGATAAGTACATTAGAGTCTCTAGTTTGAGAAACAGGCGCCTCACAGGTCCCCAACTGGCATCTTCATTAAATAGTACCCGCAAAACACCAGTGTCAACATCTACAGTGAAGAGGGGGCTGCGGGATTCTGGGCTTCAGGGCAGAGTGGCAAAGAAAAAGCCATATCTGAGACTGACCAATAAAAGAAAAAGATTAAGATGGGCAAAAGAACACAGACATTGGACAGAGGAAGACTGGAAAAAAGTGTTGTGGACGGATGAATCCAAGTTTGAGGTGTTTGGATCACAAAGAAGAACGTTTGTGAGACGCAGAACAAATGAAAAGATGCTGGAAGAATGCCTGACGCCATCTGTTAAGCATGGTGGAGGTAATGTGATGGTCTGGGGTTGCTTTGGTGCTGGTAAGGTGGGAGATTTGTACAGGGTAAAAGGGATTCTGAATAAGGAAGGCTATCACTCCATTTTGCAACGCCATGCCATACCCAGTGGACAGCGCTTGATTGGAGCCAATTTCATCCTACAACAGGACAATGACCCTAAACACACCTCCAAATTGTGCAAGAACTATTTAGAGCAGAAGCAGGCAGCTGGTATTCTATCGGTAATGGAGTGGCCAGCGCAGTCACCAGATCTGAACCCCATTGAGCTGTTGTGGGAGCAGCTTGACCGTATGGTACGCAAGAAGTGCCCATCCAACCAATCCAACTTGTGGGAGCTGCTTCTGGAAGCGTGGGGTGCAATTTCTCCAGATTACCTCAACAAATTAACAGCTAGAATGCCAAAGGTCTGCAATGCTGTAATTGCTGCAAATGGAGGATTCTTTGACGAAAGCAAAGTTTGATGTAAAAAAAATCTTATTTCAAATACAAATCATTATTTCTAACCTTGTCAATGTCTTGACTCTATTTTCTATTCATTTCACAACATATGGTGGTGAATAAGTGTGACTTTTCATGGAAAACACAAAATTGTTTGGGTGATCCCAAACTTTTGAACGGTAGTGTATATATGGCCTGCATATAGCTTTCAGGCTATATATACATATATATTACCAGTCAAATGCATGATTGATTGAATGTATATTTCTCATTATCTTAGACATTTTCATCTAAAGGCTTATGTTTAAATGCTTTAAATTTGTTTTTTTAGACAAATACAAAGTTGATGTATCAATTTCTTTCCAAAAAAAAGTTTCATTTTAGATTTTATTTTGTCTTTTTTTTAAGTGCAAACCCAACAAGTAGTTTTCATTTAGAACCTCTGTGAAATGTAGAGGTGGAGAATGTGTAACCTCAATAATTATATCATTCTTATTACTATGTGGACCTCATTAAAAGTTAATTTGTGAAATTAATTTCCTTGTTAATGCCTTTGAGCCAATCAGTTGTGTTGTGACAAGGTAGGATGGGTATTAAATAGCCCTATCTAGTAAAAGGCCATCACTTATGGTTGTAGTACTCCATAGTATGGCAAGAACAGCTCAATGTAGAAAAGAGAAATGACAGCTCACCATTACCTTAAGAAGTGAATGCCAGCCAATCCGTAAAATTTAAGGAACTTTGAAAGGTTCTTTAAGTGTAGTGGCAAAACCGTTCAAGCACTATAATGAAACAAACTGCCATGATGATCGCCACAGGTAAGGTAGGCCAAGAGTTACCTCTGCTGCACCGGAAACATTTATTAGAGTCACCAGCCTCAGAAATTGCCACTTAACAGCACCTCAGATTAGAGCTCAAATAAATGCTTCACTGAGTTCAAGCAGCAGCCTCATCTCAACAGCAACTGTTAAGAGGAGACTGTGTGAATCAAGGCTTTGTGGTAGAATGGCTGCAAAGAAACCACTACTGAAGGAGATAAAAAGAAGAAGAGACTATCTTGGGCCAAGGAACACCGGCAGTGGACATCAGACCGGTGGAAATCTGTCCTTTGGTCTGATGAGTCCAAATCTGAGATTTTTGGTAAAGCAAAAAAAAAAAAAAAAGTGATCAGCCTATGTGGGAACTCCTTCGAGACTGTTGCATCCCAGGTGGCTACCTCATGACGTTGGCTGAGAGAATGCCCAGAGTGTGAAAAGCTGTTATGACGGCAAAGGGTGGGAGTTGATTTACTTAACAACTTTTTTGGTCACTGCGTAATTCAATTTGTGTTATTTCATAGTTTTGTTGTCCTTGCCATTATTCTCAAATATAGAAAATAGCAAAAATAAAGAAAAACCCTTGTATGCATAGGGTGTCCAAATTCAAACTTTTGGCTGGTACTTTGTGTATATACTATACAGTGTGTGTATACTACTCTGCTTGCTCTCCATTAGCAACCTTTCTCTCACCTCTGGCTGTGTTCCTGATGGTTTTAAGATGGCAAGCATCCAATCTATTAAAAAAAAAACCTGCCCTTGAGCCAACCCTACCCAATAACTACAGACCTATTTCAAAACTACCATTCATCTCCAGAATTCTTGGGGGGAAAAAAGCATTGCACAGCAGCTCCTTGGGGGTCATTGTAGGACAATATTTTCAATAAATTCCAGTCTGGCTTTCGCCACCAACATAGTACCGAAACAGCATTACTCACAGTGACAAATGACATCCTCATGCAAGCTGACAATGGCGAACATTCTATCCTGGTCCTGATTGACTTAACTGCTGCTTTTATTACTATTGATGACCCCATCATGGTTGAACATTTAAATAAGTGGGTTGGTGTTTCAGGCTCTGCTCTCAATTGGCTCTCATCCTATCTGTCTAATGGGAAGTTTCAGGTTGTCATAGTCAACTTTGTGTCTTCAACTGCCCCTATACTCTTGAGTTCAAGCCTTGGTTCCACCCTTTTTCGTAATCTGCACGTTACCTCTAGGCAATCTGGTTAGCCAGTTCGATTGCATCGCGCACCACTGCTACGCAGATGACATGCAGCTTTTCTATCAGTTAAGCCAAATGATATGGGGAATATTGATACCCTTCATGACTGCCTGGCTGCTATTAAGGAATGGATGTCACTCAATTCCCTTCAGCTCAATTCAGACAAAACTGAGGTTCTCCTTATTGGTCCTAATAAGTTTGACTCAGAAGTGAAACCTTGTATTGGCACTCTGGCCACCAATGTTAAACCCTCCTCAATAAATCTGGGTGTGCACTTTGACCAAAATCTAAAATTTGACCTACTCATAATCAAGCTTGTGCAAACCCGTTTCTTTTTTCAACTTCAGAACATTGCAAAAATCAAATCAATGCTATCAACCAGAGATCTTGAATGACTAATCAATACCCTAATTTTTTCATGCCTTGACTACTGCAATAATCGTTTCTCCTGTCTCAGCCAAGTAGCCCTGTCCCGCCTGAAGCTCATGCAAAATGCTGTAGCCAGGCTGCTAACCAATACCAATCTTTGATCCCACATCATATGAATCCTCAAATCCCTTCATTGGTTCCCCATTAAGTACAGAATATACTTCAAGATACTGCTTATCACATATAAGGCCCTACATGGTCTTGCCCCTAGATACATTTCAGATATTTGCATCCTTACTCTACTCTAGGCCACTCAGATCTTCCGACCTGGGTGCCTTATTTATACCCCACTCCCTCCACAAATCCAAGGGTGACTGTGCTTTTGCAGTAAGGGCCTCATCCCCCTGAAATTTGGGATAGTCCCCCCCCACTCTGTTAGATCAGCTGGGTCTGTAAAAAGCTTTAAAAAAACTTCTCAAAACCCATCTCTGCTGAATACCTTCTCTGTAATGCAGCTCTGTATATAAGCGTATACACATGTTGTTGTTTTCTGTATCTTGTGCTGCACTTTGTAGCATTATTTTAAAAGGTGCTATATAAATAAAATCTTACTTACTGTGTACATACACAATATATATATATATATATATATATATATATATATATGTGTGTGTGTGTGTGTATCTATATATTTCTATATATCTACACTACCGTTCAAAAGTTTGGGGTCACCCAAACAATTTTGTGTTTTCCATGAAAAGTCACACTTATTCACCACCATATGTTGTGAAATGAATAGAAAATAGAGTCAAGACATTGACAAGGTTAGAAATAATGATTTGTATTTGAAATAAGATTTTTTTTACATCAAACTTTGCTTTCGTCAAAGAATCCTCCATTTGCAGCAATTACAGCATTGCAGACCTTTGGCATTCTAGCTGTTAATTTGTTGAGGTAATCTGGAGAAATTGCACCCCACGCTTCCAGAAGCAGCTCCCACAAGTTGGATTGGTTGGATGGGCACTTCTTGCGTACCATACGGTCAAGCTGCTCCCACAACAGCTCAATGGGGTTCAGATCTGGTGACTGCGCTGGCCACTCCATTACCGATAGAATACCAGCTGCCTGCTTCTGCTCTAAATAGTTCTTGCACAATTTGGAGGTGTGTTTAGGGTCATTGTCCTGTTGTAGGATGAAATTGGCTCCAATCAAGCGCTGTCCACTGGGTATGGCATGGCGTTGCAAAATGGAGTGATAGCCTTCCTTATTCAGAATCCCTTTTACCCTGTACAAATCTCCCACCTTACCAGCACCAAAGCAACCCCAGACCATCACATTACCTCCACCATGCTTAACAGATGGCGTCAGGCATTCTTCCAGCATCTTTTCATTTGTTCTGCGTCTCACAAACGTTCTTCTTTGTGATCCAAACACCTCAAACTTGGATTCATCCGTCCACAACACTTTTTTCCAGTCTTCCTCTGTCCAATGTCTGTGTTCTTTTGCCCATCTTAATCTTTTTCTTTTATTGGTCAGTCTCAGATATGGCTTTTTCTTTGCCACTCTGCCCTGAAGCCCAGAATCCCGCAGCCCCCTCTTCACTGTAGATGTTGACACTGGTGTTTTGCGGGTACTATTTAATGAAGATGCCAGTTGGGGACCTGTGAGGCGCCTGTTTCTCAAACTAGAGACTCTAATGTACTTATCTTCTTGCTCAGTTGTGCAACGCGGCCTCCCACTTCTTTTTCTACTCTGGTTAGAGCCTGTTTGTGCTGTCCTCTGAAGGGAGTAGTACACACCGGTGTAGGAAATCTTCAATTTCTTAGCAATTTCTCGCATGGAATAGCCTTCATTTCTAAGAACAAGAATAGACTGTCGAGTTTCAGATGAAAGTTCTCTTTTTCTGGCCATTTTGAGCGTTTAATTGACCCCACAAATGTGATGCTCCAGAAACTCAATCTGCTCAAAGGAAGGTCAGTTTTGTAGCTTCTGTAACGAGCTAAACTGTTTTCAGATGTGTGAACATGATTGCACAAGGGTTTTCTAATCATCAATTAGCCTTCTGAGCCAATGAGCAAACACATTGTACCATTAGAACACTGGAGTGATAGTTGCTTGAAATGGGCCTCTATACACCTATGTAGATATTGCACCAAAAACCAGACATTTGCAGCTAGAATAGTCATTTACCACATTAGCAATGTATAGAGTGTATTTCTTTAAAGTTAAGACTAGTTTAAAGTTATCTTCATTGAAAAGTACAGTGCTTTTCCTTCAAAAATATGGACATTTCAATGTGACCCCAAACTTTTGAACGGTAGTGTATATATATCTATATATATATATATATATATCCCAGTGAGTCAAGTAAATTCTTTATGAGACAGTACAAGCCTGTTTCATGCCATAAGCAATCATCAGGCTGTCTCATAAAGAATTTACTTGACTCATTGGATTATTTTGTTACTTTCCCTACCACTGAGCGTTCCTTTTAACAAAGTTTATGTATATATATATATATATATAGAGAGAGAGAGAGAGAGAGAGAGAGAGAGAGAGAGAGAGAGAGAGAGAGAGAGAGAGAGAGAGAGAGAGAGAGAGAGAGAGAGAGAGAGAGAGAAAGCTATGTGGAGTTTTGAACTGTTGCATCAAAAAACCTTCTTCCCTTCTCTTTGCTTCCTCTGTTAATCTCTGATGCCCACTCCTCCTTCCTTCCGGTTGGTCTATCTACTGAATAAACATCCGTCTGGTAGTTGACATTTAAGGAGCAACACATTATAGCCCGGGCAAATCAAAGCTTGAATCTACATACCAATATGAATGTATAATAAACAGACCTTCAACACACATCTCTATATCTCTCCACCCTTCCCCCCCGTTCTCTCTGCCTGCTTGTTTTTTTAATTACACACTGACATTACTTTTATTGCTTACACACTGTGTCAAAAGTCATTACAGACAATATCCTGGTATGGACATACACATTTATTCTACATGCAAACAAAAGCATGAAGGAAAATTACCCCTAACAAAAGATAGCTATAAATAAAATAACACACGGGCTCACATGTAAACAAGGTAGTTTAAGTGAATATTAACACATAAACATGTAATGACACATAAGTAAAAGACTATCACTTTAGCTCCAGAAGACATCACCGCTGAAAATGTCATATTTTCTGCTTAATCACACATATTCAAAAAGAAGCAGATGAATGTCCTACGCAATCAATTATTCATGCCATCATGCTGATATCAGTTTAGCTCAGCCAGTCCACTTAATGAAGACACTGATCAGAGGACGTGAGAGTCACACAACATGGACCAAAACAGCCCTGATAAGTCACATATTATCCAAATATAATTATAGTCTTCATAATCACAGAAGGATTTTTGAACATGAATTTGCTACAATCTACACAGGTTTCTTTTTTCTTCTTTCTAATATAGATTCATCTATGGGGAAAAGAGTAGGGAAGATGATGTGCACACAGAAGTGCAGTCTATCGCTCTGTGTCCGCATTCTTTACTCCCTCCCTGCCTTCCTGGACGTCTTCCTAGATGGCTGACTCTACCTGTTTCTCTGTCTCTCTTTTGCAGACTCTCTGTGTCTTTTTTTTTGGGGGGGGGGGTTCCCCCTTTTACTCCCCAACTGTATCCGGCCAATGCCCACTCTTCCGAGCCATCCCGGTCGCTGCTCCACCCTCTCTGCCGATCCGGGGAGGGCTGCAGACTACCACATGCCTCCTCCGATACATGTGGAGTCACCAGCCACTTCTTTTCACCTGACAGTGAGGAGTTTTGCCAGGGGGACGTGTGAGGATCATGCTATTCCTCCCAATTCCCTCTCCCTGCCGAACAGGGGCCCCGACTGATCAGAGGAGACACTAGTGCAGCGACCAGGACACATATCCACATCCGGCTTCCCACCTGCAGCCATGGCTAATTGTGTCTGTAGGGACGCCCAACCAAGCCGGAGGTAACACGGGGATTCGAACCACAGATCCCCGCGTTGGTAGGCAATGGAATAGACCGCTATGCCACCTGGGCACCCCTTGTCTGTCTGTATCTTTTAGGTCTGTCTACCTGTGTTCACGCTTGTTCTCTGTCTGTCCATCTTTTATGTACAAAATAACAGCGCATACACACACACAAACACACACACACACACACACACACACACACACACACACACACACACACACACACACACACACACACACACACACACACACACGAGCACACATCTCGTATATGGATACAAGGGAAATCAATTCATTCCTATTGCATGAACGTCAGAACAATTGCCCATATAGACCAGCACCTGCAACCTCTCCATCTCTTTGGCTCGTTAAGATACCCTCCTACTTGAATAAATAATGAATTCACATGTGCACACATATACACACACATACACACACACACACACACACACACACACACACACACACACACACACACACACACACACACACACACACACACAGGTGAATAAATGGTAAACAGGTTGTAATTATGGGTCTGGGTTAAACAATAGGGACAACGGCCAAGGGGTACTGATGTTTTCTCTTTCCATTATGAAAGCTAATTCCCGCCTGTATAATCCAATTGTCATGTGAGTAAATCAGATTTTGTGAGTGAGAGCGTGTGTGTGCATGCACATGCGTGCACGCAAACCTGCTGGTTGGAGAGGCTGATCTGTCTGTGTGATTAATGGCCGGGTACAACTGTAAACACTGAAAGGAGATCTAAAAGATCTCACATTCCCATTTGTAAAAGTCATGAATAAACAAGCACTGGGTGTTTAACATTGACCGTATGCAACACACATACACATGGGACAGGCATATGTAGTAGACACAATCAGTTTTCTGTTTTCTTTTCCCTTTTTTTTTTCATGCATTTGTGGGTAAATTCTATGACTGGTCCAGCTTCGGTGGGACCGTGTGTCTAAGAATCTGAATAAATAGGCACTGGGTGGGCAGATCAGTTTAATAGGATTGAACATCAGCTCCATGCAATTAACTGTGAGCCAGAGCAGAGAGACTCAACAGTCAATACACCTTTTAATGCAGGTGTGGGGTGTAATAAAGGGGGGGGGGTGTGCATGTGTGTGTGTGTGTGTGTGTGTGTGTGTGTGTTGCACGCGTGTTGGTGTCTGTGCTGACACTGAGATAGTCCCTCTATATTCTTGTGAGGGATTTTAATGAAAGATCCAACACTCCTCGTGTGTGTCCCCGTGTGTGTGTGTGTTGTGTGTGTGTGTGTGTGTGCGTGTGTATGCATGTGCGTATCAAAGTGGCTATGTAGGCTATACGTTGACAAGTTCCCATGAGAGGAAGACAAAGAGACAAATGCCTGTAAAACAAGCAGGAATGTGATGGGGGGAAAAACGTCTCTCAGATGGAGAGATGGCGAATACGTGTCTGGAAGAGGTGAGTGCAATAGGGTGGAGAAAGGACGGGGGGTAATAAGCGTCTGGCAAAGCTATACCGTGATAGCAGGTATATCGATGGTATAGATCCACGATGCCGGGTTGTGAGAGGAGGCAGAGAGACATACAAATGCAGTTCAAAGTAAAAAGCTGACAAAGGCCTGACACTTTGGAAAGGGAGGCTTACGGTGAAGAGTCAAGCAAAAAGAAAAACATGAAAAAAAAAGAGCTAAAGAGAGAAGGGCAGCTATGACAATGCATTGCACTGAAACCTGACAGCAAAAACGCAGCTTCCCTACCCTTGGAGATGCAGAAATGGTTCAATGTGTACACAAATCATGTGAGTAACCTATGAGCATACACACAACCACATAGACACCCAAACCCACACATATACTACATGCACAGTCCCCCCCCCCAGACAACAGCCGTTAAAACAACTGGCCCTATTCTCTCTTCACAGCATCCCATTGATTGTTCAGGGCTGCAGGTGTTGCATTGATTTATCTTAATCAGTTTTGAATAAACAATTATGGACACGTCACTTATTGTGGCTAGCTGCAACCTCTCAACAGTGCGAAAGACGGGGCACCCCAGTGCCGCGCCTGGTAGACCACGTACCACATAAGGCTGAGTCCTTACCGCAGCGGCCTGGGTTCGGAGGCGGCCCGGGCCCCTTGCTGCATGTCATCCCCAACCTTTTCTGTCTCTTTCTACTATCACTTTGCAATAAAGACAGAAAATGGCTAAAAAAAAAGAAAAAAGAAAGTGTTTTTTTTTTCTTCCAAAACCGTCAACGGTGTTGAGTGCTCGACTAACGAGGAGCAGACTATCAACACGGATACAGGAAAAAAGAGTTTAATGCATAGCAGTACAGGCCTGTTTCGTGCGTCTCACACTCATCGGCTGCTAATGTTTTTTTCACGAAGAATCATACAGTTACGTTGCCCGGCGTCACGCCCCTAATTTCAGTTGGACAGCGACCAATCAGATGGGGAAACATTCAAATTATAACAGCCAATGGGGTAGGTGCTTATGATGCACAGAAACCAATGGAGGGGTAGAAAACATCACAACCAATGGGACTGGGGTTTGTTTTGAAAAGCATTTAGGGGCCAGGGCACTGTTGAAATGGCCTACATTAAAAATATAACAAGGTAAGTTATGTGGATTATATATATTGGGGTGGTGTTGGGGCACAGTTGGGAGGACAGGTGCTTTTCAAAACAAACCCCAGTCCCATTGGTTGTAATGTATTCTACCCCCTCCATTGGTTGCTGTGCATCATAAGTACCTACCCCATTGGCTGTTATAATTTGAATGTTACCCCATCTGATTTGTTGCTGTCCAACCAAAATTAGGGGCGTGACGCTGGGCAACGTAACTGTATGATTCTTTGTGAAAAAAACATTAGCAACTAATGAGTGTGAAACGCACGAAACAGGCCTGTACTGCGATGCATTAAAATATTTTTCCTGTATCCATGTTGATTTTATATATATATATATATATAGAGAGAGAGAGAGAGAGAGAGAGAGAGAGAGAGAGAGAGAGAGAGAGAGAGAGAGAGAGAGAGAGAGAGAGAGAGAGAGAGAGAGAGAGAGAGAGAGAGAGTAATGACCACGGATGACTAGACTCACTAGCCCTTGGCTAACTGGTCGGACCCTTTAGTTGACTGGTTCGTGCAGTTGCCCCAGGTTCGCTTCCCAGCTGCCCCTGCATTTGCTGCATTGGTGTCAGAAGGGGGATGGTGATACCGTGAGGCCATCGGAAGCATGTGTGCCCAGAGTCGTGAGGGAGTTGATATGCCGAAGCGCGGGGATGTGCTTCCCGAAAGAGGGGGGTAGTGTAATGACCACGGATGACTAGACTCACTAGCCCTTGGCTAATGGGTCGGACCCTTTAGTTGACTCGTTAGCTGTCGCCAGTGGTGAGGCGACCCGGATTCGCCTCCTGGCTGCCTCCTGAATTCATTACTATATATATATACTTTCCCTACCATTGAATGCTTCTTTTAACAAAGTTTATATATATATATATATATATATATATATATATATATATATATATATATATATATATACACTACCGTTCAAAAGTTTGGGATCACCCAAACAATTTTGTGTTTTCCATGAAAAGTCACACTTATTCACCACCATATGTTGTGAAATGAATAGAAAATAGAGTCAAGACATTGACAAGGTTAGAAATAATACTTTGTATTTGAAATAAGATTTTTTTTACATCAAACTTTGCTTTCGTCAAAGAATCCTCCATTTGCAGCAATTACAGCATTGCAGACCTTTGGCATTCTAGCTGTTAATTTGTTGAGGTAATCTGGAGAAATTGCACCCCACGCTTCCAGAAGCAGCTCCCACAAGTTGGATTGGTTGGATGGGCACTTCTTGCGTACCATACGGTCAAGCTGCTCCCACAACAGCTCAATGGGGTTCAGATCTGGTGACTGCGCTGGCCACTCCATTACCGATAGAATACCAGCTGCCTGCTTCTGCTCTAAATAGTTCTTGCACAATTTGGAGGTGTGTTTAGGGTCATTGTCCTGTTGTAGGATGAAATTGGCTCCAATCAAGCGCTGTCCACTGGGTATGGCATGGCGTTGCAAAATGGAGTGATAGCCTTCCTTATTCAGAATCCCTTTTACCCTGTACAAATCTCCCACCTTACCAGCACCAAAGCAACCCCAGACCATCACATTACCTCCACCATGCTTAACAGATGGCGTCAGGCATTCTTCCAGCATCTTTTCATTTGTTCTGCGTCTCACAAACGTTCTTCTTTGTGATCCAAACACCTCAAACTTGGATTCATCCGTCCACAACACTTTTTTCCAGTCTTCCTCTGTCCAATGTCTGTGTTCTTTTGCCCATCTTAATCTTTTTCTTTTATTGGTCAGTCTCAGATATGGCTTTTTCTTTGCCACTCTGCCCTGAAGCCCAGAATCCCGCAGCCCCCTCTTCACTGTAGATGTTGATACTGGTGTTTTGCGGGTACTATTTAATGAAGATGCCAGTTGGGGACCTGTGAGGCGTCTGTTTCTCAAACTAGAGACTCTAATGTACTTATCTTCTTGCTCAGTTGTGCAACGCGGCCTCCCACTTCTTTTTCTACTCTGGTTAGAGCCTGTTTGTGCTGTCCTCTGAAGGGAGTAATACACACCGGTGTAGGAAATCTTCAATTTCTTAGCAATTTCTCGCATGGAATAGCCTTCATTTCTAAGAACAAGAATAGACTGTCGAGTTTCAGATGAAAGTTCTCTTTTTCTGGCCATTTTGAGCGTTTAATTGACCCCACAAATGTGATGCTCCAGAAACTCAATCTGCTCAAAGGAAGGTCAGTTTTGTAGCTTCTGTAACGAGCTAAACTGTTTTCAGATGTGTGAACATGATTGCACAAGGGTTTTCTAATCATCAATTAGCCTTCTGAGCCAATGAGCAAACACATTGTACCATTAGAACACTGGAGTGATAGTTGCTTGAAATGGGCCTCTATACACCTATGTAGATATTGCACCAAAAACCAGACATTTGCAGCTAGAATAGTCATTTACCACATTAGCAATGTATAGAGTGTATTTCTTTAAAGTTAAGACTAGTTTAAAGTTATCTTCATTGAAAAGTACAGTGCTTTTCCTTCAAAAATACGGACATTTCAATGTGATCCCAAACTTTTGAACGGTAGTGTATATATATATATATATATATATATATATATATGACTGTCACCTTTCATCCTAAACTTGTGATTTTACATTTTTACATTAATAAATATGCCTTAAATTGAACTATCCCCATTTGCCTCTATATTGTGTAGAGCCTTTTGTATCTGGCTCATTGCCTGCTTATTTTTCTGCAAATCATTGTTCCATTAATATGAGCTAAACTGTCCACCCTCTTCCTCCTCCTCCTACAAGTGGTCATCAACCATTGCACTTAACTCAGTCTGTCTTCTGATGGCTTACAAACCACTTACAAAACAGAAATTAATTGTTCATGTTCCTCATTCATTATTTATGCCACACCTGAACCTAAAATGTCATAACTTGATGAATAAAAGAGGAGAACAGAGGGGGGGAGAGGAAGGAACAAAGAGAGAGAAAATCTTTGCGGCACAATTATTAACTGAAATGTGAAAACCTTGGATTACCTCCCCAGTTTAATATGACATAAACCACATTCCCGCTCTCTTTTCATGAGCTGAGCGTAATGACCTGAGGTGTGTGTGTGTGTGTGCGAGTGTGCATGTGTGCGTGTTTGTACATACGAACATATGCCCATGTAAATCGTGTGTGTCTTTACCAGAACAGTAGAATATGTATGTGTGTGAATGCTGTATAGATTGTATAAATGCCTGCGATGGGTCTATGCATTCCTATGTGTGCGACACTTTTCCCTCTCTCCTGGGCCTTGCGGTATCTATTATTTATTATTTCAGCCGAACAGGGCCATCGCACGACCCGCTAACTGAAACACAATAAGATTGGTATTTACTCCCCTTCCAGTGCTGTATTACCGTTCCCTGGAGAGAGAGAGACCGTCTACAAAAGGTGGCCATTGTATCCGACTCGTTCTTTATTGCATGCAATGCTGTGGCCATTTATCCATCTCCTCAGAGGAAAAGTAGGAAAAATTGAAATTCTGTTCTCTTTACAGACATTAGACGGCACAAAGGATCTGCCGACCAGTTAACAAGGGCACACGAGTTTTGTGTTAGAACACGGCTCCTGGGTAAAGAGTAAAACCTTTTTCACAGAGAAATGTTCTGCAGTTAGCCAGGGTACAGAGGGGAGAATGATGTGTGATAGGCAGATGCATAACGCGTCTCCACAAAGTCAACCTTGTCACTCAGTGGCTCTGTCCAGAAACCATCCTCGAGCCTTATTTGGTATTTTCGGCCGAGCCCCTTTCCAGTACTTGTGGGTACTACATTTTATGGGGGATATATATAATTCTGCGAAACGCTCGTACAGTGAGTGGAATTGAATTATATTTCAGTTCAACATAATATGTATAAATAAAGACACTAATACTCACACCAATTCACAGCGACTCACTCACTAGTCCAATCACCACCTCACTCTGTCAGAGATGTGGTCCTGTTCTCTCAGTAGTCTGGTTCACTCACCCAAGATGGGTAGTTTAGAAAAAAAAAAGTTTTTTTTTTTTAATTTCCCCCCTTTTTTTCTCCCCAATTGTATCCGGCCAATTACCCGACTCTTCCAAGCCATCTCGGTCGCTGCTCCATCCCCTCTGCCAATCCGGCGAGGGCCGCGGATTTCTTTTCACCTGACAGTGAGGATTTTCGCCAGGGGGACGTAGCGCATGGGAGGATCAAGCTATTTCCCCCCAGTTCCCCTTCCCACCCGAACAGGCGCCCCAACCAACCAGAGGAGGCGCTAGTGCAGCAATCAGGACACATACCCACCTCTGGCTCCCCACCCGCAGTCATGGCCAACTGTGTTTGTAGGGATGCCCGACTAAGCCGGAGGTAACACTGGGATTCGAACTGGTGATCCCTGTATTGGTTGGCAACAGAGTAGACCGCCACACTACCTGGACAGTTTTAAAAATTTTAAGGCATTTCTGCTTTCTTTTGACATTACCATGTGGAGAATGATGTGAGACATGGGAAAACGAGGGGTGCATCATAAAAATAGGTTTAGGAGTCAGATAAACAGATACCGTGCTTCCAACACGATGCGCAACACTACACTACACTTCCTACGCTGTATTGGATCATTCAACAGTTCCCATCCTTACCCATCCTTACTCATACTTAAAAGGGATTCAAATACACAAGTCAGAAAGCCCTCCCACCTTCTATTTTTGTGATTCTAACATGGAACTCCTCTCTATCTGTCTCTCTCTCGTTCTCTCTCTGTCCCTCGCTCCCATACACCACACAGACATAAGCATATACACAGACACAAACACAGCACCACAACTCTAGCAGGTAATTAAGAAGGTAATGAACAACTATTCAACTATTCATGTGTTTTTGTTGGTGATACAATGAAATGCTTGGTCAGAGTGCAATAGGATGCTGCATGAACCTGCATTCATATTGGTTGGGGAAAACATTGGGTCCCAGTACAGACACAGTGTAATACAAATGAGAATCTAATAGAAACAATTGACATTCCTGAGGAGGATCTTCAACATCAGCAAGGAATGCATTAAAACCAGAGTAAAACTGGACAAATAGAGGCTAATTTAAAGAAATGGTATGTTGAAGGCAGACCAACAAAAAACAGAGCAGCTCAATAACAGGAGAAGGAACAGGATGTCGAAGCAAACAAAACACATGCTAGACCTGTCCAATGGAGATTACTTTGGAGGACAAGCAGACGGCAAAAAAAAAAGGAGCTAAAAGTCAATAACGGGGTCTGACCTACAATAAAGGGCAGTGTGACTGCACCATAGCTTGAGAATGATGGTGACTATGAAGGAGGCCTCGAAAAAGAAATGAATAGCCACCTGAAATCTCCAGGTCACCCTGATGAAATGAAAACGAGCATTATTACAACCTGATGGAGACACAGCAAGAAAGAGCCAGGCAAATGGGCCAGAGTTCACATACCAAAGGAACCAAAGCGAAGGCAAAAGATAAAAGCATTTGCTACAGAGGCTTTAACTGGCTCGATAAGAAAATGAAAGACCACAACGAGAAGGAACTCCTGAAGCACCTGAAGGCGAGAGGGAGGCAACCTCTACACAGATGTCTTCATGCGTGCTCAATAATCCAGGTAAGGAAATCCCAGCAAGATGAATCAGTTCATCTGGACACGTTTATTGAGAGAAACGTTTCATCGCTCATCTAAGTGATCTCTTCAGTCTCAACTGACTGCAGGTACCCCCACCCTTAGCAACAATACAGTGACATAACGACCAAAAACAACGATCGGTTTCATATGCAAATTGCCATGCCTGACTCTACACAGATGTATTTTTTCTTTTTCTCTCCCCAATTGTACTTGGCCGATTACCCTATTTCCAGAGCCGTCCTGGTCACTCCTCCACACCATGTGACGTCGCCAGCCGCTTCTTTTCACCTGACAGTGAGGAGTTTCGCCAGGGGGACGTAGCACGTGGGAGGATCACGCTATTCCCTGCAGTTCCCCCTCTCCCCTGAACAGGCGCCCCAACTGACCAGAGGAGTCGCTGCGTTAATGCAGCGACCAGGACACATACCCACATCTGGCTTCCCACCCGCAGACATGGCCAATTGTGTCTGTAGGGACGCCTGACAAAGCCGGCGGTGACACGGGGATTCGAACCAGTGCTCCCCGTGTTGGTATGCTACGGAACAGACCACTACGCTACCCGGATGCCCCCTAAATGTTTTATTTTTTTTATTCGTTTATTTTTTTTTCATCCATGATATTTCATCTGTACCTTCTCTAAAATTAGTATCTGACTTTAGATCTCTAATTCAGATAAGGTTCCCTTGTTAAAAGAAGAGACGCGGGAGGCATTTCAGAAGCCGAAGGGCTCAGAATGAAGAAATCCTCGGACGAGAAACACAAGAAGAGAAAGCTGTCATTGTTAAGGAGCAGAAGCAGTGTACGAAGAAGGCTGACGGGGAAATAAAACCCCAAAAAACCCCAGCAGGAATCAACTGCAACTGAATTACAGCTACCACGCCACAAGCGGGGAAGAGCTCAGTCCTCACACTTCCACTGATGTTCTCCTGAGCAGAACAACCAGACGGCAGGCTGAGCCGAATCCAAATAAAGAGGCAACATATAGGTAGAGTCATGTTTACAAGATTTCACACATTGTTGTGTCATCCTGGAATAAAATGACTTAAAGAAGAAAAAATGAGAATCTTTGAGGGAAAAGATCATGTCTGTTGCATCAGCTTGAATGTATTTGATGTCCGTGCAATTTGTTGGTGCACAGCTTGGAAATATTGTGAATGTTGATTGTAAAGTGAAAGAAAAAAATGAATGGAAAACATGAAAGCTCAGCAAATTACATGCATCAGTACAAAGGGGATGAATAACAGTGTTTATGACTGATAGCAATGGCAAGAAAGTAGCGTCCATGGTGGTGCAATATCATATTAACGAGAAGAGCAAACTGACAAAGCACAACGACTCCACCATGAATCTGTCCGGCGCACACACTCCCAATAAGCTGTCCCATAAAACCAGAGAGGAAATCATGAACAGTTCTCTAAACTGAATGTAAAACAATGGCTGACTGATCTGGATCACAAATAAAGGCTACAGAGCAAAAAAAAAAAAAAAGGATTTATGGGTTTAAATGAGAAAAGTGAAGAGGCTAAAAATAGCACCATGCTAACTTATTTGATTACACACCGTTATGTAAAGGGAATCCCTGCTTTTACAGATTTAATTATCCCAAATGTTTGAATATTTTGAATGCTAGCTTCTCTTCCTGATCGGCACCACTTTCTAATCTGTTCACCAGTGCCTTATATATATATATATATATATATATATATATATATATATATATATATATATATATACACTACCATTCAAAAGTTTGGGATCACCCAAACAATTTTGTGTTTTCCATGAAAAGTCACACTTATTCACCACCATATGTTGTGAAATGAATAGAAAATAGAGTCAAGACATTGACAAGGTTAGAAATAATGATTTGTATTTGAAATAAGATTTTTTTTACATCAAACTTTGCTTTCGTCAAAGAATCCTCCATTTGCAGCAATTACAGCATTGCAGACCTTTGGCATTCTAGCTGTTAATTTGTTGAGGTAATCTGGAGAAATTGCACCCCACGCTTCCAGAAGCAGCTCCCACAAGTTGGATTGGTTGGATGGGCACTTCTTGCGTACCATACGGTCAAGCTGCTCCCACAACAGCTCAATGGGGTTCAGATCTGGTGACTGCGCTGGCCACTCCATTACCGATAGAATACCAGCTGCCTGCTTCTGCTCTAAATAGTTCTTGCACAATTTGGAGGTGTGTTTAGGGTCATTGTCCTGTTGTAGGATGAAATTGGCTCCAATCAAGCGCTGTCCACTGGGTATGGCATGGCGTTGCAAAATGGAGTGATAGCCTTCCTTATTCAGAATCCCTTTTACCCTGTACAAATCTCCCACCTTACCAGTACCAAAGCAACCCCAGACCATCACATTACCTCCACCATGCTTAACAGATGGCGTCAGGCATTCTTCCAGCATCTTTTCATTTGTTCTGCGTCTCACAAACGTTCTTCTTTGTGATCCAAACACCTCAAACTTGGATTCATCCGTCCACAACACTTTTTTCCAGTCTTCCTCTGTCCAATGTCTGTGTTCTTTTGCCCATCTTAATCTTTTTCTTTTATTGGTCAGTCTCAGATATGGCTTTTTCTTTGCCACTCTGCCCTGAAGCCCAGAATCCCGCAGCCGCCTCTTCACTGTAGATGTTGACACTGGTGTTTTGCGGGTACTATTTAATGAAGATGCCAGTTGGGGACCTGTGAGGCGTCTGTTTCTCAAACTAGAGACTCTAATGTACTTATCTTCTTGCTCAGTTGTGCAACGCGGCCTCCCACTTCTTTTTCTACTCTGGTTAGAGCCTGTTTGTGCTGTCCTCTGAAGGGAGTAGTACACACCGGTGTAGGAAATCTTCAATTTCTTAGCAATTTCTCGCATGGAATAGCCTTCATTTCTAAGAACAAGAATAGACTGTCGAGTTTCAGATGAAAGTTCTCTTTTTCTGGCCATTTTGAGCGTTTAATTGACCCCACAAATGTGATGCTCCAGAAACTCAATCTGCTCAAAGGAAGGTCAGTTTTGTAGCTTCTGTAACGAGCTAAACTGTTTTCAGATGTGTGAACATGATTGCACAAGGGTTTTCTAATCATCAATTAGCCTTCTGAGCCAATGAGCAAACACATTGTACCATTAGAACACTGGAGTGATAGTTGCTTGAAATGGGCCTCTATACGCCTATGTAGATATTGCACCAAAAACCAGACATTTGCAGCTAGAATAGTCATTTACCACATTAGCAATGTATAGAGTGTATTTCTTTAAAGTTAAGACTAGTTTAAAGTTATCTTCATTGAAAAGTACAGTGCTTTTCCTTCAGAAATATGGACATTTCAATGTGATCCCAAACTTTTGAACGGTAGTGTATATATTCCAATGAGTCAAGTAAATTCTTTGTGAGACAGTACAAGCCTGTTTCATGTCATTTATTATTTTATTTTGCTCCTTTGCTCCTTATTTGTTGAGCACTTCCCCTACCATTGAGTGTTTCTTTTAACAAAGTTATGTGTATATATACATATATATTTTAATACATAGCAGTACAGGCCTGTTCTGTGCGTCTCGCACTCATCAGCTGCTAAGTTTTATTCACAAAGAATCATACAGTTACGTTGCCCAGCAACACCCCCCTAATTTCGGTTGGACCGCAACCAATCAGATGGGGAAACATTAAAATTATAACAGCCAATGGGGTAGGTGCTTATGATGCACAGAAACCAATGGAGGGGTAGAAAACATTACAACCAATGGGACTGGGGTTTGTTTTGAAAAGCATTTAGGGGCCAGGGCACTGTTGAAATGGCCTACATTAAAAATATAACAAGGTAACTTATGTGGATTATATATTGGGGTGGTGTTGGGGCACAGTTGGAAGGACAGTCAGTTAAAATATAAAAAACCTCTAATAAATGTCATATGTGTATCATCTAATAGGGGGGAGAATAATAAAGATGTTTTACTTATAGTTACAAAGGAGATATTTTTTTTCGGTGTCTACAGCTGGTGGCCAATTCGTTTCTATAATTCAAGGTGGCCATATCAGGTCTGCAAATAATAAAATACTTTTCTGCCGAGCACAGGTTACATCTTTTACTCCTAACTGAATATGCACTACTCTTTGCAAGGATTTTCCAAGAGACGGAATAACTGACACTCTTGTCTACCAATGACCAAATGTGGCGGCCTAAGGCCGTTGCATTTTTTTGGCATGCTCATTTCTGAAGCTACTCATATGGGCATTAAACCTAATTTAAAAGGGCCCTCTATAGCACCATGCTAACTTACTTGATTACATACTGTAACTTTGATTACACACACACACGAAAACACACATATATATAGTATGTATATATATATATATATATATATATATATATATATATATATATATATAAATAAATGAAATCCAGTTAGTCAAGTAAATTCTTTATGAGACAGTACAAGCCTGATTCATGCCAGAAGCAATCATCAGTAACAGGCTTGTACTGTCTCATAAAGAATTTACTTGACTAACTGGGTTATTTTGCTCTTTATTTGTTGAGCACTTTCCCTACTGTTCAGTGTTTCTTTTAAAAAAGTTTTATATCTAAATATAATATAAAATATTCATATATTCAATATTTATTATTAAAGTAAATTAAATGTAATATTTAGTTTACATATTAAATAGTGGTTTGGTGAATAGGAAAAAATAAAGGAAAAAAAAACAAAAACTAAAGAAAAGCTGAAGAGCATGAGCCATCAGCCAGTTTGATTTATGTGCTCAAGTATGAACGCACAACACTTATCTTAGCAGTAGTCAAGATGGGGAATAAAATAGCTGTGATATGTGTCGTCCAACAAATAACGTGCAATACAAAGAGGGAGATTGTAATCAGGAGTGAATGTCAGGGATACCGTCATATCACCTGAAAACACAAATAAATAGTATGCTGGACGTGATGGTGTGAATGATGCCAATTTGAGTACAGTGGAAAAATAACACAGCTATAGCCAAAGCATGCGATGCATGGTAACGCATGTAAGGTTGCTTGGCGGTAAACTGGTCAAACTGAAGAATGAAGCGGCAGAATCAAATGGACATCAGGCTGAGGTAATTGGATAACAAATATGGTAAGAAACTTGGAGGGGTGGCGTGAAGGCAAGGCTGGGGTTAAAATGTCAAATACAGTGATGAAAGGGTTGAGAAGAGGATAAGAGGAGAGCTAGAGTGGGAAGAGGATGTGTATTGGAAGGGAGAAAAGAAGGGAGTGGAGGAGGAGGATTAGAGCACTGTCAGGAATAATTGTGAAATGGAATCTCAATGGATTTAGGCGACCTGTGTGTGTGTGTGTGTGTGTGTGTGTGTGTGTGTGTGTGTGTGTGTGTGTGTGTGTGTGTGTGTGTGTGTGTGTGTGTGTGTGTGTGCAAGTACATGTACAGACCACCGGCAGAGGAAGTGCCTCCCTAACAAACAAACAAACATAGGAAGTAAGAGAGGAAGACACAGAGCTCGCCAGGGAGGAAATAAGTAATCCCTGTCTTCTGTCCTCGATGTTCGTTGAGACTGTGACCACCATGCTGACTACCATTGTTTTTCACAAGGGACAAAAGCTAAATAAGCAACCCCAGCTCTCTTTTATGTTAGTACCTTTTCCTGTTAGATTGTATTATATCAAAACAAGAGCCCGTTTCATCATCAAAACAGTGCACTTGAACTATATTAAATTTCAGATAAAGTGTAAATGAGTTTGATTTTTTTTTTTTTTTTTAATGGGGCTAGACAGTCGTTATCACCTAATCCAAAAGGTTGGGTAGTTAAACTACCAAAGTGATGTTTCACTGCAGACTAAATTACTTTCATTGTCATGTAGTATTACAGCAATATCCTAGTGATGTCAGTAAAATTAAGGTGTTTTTTTGCACATGCATGAATAAAATTTAGGCTTGCGATGTGTCCTCCAAAGCCAAAATCTCTAACTTTGAAAGTGACATGCTTTGATAACAGACAGCACGACGCCATTCGCTGTCACGATCCCTCTCAATCTCCCTCATAGTATGTCTTTCTCTCGCTACTTCAATGCACACATACCCCCTGCAAAAGTCAAGAGCCTGTCAGTCAAACAAGCCTTTTAATGTTCACTGTACGATAATACATCTGGGGAAAAAAAACATAGTATCTGCAAAGATCTCTCTCTCTGTCTCTCTCTCTGTCTCTCTCTCTCTCTCTCTCTCTCTGTCTGTCTCTCTCTCTCGCTCTCTCTCGTCAGTTCCCCCTGGCCCCCTGTCATGCCTTATTGGCTGCCTAATTCTGAAGAAAAAAAAGGGGGGGAGGTCATTAAATGAATTGAAAGGATCAGAAAGAAAGGGAGAAGAGGTTAACGACGAAAAAAAGAGGTGGTGCAAAATAAAGAGAAAAAACGAAAAAGAAAGCTCATCAAACCGTGAAGCACTCGGGGCACCTTGGGAGCACAGTGGGCCAATCAAGTGGAAGGGTGAGATTATGATTGGCTGGTAGACGCAAGGGGTTCGTTCACCAATTAACACTCGGCATGATTGTCTGTCTGTCTGTCTGGCTAACACGCTCCCTTTCTCTCCCACTCCTCTGGGTCACAGAGAGCACAAGATGAGGTGGTGGCGATGAAAGAGAATAATGCTCCCGCGTCAGCCATGATCTCGGAGTGGGGAGAAGGAGATTGTGGGCCAGCACTCACTGTGGGAAAGAATGGATTTCGGCTCACTGCAATCCATCTTTGTTTACCCATCTACAAAGGTCATCTCTGTGTGCGACAAAGTGCACAATAAGAGCAAAATAATCCCATGACATTTGTAGCTTGATGCCATATGATTACATTGCTCTTACTTGTACTTTTTGTATGCTGTAGGTGCAATTATTATGGAACAGCATGTCTGAAAGTGCCCCCTACAGGGATAATGAAGTGAACCATACTATCATATTCAAAAACAGCTCCACAATGAGCTACTTATAGACTTCGACTTTTAAAGGACCTTTTCCATGACACTGACTATAAAATTTAGGAATTTTACAGTGTCAAAGTCAAACCATAAAAATCACTCTTCAGCACAGTAAATGAGGCATAATGTCCAACAATTAATAATTAACTGTACTTTTCGTGTCCTACAGGATTACATTTGCTTTTAACTGCATGAAAAGTGGCATGGTTTGGCTTCCCTGCCAATTTAAAGTTTACAAAAATAACAGCTCTGTTTTGTACCGTGTTGTTATTTTTGATAAATCAATTCTTTGGAAACCATGACTGACCCTAAAAAATAAATCCCTACTTAAAAAGGGGTGGCAGGTGGCATCCTAACCAGATGCCCCAGCCAACTCAACTGGCTCCTCTTAACTGAGAGGAACAGGGGCTCGACTCCACATTCCTCCGGTTGGCTGAGCTTCTCACCCTGTCATGAAGGTGAGGGCGAGACCTGACAAGGAACTCCCGGTGTTCCGTGACGAGTGAGAGTCTCCACCCTGGGAAGAGACCGCATTTCTGCTGCTTGTAATCGTAATATCATCCCTTTGGTCACATCTCATGGCTAAAGACCAGAGGTGGGGGAGGCAAAAGATTCATCTCTGAATCAAAAGTTTTGCTGTGTGGCCGAGCTTCCTCTTTTCCACCACTGTCTGACAAATAGCCCGTGTTGCTGTTTCTGACTGTTTAACACACACAATAAAGATAACGTTACCCTTTTAAGAGACAGATAATAACAGCAGAAATATGAGAAATTAAATACTCTACAATAGAATTGGGTGTGATGGTAGTGAGCCAAATATTAAAGAAACAGGAAATTAGTCCCTGAGCGCTTTCTTTTTTTAAACCTGTCCTGTTTATAGTGACCAACATGGAAACTACAAAAGGTCAAATTTACCTGAAATAAAAAAAGACATTCAAATGTGCAGCAGGGATATTAGGACAGGAACGCACAGCTCTTTCAGTTGGCAGGAATCAGTCGTTACACCTGTTTTGCCTTAAGAAACATTGATTCACTTGATGAGGTTTCAGAATGGGTATATTAATAGTCTGTAAAGTGGCAGTGGGGTAGATTATGTCTGGCTTCTCATACCCCCTGGATAAAGTAGAGAAGTGAGGAAGATGATGCCAAATGCACACCGTTTCAGAGGGAGATAAGGAAGAACCACGGCCATGGGATGTTGAGCGCTAACTGCCAAATGACGATTGTCAGGACTAAGAAAGAAGCAGATGGGCTCTCCTCTACAATCTGTTGGCTCCCTCAATTTGTGGGGTGAAGAGGGGGAGAGGAAAGGGCGATGATGGCAGCCTGCCGAGCTCTATAGCCTGCTGTACCGTCTATAACATAGTGTATATAAGTTGTTTTTTATCTGTTGTTTTGTTTATGTTTTTTCCAAAAAATTTAAAAATGAAAGAAAGCGACTTTATTCAACATTGTATTCTTACAACAAATGTTATTCTTCTAATGAATTTGTTTGCTGCATTTAACCCATCCTATTGTTTAGGAGCAGTGGCAGCTGCAGCGCCCGGGGACCAACTCCAGTTCTTTTCCATTGCCTTGCTCAGGGGCACAGACAGGAGTATTAACCCTAGCATACATGTCTTTTTTGATGGTGGGAAGAAACTGGAGCACCCGGAGGAAACACACACAGACACGGGGAGAACATGCAAACTCCACACAGAAAGGACCTGGGACGGCCTGGGATTCGAACCCAGGACCTTCTTGCTGCGAGGCAACAGTGCTAACCACTGGGCCACCGTGCCGCCCAAATGAAATGCATGAAAGTGTAACAAACCCTCTTACATTCCAGAAACACACAATTTTTCCCCCCATATTTACTCAATATTGTTGGTATCCACACCCTTATCTCCTCGAGGCAAATGTTGAGCCGTGTGAAGGCAGCAGAGGGATTTAGGGTCGTTTTTTGGGGCCTCCTTGGGCCATCCTGTTCACCCTCTACATACTCCCCCTCAGTCGAATCATCAGCTAGGACGGAATATCATTATATCACTATGCAGATGACACACAACTATACATCAAAACTTACACAAATTCCTCTGCTGTCTTCACATGGCTCAACATCTGGCTCGAAGAGATAAGGGTGTGGATGAAGCACAACTTCCTTCAGCTGAACAGCAGTGAAACCAAGGCCCTTCTCATAGAGATCCCTGACCAGGTTAAACTTTCTCCAAGAGCTCCCTTCACCATTGCTGGCCAAACCATCTTTCTCTCTCCTCAATCACTGACCTCGGTATCAAGTTTGACCCCTCCCTAACCTTGGACACCCACATTAAACATCTCTGCAAGACCTCATTCTCCTACCTTAAAAACATTACCAATCTCCATCCCACTGATGCCGATACGCTCGTCCATGCCTTTTGTCTCCTCGAGGCTGGACTACGACAATGCAGTCTTCATCAGGATTCCTGGCAGGAGCCTCAAGAAGCTCCAGTACATCTAGCACAGTGCTGCCAGGATCCTGATGAGAGTGCAGAAACACCACCACATCACCCCCATCCTGGCTTCCCTGCACTGGCTTCCCATCTCCCACAGAATCACCTTCAAAACCATTCCATTAACCTTCAAATGCATCCACAGCAATGCACCTCCAATACCTCAAAGAACTACTCAACTCCCACAATCCCTTCCGCAATCTCCAGTCTGGCAGCAGCTTACTCAGCCACACATCTAGGAGGAAGCTCCGCTCTATGGGAGTCCGGGCGTTTTGCTCTGCCACCCCCCGTCTCTGGAATGCCCTCCCAAACTACCTAAGGGCTCCCCCGGACCCTGGTCTCATTTAAAAGAGGCCGAAGACACTTTTAATTCATAAAAACTTTTAAGTTAACCAAGTAATATTTTTGTTGCCGTCTGTTTTAATGCACTGCCAAGCACTTTGAGATTGTCTTAGACAATAAAAGGTGCTATACAAATAAAATGTATATATTATCATAATTATCAATATTATTATTATTATTATCTTACTATCTTTTCTTTATGCTCCGACTCTAGCATTTATCATACATTCATCTCAAAACAACATCATATTTTCTCCTCGAATGTTATACAGACGAATGAGATCATTACAATTTCAAGCAAAATCTTAACATATTTCTCTCCAACAACCACTTAGGGGACTTTTCAATCCTTTTTGACAAACGTATTGCCTATTTTTTTCCCCCGTTTTGACAAAATGTGTAGTTCTGGATTTTATCTTTATATTTCTGTCGACAATTTCTACCTCCTTTTTCCTCTCATGTTCATCGATTCAGCTCTCTCAGTAATCTCTCCCTCCTTTTTGCCCTGCTTTAATAATGTTTAACTTGGTAGCACTCATCACAACCTCACTTCAACAGTGCAGGTGCTCTCATGATCTGTATGTGTGCTGTATCTTTCCCGTCTCCATTCATTAATGCACTATAGACAAGTAGAGGTCTATAAGGAGCGATTAACCAACACTCAGCTCACTTGCCCAGATAATCTTTCATGCAGCTGAACACACATGCACAGACACACCAGCACACACAGACACAGCCATGGCCCTCCTGTGCTCGAGCTCACACTGCTAGTTCTATAGAACTCAGTACCAGCCAGACTTCTTCTGAGCTCTGTATGTTTGTAAACCCTTCATTTCTTGTTGCGGTTTTTACACACAGTCTGACTGTTGTATGCGATCTGATGGCAGGATTGTGTAAGCCACTGGTATTAACACATCTACATTTCAATCTGATTGGGACAACTTGGTTATTCCATATGCTTTCACGAAGCTCGCATTTTGTCTTTATTTTGGTTTTGAGAGCTTCACCCGCGGATCATTTCAAAAAGCCTTCAGTATGACTGGGCAAAGTGTCGGCACTGGCACTCACTGGCAGCCCAGTCAGCTACTGATACCACAGTAAAAGAGGGAGCAACTTGATTTAAGGCAGAAAATGAACCACAACGCACCATTCAACCCACTTACAAAACTTAAACACACACACACACACACTTGTACATGCACACAAACACAGGTGTATACACACAGAGACACAAACAAACACACTTGCATTTGCATTCAGGGACACCTGCATTAGCCTCTCTATCAGAGCAGTAAATGTCAGAGATAGTTGGTAGAGTGAAGAGGTGGCAAAGAGTGTGTGTGTGTGTGTGTGTGTGTGTGTGTGTGTGTGTGTGTGTGTGTGTGTGTGTGTGTGTGTGTGTGTGTGTGTGTGTGTGTTTGACAGATAATAGAAAGAGAAACTGAGATATGGCAGACAGACCAAAAAGGTTAATTAATAAGGAGGCAACTAGCTAGCAGGGATCTATTATTATAGGAGTTTAAATGCATGAGGGTGTGTGCACGCGCACACACACGCACGCACACACACACACACACACACACACACACCTGTGTGTGTATAAGAAAAGTTATGCTGACAGATGCAAAAGTTTTGGCCGAAAGGATGCAGCACAACACATCTTAAAATACACCGGATAATGGCCTCTCACACATCAAAAACAATACCATGACTCAACACCACTTTGTATACGTATTGCTCTTCAGGTCAGCTAAGTGAAGTTTTCACAGTATTCAAACACATGTACATGCCCATGCACATGTGCACACACATGCATGCGGGAACACATACAGAGTCAGACAAGTGTAGTTTGTTTGTGTGGGTGGTAGGAGTGTGGGTGTATACCAAGCTTGTGATTGAACAAGGTTATGCATCGTAGTGGGAGGTCATGGCACACTACCTTTGAGCAAACCAATCATTCTTGCTCTCTCTCTGGGTTGAATTTCATTTGACAAGTGTTAATATATGCTACAGCTCGTGATTTAGATTTGCAGGTGGCTTTAGTGATAAGCATAGATGCAGCTGTGTAGGCTGCAGATGAACTGACAACATATATACACCGAGAGCCAAAACATTATGACCACCACCTGCTTAATATGCTGTTGGTCCTCTATGTGCTGCCAAAACAACACCGAGGCATGGACTCTATAAGACCTGTCCTGTGGTATCTGGCACCAAGACATTAGCAGCACATCCTTCAAGTCATGTAAGTTGCGAGGTGGAGCTGCCATGGATCAGACTTGTCAGCCCAGCACATCCCACAGATGCTCAATCGGATTGAGATCTGGAGAATTTGGAGGCCAGGGCAACACCTTGAACACTTCATCAAATCATTCTCAAAAAATGTATGTAGTGGCAGGGTGCATTATCTTGCTGAAAGAGGCCACTGCCATCAGGGAATAGCATTACCATGCAGGGGTGTACTTGGTCTGCAACGATGTTTAGGTAGGTGGTACGTGTCAAATTGATGCCTACATGAATTGCCAGTCCCAGGGTTTCCCAGAAGAACATTACCCAGAGCATCACACTGCCTCGACCGGCTTCTCGTCTTCCCACAGTGCATCCTGGTGCCAGCGCTTTCCCAGGTAAATGGCACACCTGTACACAGCAATCCGCATGAACAAAAAGAAAATGGCACTCATCGAATCAGGTGACCTTCTTCCACTGCTCCAAGGCCCAGTTCCAACACTCACATGTTCACTGTAAGCACTTTAGATGGTAGACAGGGGTCATCATGGGCACTCTGATCGGTCTGTGGCTACGCAGCCCCATACGCAGCAGGGTGCAATGCACCGTGTATTGTGACATATTCCCCCATAACCATCATTACAATTTTCTGTGACTTCTGCCACAGTAGACCTTCTGTCGGTTCAGACCAGACGGGATAGTCTTCGTTGCCCTCACGTATTGATGAGCCTTGGGGGCAAACACCCTGTCATAAGGTGGTTTGTCCCTCCTCGGGCTACTGTCGGTCGGTACTTATCACTGCTGACCGGGAGCACTCCACAAGCCTTGCCATTTCAGAGATGCTCTGACCCAGTCGTCTGGCCATAACAACTTGGCCCTTGTCAAAGTTGCTCAGGTCTTTACTCCTGCCCATTTCTCCTGCATCCAATATGTTGACTACGAGAACTGATTGTTCACTTACCATCTAATCTACCCAGACCTTGACATGTGCCCTTGTTTTGGCTCACCAGGATGTGTGTGTGTGTGTGTGTGTGTGTGTGTGTGTGTGTGTATGTGTATGTATGTATGTATGTATGTATGTATGTGTATGTATGTGTGTGTGTGTGTATATATCTATAAACTCGTATGCTTCTCTTGCAAAGTAGAAAGGCAGAAAGGACAAACAAGCGGGTGGTGTTGTCTTAATGACTGGGGATTTCAAGACTCAGCAACCTGGAAAGAGAGACAGTTAAATAGCCAGCACACCAATTGCATACCAATTGGTTAACAAAATGCTTCTCACGTGCAGCTGTGCCGGCAAAGGCCGGCAGGTTTGGCATCACAGACAGTGGCAGGAATGGCAGACTGGACAACAAGGTTTTGGCTGAATTTACCGCTTCGTCCTGCTTGTTATATCTGATGACCCATTAGACTTGTGCTTGTGAAGTTTAAATACACTCTGACTTCCATGATAGTGTCCCCTGTCCATCAAAGTTGTCAGTAATTTGTTAAGCTATATCCACTTTTGTCTGACTCATAGCCTCTGAGGACAATGGTACTCTCCCATAAAACTGTCCTGCTATATTCAGTGTATTTTCAAGGGTGCCAAAATGAATCTAATGTCGGGAGCATAAAGCTGCCAGGCAGAGTCTATCGACCAGTGTTACAAGGTAATGGGTCAGGATTTAATTTCGTAGTTATCAGTCCACAGCAGTAAGAAAATGCAATGCATATCCCATGTGAATTTCTTTCACTCGATGAAAAAAAGTAAATATTTTTCCCAAGACCTCTGCTTTCTATGGAAGATGTTGGCGGTGGTGTCTCACGTTGGAGTAACCTGACCAATGGGAACACGCCAACAACTGATTGATTTAGGCCTGAGGGCCATTTGTAATCTATGATTTACAATGGAGAGGTAGGCAATACATTTTCAGCTGGGCCGATGAGTATCAGATCAACACTGAAAAGTAATGAGGCCCTGACCTACTTGGCCTCAGAATAACAACTGGGGTACCAACTGAACATAGCGAATCCTCAATCCCATTTTCTGTCTTAAAGATTTGATTTTTTTCACATTTATAAACATGGCGAAATTGCAGCATGTGATATGTGAATGATTTTCTTTAAAAGCATGGGAGTCACTCACAAAAAAAAATATAACAGTTGACACTGAGGATATAGTATTTTGCATTTGTGTGGAACAAAAAAAATAGTTGTTTAACCTCATTGACGGTTGAAATCACACTCACTCGTCGCGCCTCATTCCTCCCTTACAACACTTTTTCTCTTTTTCCCTTTCCACCTGTAATAACCACATTTCCAATCTCCCAGCACATTTTCATTCAACAACAACAACAATGATAATGATAAGAACGATAATGACGATGATTATAATAATAATAACAACAGACATGATAACAGACATCCAGCCTGCGATGAAACTTGATTCTCAGCTAAATAAACTGATCCGGCTGTTTCTTATGCCACACAAGCAGTCATTTGCATGAGAGCCGGGAGACACATACAGCAGGGAAGCCGCTAGCCGGCTAGCCTACAGTATAACATGATTAGCCATTTGGGCAGTTAGTCAGCCTGCCACTTCAATGTATTTCAATATGAATGGTGAATGGTGAGAGGACACAGCCCTGAGGGGCACCTATGCTAATGGGTCAATTAGTTTGAAAATCTATTGTTGAATTTGATAACCTGTGATCTACCCACTGAGAAGTCCAAGGCCCAGAGACTTAAAGACTGATGGAAACCTAGCTGCAAAAGTTTGTAATACAGCCTTGTGGATATCAATGGATTAAAAGCTGAGCTATAGTCAATGAAGAGTACTTGAGCATTGGTGGCAGGTGTCTCTAGATGCTGCAAGGTGGAGTGGAGACAGAGATACAGCATCGCCACAGGTGATACAAACAGGTGTAGGGGTGCAAATTGCGATGCTAACTCCTTTAATGTGTTAATTGACTTAAAGAGTCAAACTGTGTTTCTGTTCTCCCCAAATTACTATTTTTATTTTTATTTTACAAAAAGACCTATGCTCTATTAATTTCATGCTAAAATGTCATAAAGATGTATTTTCTTTTTTGGTGAAAGAAATAAAACAACATTGACCAAGTGGTGACCTGTAAAACCAACTGGACATATACGTATGTTGCTCCTGAGTAACCTGGTGTTAACCTGGTGTGTCTGGTGATGTACACCCTGTCTAGCCTGGCAGCACTCACCCTGGTTTCAAGGTTTCCAATTCCGGAGTTTGAATTTGTTATTCTCCAAGCATCAATTAAAACAAATTGTGACAATAACCTGGATAAAGTGATGAAAGCTTGTAAATGTGTTTCTTCACGTGTTCTGTCCAGCGTGAAATCTGTAGTGCAGTTCCAATCCCCACCCATACCTGTGTGTGTTTCCTAAAGAAAAAACATGTGTCCAAATATTTCTGAGTGCAAGAATAAAAAAAATAAAAAAAACGCCGCTCTCATCTGCATATATCTCCCTCCATTCATGTTTAAAGACCCAAAACTTAAAGTCTGCATAGGGAAAAGATGAAAATCAGAAAAACAAACACATGGGACAGATAGAAAGAAAATAATAACACCCTGTGAATCATCACAATTATTTGTTAGTTTTTTTTGTCTTTTTGTGACCTTTACTTTCTTGTGAACCGGTGGTTTTATTCTCCAGGTGGTAAGGTGGTATTCTCAAGGCGCTTTCTTAAACGATAACACTTTTTTTTCATCTAATAAATCCAACCCTACAAGTTTTTGCAGTGCTGTGACAGTTTTGAGAAATTTAGCTGTGTCCAGAAAATAATCAATTACTTTGACAGACTTGCCAAAAATGTCATCTAACAAAAAAATCAAAAGAAAAAAACAAAACACTGATTGCCTTCAAAGTGTAACAGGTGGTTGGTAATGTGTTACCGTGCCGTCTGAATCAGATTCGTACCCCATTTCATCGTCATCCTCCCTCTCCTGGCTCTTGGTGATGGGCGGATCTTCCGCCGCCTCCTCCTCGTCACTCTGCGCCTCCTACCCGGGCTCGGCTGCGGCAGCTGCCGGGGAGGTTACACACGCAGCAGCGCCACTAATCGCACACACACTGGCTCCCTCTGATACGGTTATTACATCATCTACGGCTATTCCATCTTTCTTCGAATTACTATGGAGTTTAGGAGACTCCAGGTTTACATTTTGTGCGGTTTCACTTGTTTCCCTGCAGCCACTGGCCTCGTTGCTACCCCCACTTCAGCCGTCTGGTCAGTGGCTTCCGAATCCTCCACTTCCCATCTCTGTATATGTGGGCAAGCGAAGCGCTTGTGTCCCACATCCCTGCATGCAAAACACTTCATACTACCATAATTTACATATACCAGTTTGCCTATGGGCTTAAAATTGCATTACATATCTATAATTCATAAAAACGCCAGACTATGGAATATGGATTGGTCATGGATCGGTAATGTCAGTCTAGTATCCGATGAGGGAATTATGTCAGTATTGGCACCCGATACCATTATTGGATCGGTCCCTAAACTCTTCTGACGTCTATGCCGTTATTAGACTACCAAGGCTTGATTTATAAAGATCAACGTATCACTGGTTTTATGCCCTGACAGCTGTCATTTACATTTTCAAATTCTACTTTAATAGGCTACGTTTCTTTAGCGTGACTTGAATTTTGTGGAAGTTTGGCTCTAAATGAGGATGGAAGAGTTATCTGAGTCAATAACGTTCATTTCTCCGTCAAGCCTGTGTGTTTATGATAACTGCGAAGATCCATCCATCCATTATCCAAACCACTTATCCTGCTCAGGGTTGCGGGGATGCTGGAGCCTATCCCATCAGCCATTGGGCGGCGAGCGGGGAGACACCCTGGACAGGCCGCCAGTCCATCACAGGGCCGACGCATAGCCTACAAACTGTAGTTTTACTGTCACCAACGCGTTCATTGTTGACATAACTCATGGGGAAGGCAAAGTGTTGCTACACAGGTGACCTCAGGGAAGCAGGAGGTTTTTCCAGGTCTGCTGTTTCTCCGTCATCTCCAACTCCAGCAGTGGACGCGGTGCCTCGAAAGGGAAGCTGCAGGCTACCGGTAAACTACGCTGAAGATTAAATAAAAGTATAAAAGTACCGGGAGAATCGCTGATCCCACTTTTGATTTCAATGTTCGAAATCCAAATCTCATTTTGATCAATTTCGAATAGAAATCGTGACACCCCTAGCAAACATACCAACAGACCAAACGACCAGCCAGCCAGGAAGATCCTCATGCTGTACGGATCAGATTGGTTGCAGGATACAGGGCTTAGCCGATGCCACTGAAACAGCTGCCCTCCGAGTCGGCCATGTCAGAAATAATGTTCTATTACTCTCCTCCTAGCCACGCTATAATCTTATTCCAGGTGTCTATCATTCACAAAAGAGAGAGAGACAGAGAGAGACAGAGAGAAGTAGCAACAAAGAAAGACAGATGCTAAAGGAGAGGGAAAGACAGAATAGTAGCCAAAGAATTTTGGCTTTAGGAAACTGTCTTCCTTCAGGAAAAATAATAGGTGTGTAGAGGTGTATTTCAGCCCAAAGAAAAATGTTATTCCATTTTTGTTGCTGTCACAAAACAAGTAATATCGGAGGGGAGGCCATGACTTCCACTGCTTTACTAATTTTTTTTGTGGTTTATTTTCCCCAATAAATATTTAAGGTACAAGAACACCTAACCTACCTTGAGTTCACATAAAAGGACAAGTCTTTCACTTTCTTACCCGTGTTTCATAAGTGGAACAGAGGCAGGAAAAAAAAAATAGAAGAAAGTTTTTTTCCGCACTTGTCACTATGGAAAGACACCGAAATACACTACAAAAACCCGACTTGGTAGGTTGCCATTTAATGTGTCTGGGGAGGGTGGTACAGTGAAGAAAACGTGTGTGTGTGTGTGTGTGTGTGTGTGTGTGTTGGGGGGGGGGGCAAGAGCGAGAGAGAAAGAGATAATGGTGGGTGACATAATTTTGACAAGTGTTCTGCCTTCTTGCTTACGACTTAAAGTGATACTGACATCAAAATCTGAACATTCCTATTGACAGGCTGTGTTCCGAGTTGGAATGTGACCACGGAGAAATTCAGTGGCCAAAACAGGGCATCTGCGGCCACTCGAGAGACATCTGTGATTGACTGTAGATGGTGCCCAATGACAAATTGTGCCGGTGGATACGCAGACACCAGTCAATTTGCATATAGGGTGTGTCAGTAGCGAGATGCTATAAAACCACGGAGAAGCCGTTCTTTCACCCCCTCCTGCCGGCTACTTGGCTCGAGTTTGTGCTATTTTGCTGAGACTTTATTATCGATCTTGCTACGACGTATTGCTATCTATCTATCTAGCTGTCTATCTATTTATCTAAATATCTATCTATCTAACAGTTATTTGTATCATCGAACATATTATTCACCAAGCTGTATTGCACGGCCGTGCCGTAGACCTACCACCGTTTTCTTTCTACAGCAAGTGACGAGCAGTACCGAGCCCCACCCATGCAAACCCAGGAAGACAGTAGCCAATAGCTTTGAATTCATAAAACCACACCTATTTCCGGTTATGATTCAAACGCCCAGTGTTAAGAAATGTGTTCAGAAAGGGCATGTCAGTCTCTTTTTAACCTATCTTTACAAACAATATGCCAAGTTGCACAAGAGCAGCACTGTTTTATGTGCTGAAGCAGGATTTCCGCCTAAGCAGAAGAGCCATGCGTGGTCCACAGAAGCACCTATGGAGGGAACAGGACCATGGCTGGGGTATTCAGCTGAAAGTCCTGATCTATGTTTACTGGCTGGCTCATCCAGTGTCTTCAATGTGCCAAAATCCACAATCCACCACGTCATCCACAAAGTTGCAAAACACCTATGGATCAACCTGATGTGAGCCATGTTTTCCACAGACAGGAGAGCTTCATGCAGTTGGGCGAACATTTGTCCAGTTATCAGGAAGCCCTGCCTTCAACAACATCGTGGGTGCAATAGATGCCTGCCATATCAGGCTCAAACCCCCTCTACAGCACCAAATAAAGTATTTGGATTACAACGGATTCTTTTCAGTAAACTTGCAGGCACTCTGTGACTCCACCGGTAGATTCCTTGATATCTTTGTCGGCTACCCGGGGTCGATTCCTGACACATGCATCATGAAGAACAGTAACTTTTACAGGGCAAGACGTTACCCTTCCACAGGTTACATCCTTCTGGGTAATGGTGGCTATCCCTGTTTGGACACGCCAATCAACCTAATCAAAGTGTACAAGGGGCCCCTTTAATGGACACATACAGGAGTGCTTCAATTATTATCATTCTAGGGGGCGCATCACAATTGAAAGGGCTTTTGGAATGATGAAGACCAGATGGCGGTCTACCCTTTTCTAAGCCTTGGAGGTTAAACCCACATTTGTACCTCTGGTTATTGCGTCCTGTGTCTTTTTACATTAAGTGTGTCTGGATAACGGGGACATGCTGGAGCCAGATGCAAATGTTGCACAGGATATCCTTGACCCCCAACCTCCCCATGAGCCCCTAGCAGATAATGAGAGCTCTGGGAATGCTACAAGGGACGGACTGGCTGCCTTTGTCTCGGGTCATGTGCAAGCCCCATAGTAGGGATGCTGTCTGTGATCCAGAAATGGATGTGTATATAGTTTGATAGCTATGCTGAAACTGCTTAAAACCATTTCTTTGGCATGTTCCAATTTTTATTTCATACACACAGATGCTGGTTATAGCTTATCTCAGGGATATGTACAAGTTATTTCTTCCCCAAATAACGCTTAATTTTATATTTTTTCTAATAAATCTTTTCACACTAAAAAAATCTGTCTCAGGAATTTTACTCTTTAATTTGTATGTCTCAGGAATGTTACTAGCTACGTGGAAAAATGTGGTATGATTACATACAAAAATCTATTATTCATGGTCACAAACAATATGTTAGACACAAAACTATTGCACTTTATTAGGCCATTGGCATCACAGTCAGCTGCATTTTAACTGGTACATTCTTATCGCCTAACGACATTGAACATTGTCATATCGATGTACCAAAATGTCATATATAAAAACACAGTATAAAAATAGAACATGTGTGCTTCTGAGGTTACTGACATCTGAATAGAGCAATCACAATGCAAACAAATCAGCTGCCACACAAACAGGAACCTGTGAGATGCAAAGGGGAAAAAAAGAAAAAAAGAAAAACTGCTCATTAAACCCAAGCCAACAAGAAATGGTTTGGCATTTTATCAATTAGTCGCTCAAACATGACTAAAAATCGCTATCTTTTCGCCTCACTCTCCTCATGGTGCTTCTGCTCCTTAGCACTTTCCTGTACTAGAAAATCCAGCATGGCATTTGTCTTCTTTTTAGTTGAAGGGGTTGGGGGGCTTGCGGTAGCCATGGGAGAGGTACAGGCTGCCATTGAAAGCTGTGCTTGAGGTGGAGGGGTTGGGCTATGTGGTGTCAGCACTCATTGTGGGCTCAACAATTTTCTGAAAGAAAAAAAAACCCAAGTAATCAATGTAATTAAATGAAGTAAACAAACAAGTAAGTAAAATCAAGTAATTATATGCCAGAACACAATACATTTCTGCAAAACAACAATTACTATTGCATTACTTGTTAAATGTAATGGTCGCTAATCTTCAAACCTTACCATAAGTATTGATGTGGGATCAGCATCAGGACCAAAAGATGCGACCACAACAGGAGGATTCATTGAAGGCCTGGCACCCAACACTTCATGCGTGTCTTCAAAAAACTGCCAGGTGGCAGCTGTTACTTCATCACCATCTGATCCTGATCCCGTTTTGGGAGTTTTCAGGTCCTGCAATAAACACACGCATGCACGCACACATGCATGCATGCATGCACACAATGTTATAACTCAGTGTTATAAATAGAATTACAAATAATGATTTAAGGCCTTTTTTGGTAACACTTTAGTATGGGGAACATATTCTAAGTAAAAAAACTTAATTACTAGTGAATTAGTAATGATCAAGATGTCACTTTAGTATGGGGAACATATTCTAAGTAACAAAAACTTAATTTAGAGTAATTTAACACTATGAACAGTTGTAGTTTTGTGTTTTGTTATGTAAGAACAGACCATATTCATTAAGTGTTAGTAAGGGAGAATAACTGTTCTTGTGGTACTACCACCTTATAAAGTCCATACTAAGCAAAGCATATTGAGATGGTGCCACTAATAAGCAATACTTCTGAGGTTATAGAGGGAAAACTCATAGTTAATGGCTTACTGGTTGTATAATAAGGCCATGCAGAATACGGCATTAATGAGTACGTAATAATGACCAATGAAGAGCCAATATGTTGCTAATTTGCATGCTAATAAGTACCTAATTAATGGTGACTATGTTCCCCATGCTAAAGTGTTACCCTTTTTTTTTTTTTTTTTTTACAGTAGGCCTTGAGTAATTGTTGTGATGGGAAAAGATTAAAGATTACATGGTCACATGACCTGCTATGCATCTAGAACCACATTTCTCTCCGATTACCTCATGTTTTTCTTTAGCTTTTCCCACTTATTTGAGACCTGTTGGAGAGTGATTTTACCCTCAAGGCCAAGTTTTCTGATCAATGTCCCGTATCACACCAAAATGAAGAGCAATGTTAACAGAATGAAAAAACAAGAACACAAACATTTGTGTGCGGTCAACTACCTTTCAAACAAATGACTCACTCCAACGTGATTTGGCAGCACTTTCAGATTTCTGGAAACGCTGCTCACTCTCTGCTCGGAACTGAATCAGCAGTCTGGTTTGCTGCGAAGTCCCTGGAAGGATGGAACTATCATTGTAATATGGTTCAGATTTCAAAGAAACCAATACTACTGTTTGCAGTTACTATAAGGGTGACAAACCCATATTATGCAAATAACAGGTATAGTAATTTTGTTGGGCATTACAGGACAGATGAATCAGACTTAAAATAACCACAAAAAATGTTCAGGTGGCACGAGACATCAGCATATTAGTGATTTTTTGTTGTTGTTTTGTTGTTATTCTTGTTATAAAGAAAAGATCTATAACACAGTGAAACAACATTAAACTAAGATAACACGACTGCTATCATAATTTTTAAATCTTTATTAACGAAGAAAATACTTACATTTGTGGTCTTCTCTTGTTGTTTGTGCAGGGTTCGCCTCCATCTTGCCGATGATTTGCAAGGATTTCTGGGAGATTTGTCACAACATTCTGTTTGAAGCATGCCTCTGAAAAACCTCCGCTTGGAGGGCAATGTAGCCCTACCACTTTGCTCTACCCTTCTGTCCCCACAAGAATCGGGACACACTACCCCTATGCGATGAACGCGCAAAACGGAGGGATTGGGCTAAATGGTAGGGGCAAGGGGTGTAGTGGGATTGGGTCTAAATATGTAATGCCCCAATGCTAAATTATCTTCGTACAACATTTTTTTTTTTTAATTTTATTTCTGATTTTTCCCTTTTTTTCTCCCAATTTAGTGGCCAATTGATCCCTATTTTAATTCAAACACCCACCCTCGTATTGCATGCGTTCGCCAACTGCATCTCTCCGGCCGGCAGTCTCGAAGGAAAGCGCCTCCCCACTTTCGTGACAAGGCGAATCCAAGCCGAACCACTGTTTTTCCGACACACACAGAGACGCATTCACATGACGAACACAAGCCGACTCCGCCCCCCTCCCGAAGACAGCGTTGCCAATGATTGCTGCTTCATCGAGTCCGGCCATAGTCGGATCTGACGAGACCGGGGCGCGAACCCCAGTCCCCAGTGGGCAACTGCATCGACACCAAGCCGACGCTTAGACCGCTACGCCACCGCGGACCATCTTCGTACAACATTAACCTTCAAGTGTACCATATTTGATGCTTTTATCACAAAAGCCCCAGTTGTCATTGGAATTTCAGTTTAACGGCCCCGCCATAAGGGAAAAGCCATAGGGAAAATGCTTAGTGAACCTTAAATCAGTATGGATGAGTGAGCTTATTTTACATTTAAAAACCCATATACGTAACCCTGCAAACTACTGTAATATACTGTATATTAAAAAGTAAAGGACAAAATCACAAATAATCTCAAAGGGGCTTATTCCCATCATAGTCGTCATCCAGCTCAGACAACCAGTAACAGCTGATTCGTTGTCAAAGATTTTGTGATTTGCGTATTTTTTTTTACTTTCCAGTCGTTAGAAGATCATACTTAAACATAGAATGCAATTATAACTTGAATTATCTCTTTATTCATCAATTTAGCAATTTTGTGGCCATTTTGTTTTTACAAAGGTTAAAGGATTTTGTCTGTTCACAGTAGCTGACAAGTTTTAAAGCCTGAATGTCAGTTGTTCAGGGTACAGATTAGATAATGTGATGAATGACAGCATGTATTCAAAATACTGCACCACTGTGACAGGTGGGGAAATTTTTGGTTTTACTATGGGAGGACTGGTTATTAGCCAAGTCAGATTCATCATGGGATGTTCATATCTTTCCAAAGACCATATCTAACAGCATAACTGACCACAACTCATGACATCTCTGATAGCTTAGCACTATTGTGATACAGTAGTGTTTATGTTTTGCCAAATTCTGGTCAGTTACACAAGTGATACAAATATCAAATTAGTCAAATGGCAATCTTGTAATGCCTTGCGCATTTACAATTCTGTATGAGTTCTGTATGGTGATGTGTGCGTGTATGTGTGTGTGTGTGTAAAAATGCTAAATTTTTTCTAGAAAGTGCTGAAGAACCTGCGAATATTATTTGAATGCTCATTTTAGGATACATTTTGCCAATTACTAAGCAAAATGTGTGAAGAATCCTCACACAGCCAAAGGCACTTTGAGCAATGCACTGTCCACCGCCTGGTTATTCATCTCCCCCCCTTCAAGTATTACTCAGCATTCTCTGCAGCTGTCCGACGCACAGGCTGGATTAAATATGCATGACACGCCTCCACAGGGTGGGACAGGGGAGATCAATAGGTCTACAGTGTTTTCTCTCCCTCAATTCCCCTCTTTATCCATCTCTTTCTTACTCACTTTTCTCCTTTTTCCATCTCTGCACCCAATTACTGCTCATTCAAAGCATTAGTTCTTGTCTTTTTTTCCCTTTTGCTCATCTCTCTTGCTGTCTGTCTCCGCCTCATTCCTCATTCTCAGTCTGTCTATATTTTCCTACTTGGGTTGTGGCTCAATGCAGCCTTGGATCACACTGCTTGTAGACATTTGCTACAAGCAGGGAGAGCACGAGGCTTGCAGCATCATCAGTGACCCACCCACCTGACATCTGCTAAAAGGGACTGCAGCAATCGGACTGGCACCAGTACACTCAGCAATTTCCAACCCACGCGTAATAAGAAAACGAGAAGATGGCTCGGATAGAAAGATAGATAGCCCCAGTGGCCATTATTGAATATTATATTTGCAGTAATAGCTCAAATTCTAACCATTTAATATGTTGTATATGACTTTATTGATGTTTCACTGCCGTTTCGCTTTCTCTCGCTATTCTTTTATTGTTTGTTCTCACGCTGGCGCTGTTTTTTTTAAATTTCACTTTTTCCTTATACTCCCTCTACTACCTGTGGAGTGTGTGAATAAACTCTAGCGCTAACATTTAACTCATTCATTTCCTATGCGACTGGATGTAAGGGTAAGGCGATCAAAGGTAATGTGGCCTGTAGTCATGAGCAGGCAGGCAGCAGAGACATCCACAAACAACAAAGGCAGCTCTGAAAAGCAAAGCAGAGCATCTGGTCTCCAGACCGCTCATCCTCTTCTGGGTGCGGCACTCAAACTGAAAAAACAAATTCAAACTCAAAATCCTAGGTTTGTCTTTATTATAACAAGCAAGCTTCTTTTTTTTCTTTCTTTTAAACTTGGCAGATCAAACATAAACCAGAGAACGGCGCGGCAGTCTGAAAGATAGATGTTGTAAAACTACCATTCACTTTGGACACGCATGCAAATGCAGACCTGCCAACCTTGGAAAAGTCTTGGAGTAGCATCTCATGCTGAAATCATTTTAAGCTCATGTACATGTGTTCTCTCGTCCCTTGTTCCCCGTCTGCCTCTTCACTATCCTCTATCCACCCTTTCCACCATTGCTTCTGTGTATGGGTTGTTTGAATGGCCGATATATTAGATGAGCATTTTTATGTTTTTCTTTTTGCATTTTTCTGTTGAATCCATTGCAGAAAATTATAGCGCAGAAAAACAAGCAAAATCCCACGTTTTATCAGACCGAGAAGGAGCTGCAAAAGAATAAATAGCAAACCATAAGGTCAGCGAGTTGCCAACTTGCAGTGCTTCAACACGCTGTTTACTTTAATTACTAATGCTGCAGTTTGAACTTTAGCTTTGATATATAGGCTCTGCTGTGCCTCCTATGCCAACCGCTGATCAAGGGCAAATATACCATAAGAAAGCAGGAAGCTATATTATAAAATGAAATAAGAAAAGTCTTGGATCATATACCGCAGAGGGGCAATCATCACATTCAAATAGTATTATTATGAATTATTAATACCTAATATTATTATTTAAGTCCTCACTACTTATGCATATACATTTGTTTGTAAAGTGATTTTTCTTTATTCCGGTTATCCTTACATATATACACACACACAAGCCAAAACATTATGACCAATCACATGGAAAACGAATAACACTGATCATCTCCAAACACGGGCACATGTCAAGGTCTGGGTAGATTAGATGGTAAGTGAACAATCAGTTCTTGTAGTCAACATGTTGGATGCAGGAGAAATGGGCAGGAGTAAAGACCTGAGCAACTTTGAAGAGGGCCAACTACTATGTATGGCCAGACGACTGAGTCGGAGCATCTCTGAAACAGCAAGGCTTGTGGCGGGCTCCTGGTCAGTAGTGGCGAGTACCTACCGACAGTGGTCCAAGGACGGACAAACCACAAACCGGTGAAAGGCTGGTGGGCGCCCAAGGCTCATCGATGTGCAAAGGCAACGAAGGCTATCCCGTCTGGTTCGAATTGACAGAAGGTCTACTGTGGCACAACTCATGAACAATTTTAATGATGGTTACAGGAGAATGTGTCCCAACACACAGTGCATCACACCCTGCTGCATATGGGGCTTCGTAGCCACAGACCGGTCAGACTGTCCATGATGACCCCTGTCCACCATCAAAAGTGCCTACAGTAGGCACGCAAGTGTTTAAACTGGACCTTGGAGCAGTGGAAGAAGGTTGCTTGGTGTGATGAGTGTCATTTTCTTTTAGATCACGTGGATGGCCGTGTACGTGTGTGCCATTACGCGGGGAAGTGATGGCACCAGGATGCACTGTGGGTAGACAACAAGTCGATGGAGGGAGTGTGATGCTCTAAGCAATGTTCTGCTGGGAAACTCTGGGGCTGGCCATTCATGTGGCCGTCAATTTGACACACGTCACCTACCTAAACATCATTGCAGGCCAGGTACACCCTTTCATGGCAATGGTATTCCCTGATGTCAGTGGCCTCCTTCAGCAGGATAAAGCACCCTGCCACACTACACACATTGTTCAGGAATGGTTTGAGGAACATGATGAAGTGTTCAAGGTGTTGCCCTGGCCTCCAAATTCTCCACATATCAATCCAATTGAGCATCTCTGGGATGTGCTGGGCGGACAAGTCTGAGCCACGGTGGCTCCACCTCTCAACTTAGAGGACTTGAAGGATCTGCTGCTAATGTTTTGGTGCCAGATACCACAGGACACCTTCAGGGGTCTTGTAGAGTCCATGCCTTGGTGGGTCGATGCTGCTTTGGCAGCACACAGAGGACCAATAGTATATTAGGCAGCTGGTCATAATGTTTTGGCTCCTCAGTGTGTGTTTGTGTCTGTGTGTGTGTGTGTGTTTGTGTAGTTGTACAAGCCGCATGAGCAAGCCTCTGTGGGGTTTTGCGATAAAACCACTTAAACATTCTGATGAACGCAGATATGCGGTCTAAAGCATCTTTTCCCCACTATTTGATTGGCAGGCCACTTTGTGAAAGTCGGTGCAGTGCAAAAAGTAAACACAATGTGATTGCAAATCACTCATGGTCGAAAATTACTCATCTCCATCACTCCATGACAGACGGGTAAACTGACTGGCAGGCACAGTAGGATTGAAGAATGAGGGGAGAAACACCTACCAGTAGAGGGAGCACAAGAGAAAAGAGGGAGTGGGAGGGAAACCAGAAAAGAAAGACAAGACAGATTGTTTGAGAGAAAGTTTAAGAAAGGACAGGGAGGGATGTGGGCAACCAACACAGACGGAGGGTGAGGGCATGACACTGAAGTATAACAATCTGGCTTTAAATGGGTTGGGTTGGGTCCCCCCCCCCCCCGTGTCTGCTGATGAATCTCTACTCTGCTGAATGACAGGCCATACATTATTGAATACTGATAATGGATAGAAGCACCAGGCAAACCATGTATAAATGCATCACATAAAGAGAGAGAAAGAGAGAGACAGAGAAAGAGAGAGGGGGGGCTGGAGAGAAACAGAAAGAGAGAGAGCTAGAGAGAAAGAGAGAGGGAGAGAAAGAGAGAGCGAGAGAGAGGGAGAGCTGGAGAGAAACAGAAAGAGAGAGAGCTAGAGAGAGAGAGAGAGAGAGAGAGAGAGAGAGAGAGAGAGAGAGAGAGAGAGAGAGAGAGAGAGAGAGAGAGAGAGAGAGAGAGAGAGAGAGAGAGAGAGAGAGAGAGCTGGAGAGAAACAGAAAGAGAGTGAGCTAGAGAGAGAGAGAGAGAGAGAGAGAGAGAGAGAGAGAGAGAGAGAGAGAGAGAGAGAGAGAGAGCTGGAGAGAAACAGAAAGAGAGAGAGCTAGCGAGAAAGAGAGAGATAGAGAAAGAGAGAGAGAGAGGGAGAGAGAGAGAGGGAGAGAGAGAGATACTGCCAGCATTGTAAGACCGCATAGGGCAGGGTGAGTGACAGCAGCAGGCCGATTCCACGGCTTACCATGACAATCCCCTATTCATTCATTCACTCTTTTTTTTTTGCTTATTCTCTCCATCACTGTAATGTGCTCTCCATCCTCCACCCCTTCTTGTCTTCCTTCTCAGTTATTATTGTTATTATTTTTATCCCCCCTCTCTCTCGCTTTCACCAGACAGATCATTAGGATTAGGGCTTTAACGCTGCCTATCCCATCAGATGCTGATCAGCCACAGTGGCAGAGTGTGGGAACCAGAAAATGAGCTCCTGACAGATAATAGCCTGATGTGTGCATTACACAGGGAGGGAAAGAAAGAGAAAGAAATGCCAGAGAGATGCCTTTGCGGCCTGACGTATGAAAACAATCTATTCATCTTTAGGCTCGGACTTATTAAGGAGATTGCAGGTCTTCTGAGAGCTGACTCTCAATTCACAGCGATGGCTGTGGTAACGGTTATTCAGGATTTCCTCCTGCAAATGTGGCAGCAAAGATGAGAGTGAAATTATATTCAGTTTGGCTCAGCCTTAAGGTACTGGCACAAAGGCTCTTTTTTCTTACCTCCGGACGACACCAGCCATCTTTTTTTAGACGTGCACTGCAATACAAATGCCCCCATTTCAATCAATCCTGCTGTTTACAAAGGCCCTGTGAAGGTAAGCATCTTCACTGAGTCTTGTCAATGAGCCTTTTTTTGTGTGTGAACATGGCAGTTGGTCAAAAATATGTGTTTATTATCCATCTTTTTAATGATTTTTTTTTTTAAATTTTGATTAATTTTAAAGAAAAATAGCAAGTTGTCCAAACAATGACATGCAGTGGTGGTCTTTACAAAGTATAAAAGGATGTGGGTGGACCTAGAATGAAATAATGGGGGCGTATTGTCTTTTGCACATAAAAGTCCATCGTGATAGGCCTACAGTTGCCAGCACCTTCGTTTTGTTCCAGTGACAAGTATTCATAATGTTCTCATTAACTGCCCTTGATGTTATGCTCATAAATGTGTGACAACAATCAGAACTAGTAGGGACTAAAATGGAGAATTGGGTTTAATGGTTAACATAGTTGACGTGCTACAGTGCTTCATTCTGCTATTGCAGACTGAAGGCAATTAAATAATGACATGAATTCCTTTTTTTTTCCATTTGTTTGAATGTTTTTATGTCCTCCCTTTGCCAAATGTTTATACAGCGCATTTACAGTGAAAGAGGACTGAAAAGCAAATAGCCTACATTGTAATTGACCGTTCCTAAACCACACTATTGTTGATAAGGAGGACAATTTACATTTCTCTTGTATGGCAATTTCTTTACCATTTAACCAACTAAAACAAGTTATAATTGATATAACTGATAGCTTCTGGAGGTCAGGAGACCATTTTCTTTCTCAGAGTCCAGCAGCAAGGTCTTTAAGTACACAACTGAAGGTCACTTAGATGTAAGAATATATGAAAGGATCACTAAGCAAGGCAAAACTGAGAGGAAATTTGAGGCTAAATTATTCTGATCACAGCAAAAAAAGGAAAAGCAAAATTAATGTCTTTCAAGGCTGCAGATGATGGTATCACAAATCAATATTGCTCAGTCTACTCCATGTCTGGCACTGCAGCTAATCTGCAGACGCTCCGCTGCAGCCGGCACTTTACAAAACCCAGCAGAGTCCTGCAGCAGGGCTTTATCAATCCCGACACCAGACACAGGCTATTTAGCATGCAACTAACTAGATTAATTCTTGTCAAAATTAATCAAATATTAAGATATTTGTCGGTTTCAACAATGTAACTCACCTATCAAGTAACAACACACCCCATGGCACATGCTGTGATAGTGTGATTACCGGTCCCAGTGTGTCATTTATCCCGCAAATTCAATTTCAGTTTTGAAAATTAATTAAAAAAAACAACTATGCCATCCATTCAATCCAAGTTCTGGGTGTCAGTTTTACATGTTTCCCAGGCATATCTTTTAATCTTGGCTCTATTGCATCCTCAATGACATGTACAGAATGGGCATAGAGTACTTAGTTAAATGAGGTTATGGTGGCTAGCAGCGGTTGCTTGGCTGTATTGGAAGCCTCGGGAAAGGAGGGCGGAGATTAGGATCGGTCATTTAACACTTCTTTTTTTCTTTCATTGTTTAATGTTATTGACTTTGGTCCACCCCCCCCCCCACACACACACACTACACCCTTCCATAATTGCACAGTACTCCAGTGCAACCAATGTACTCAGCATACCTTGCTGTGCATATAATCACAGGCGACAGTAAATTACTGCATCACACTACTACAATCTTCTAACTCCTGAGAGCGAATCTTTGGAAAGCTATTATCTTTTCAGCCACGCCAAGATAAAAAAGGCTAATTTGTCAGTTTGTTATGCAGTCTAATTCTCTGCAACAATCGGTCTGCTCTGTCGCACAAAGAAAGACAAACCACAGTGGGTGTGTAAGCAGTAGTGGAGAGATACAGATGCTTTATAGGCTAATGCACGGCTGGATTCTCCACGATGACTACCATCCTATACACCGCGGTTCAATCCTTTAGGAACTCTGATCATGTGTAAAATTGGGCTGCTAATGGCATGTAGGAACGCTCAGGGGGATTAGTGGGAGACACTGCAGCTCCCAGCTGTGTTATGTCTGCTGACTAATGTTGCACACCACACAATGACAGGGCAGCCACCGGCCCAGCACAGCACTACACAGGAAGGTCATCTGTGACATGATCCAAGAACAGATGCTCTTTCTGAAACTCTCTGTGTTGTAATCATGGGTGGTGTGACAGTTTAGATCTGCACTCTGTGTGTTTACGTGCGTGTGTGTGTGTGTGTGTGTGTGTGTGTGTGTGCGCGTCTGTGTGTGTGTGTGTGTGCGCACGTGAGTGTACCTTTCGTTGAATGTCAACATGCATGTTATATCTCCAAGCGTGCCGATTGTGTGCTGTACTTTCTTATGGCAGATGCCATAAATGTCAGAAGCACTGTACTTCAAAGCTCTTACTTGTACAAACCTACAGTTTCCAAACATGCATGGGTGTTTCTGTAACAAGGACACACAGAGTCATAGATGTGATGCTTTACTGTCACTGAGTCCAAGTAGAGACTTGTTTTAGCAGACTTAGGAGGTGCGTCCACTGAAGAAAGTTGATTATTTTCTGTCGAAAATAATTTGCCCCTAATCCCGTTTCCAAAGTTGAAACGATTTCACTTTTTTGCTGAAGTTTGCAGTTTGTCAAAGGCACCTGTAATGCTACCAACCAATCAGATTGAAGGAGGGGCGGTACAAGGGAGGAAGCGAAAAGCTAGGTCCACTTTTTCCAGGTAGAGAGGAAGGAGAGGAGAGCTGGGTATTGACCAGGTAGGAGAGCTGGGTAATATATATCGACATGATAGTTGTGTCATGATGCGAGACTAGATATGGTCTGGGATCGTGGATATTGTAACATTGTGATACAAACGCTGTCATTCCCTTGTTTTGAAGGCTGCATTGCAGTAAAATGCTGCAACTTTCTGCGCTCGTTGGACTGTTTTAGCTGAGTCAAATGAACAACGAATGCCTCTGCCTGCTCAGTCGCCATAGCCACGTTACTAATGCTCATTTCTCAACACTTTCTTGTGAGTATATTTTGGAGGAGGATCAACACCCATCCCAAAACATCATCAGATTATCGATACGGAGGTATTCAGTCAAAATATCACATTTGGTTTTGTCGATATGGCCAGCCCTAAACAGCCAAGAAATAATCAAATTTTCTTGTTTCTTTGAGACATTTTATACGAGTATTATTACAACCTGAATAAACAGAAAACAAGATCATTCTATTTATTGTTTCTTTGAAACTTATTTCATGTGGAACAACCGTTACCATGCATCTCTTCCTAAAAGTCAGCACTTACTTATCAGAGTGCTGAGTGCTCACCTCCAGCCTTGGTAATCACATAGTATTTCACTGGAGGCTTACACACAGCTTGTAAAACAAGTGGTATTAGCCATATGAGGGGGTCTTGCAGGTGGCTTAACACTCTTCTGTTGAACTCGTTAAACCCTATCCACCCCCACCCCGTCCACCCCGTCTACCCACCCACCCACCCACACACCCACACACACACAAATGCATGAGTCTGTCTAATTTGTGAGTGACTGAGTGAGTCCCTCTCCAGAACCATGAGCGGCTTTGCTTCTTTAAAGGGAGAGGGGGGGGATTTTAAATTCATAGCTGAATTTTGAAGAACAAAGGAATGTTTTGCCAGGCACTGGAAACCACAGTGGTTGTTTATCTTACATTTACCAGACAATAGCCTTTAGCTAAATCATAAATTTATAAAATGTACCTACTTGGCTTTATGACCTCATGCAAAAACCTCAAAACATGTAACATGCACCAGGCATCCAGCTCCATTAGATCATATTACCCTGCATGTATTGGTGAGGATGTGTTGAGAGTGGTACTGGAAAAAACAGTCCTACGCTAGTTTAGGACTCTTAAAATGAGGTGTTGTTTTTAGTAGGTTAAGACACCCTTGATGTGCTGGGGTAGCATGGCAGGCCAAAACATTTAATGTGACACACTTTTCAACATTAGGCAGGTGCATTGCACAGGAAATTATGTACTGCAGTGATATCCATCCATCCATCCATTATCCAAACCACTTATCCTGCTCTCAGGGTCGCGGGGATGCTGGAGCCTACCCCAGCATGTACAGATATACACAATGTAAATAGCACATTTACTTCAGAATGTTGAAATTTGAGGTATGTAATCTACAGGGGGGGGGCTTAGATACCAAATTTATATAACAAGCTTGCAAACAAGCACAACCATAATTTTGCTCATGCATCTCTGACTGTATCCAAATATATAGCATGGGGTTCAAATAAGGTTGCTATGTTGGCGGATCAAATGTGGTGTCAGTCGTGCTACAGCGATATCCCACAATATAAAAAATAAATAAATCAATAAAAACATTTAAAAAAAGGTTAATTCTGGATAACAACCCAGACTTGTGAAATTCTGAGATGTACAATGAACGATTACTAAGATACATAGATAGTCCCCCCACCCTTTTTCTCCCCAATTGTACTTAGCCAATTACCCCACTCTTCTGAGCTGTCCCAGTCGCTGCTCCACCCCCTCTGCCAACCCAGTGAGGGGTGCAGACTACCACATGTGGAGTCGCCAGCCGCTTCTTTTCACCTGACAGTGAGGAGTTTCGCCAGGGGGACGTAGCGTGTGGGAGGATCACGCTATTCCCCCCCGTTCCCCCTCCCCCCTGAACAGGTGCCCCAACCGACCAGAGGAGGCGCTAGTGCAGAGGCCAGGACACACACCCACATCCGGCTTCCCACCTGCAGACACGGCTAATAGTGTCTGTAGGGACGCCCGACCAAGCCGGAGGTAACACGGGGATTCGAACCAGCAATCCCTGTGTTGGTAGGCAACGGAATAGACCGCTACGCTACCTGGACGCCCCGGTAGTTAAGTATGTACGAAATTGTTGGCTGGGGTAAAAAGTGCTCCACCAATGTACTAAACCAGCTAATGCTAAACACCGCTCTTTAGCAAGGCAGAGGGCACTAGCAAGGTAAAATCAGCTGGTTAAGTGCCTGTGTAGGACAAATACACGGTTAGGACTCTGACTCGTTAGACCCAGTCCTCCCACCTCTCGATATAAATATATACAAACGAGCAGGTCCATTTTAACCAGTATTGTACCTGTGGCGAGGATAAATTGGTGCCCTGATCCCTTAAGTGTTTGGATTTCCCAGTGAGCCTGAGCTTGCATTTAAACACGGACAAGTTATTCTTAACCCTTTGTTAACCTCTCCCAATCGCTTTATAACTGTCTGAACACGGGGAAATCTTAATCCATGTCCCCACCCGCACCACCATCACCGTTAAGAACAGCCAGGGCAACATTAGATATAAAGGGTTAAAAATAAGATCTTTTGTGCTTGTGTAAATTCGGGCTAAATCCTTGGAGGCTTACATCTGTGTCTGAGCTGGCCAGAGGCCCAGGGATCTATTTATAATCGCAAACATCCGTAATGAAGTCAAACAGGCAAACACAGTGACCTATTTCACACAGCATCCTGCAACCCTGCCAATAACGAAAAAGGGAGGGGAAAAAAAAGGCAGGGGAGCAAAGAGACAACAAGAGAGATGACCCTAACATAGGAGGGTATTGCAATTATGCAACATGTGCTGTCATATTTGCAGTTGGCATTGTGTGACAACTTAACATTGAGGATGACAGAAAGTCCCCCCGCCCCCGTCTCTTTTCATCTATTTATTTAATTTGTTTATCTACTGATTTTTTTTGGTCATGGTTAAATATGACAACGCCAGGGTGTCCGGGTAGTGTAGCAGTCTATTCTGTAGCCTACCAACACGGGGATCGCTGGTTTGAATCCCCGTGTTGCCTCCGGCTCGGTCGGGCATTCCTACAAACACAGTTGGCCGTGTCTGCGGGTGGGAGGCCGGATGTGGGTATGTGTCCTGGTCGCTGCACTAGCGCCTCCTCTGGTCGGTCGGGGCACCTGTTCGAGGGGGGACTGGGGGGAAATCGCGTGATCCTCCCAAACACTACATCTCCCTGGTGAAACTCCTCACTGTCAGGTGAAAAGAAGCAGCTGGCGACTCCACATGTATCGGAGGAGGCATGTGATAGTCTGCAGCCCTCCCCAGATCAGCAGAGGGGGTGGAGCAGCAACCAGAACGGCTAATTGGGCTAATTGGATGGGTACAATTGGGGGGAAAAAGGGGGGGGTGACAATGCCATTGCTTTTCATGTTCCTTTACCTTGTCACTTTGTCATTATTGCAGAGCAGAACAACGGCTGGTATGAGACAAGGCGGAGGATGAGAGACCCCATCACAAGGCAACAACCTTACACTTTCACTTCCCGTGACTCGGACTCTGCCCTCTCTCACACTGTGTTATATATAACGACAAAAAAATACCCCCTCTTAATTAAATATGCACTCAATCAAACAAAATACACTGAATAAAGAGTAGAATTACAAAGAAAATACAATAAAAAGGAAACTTTAGTGCTGCAACACAAAATGCACGTTGTCAAGTGGCCCAAAGCATCACCTGGCTAACACGTGACTCTCCACTGCACCACTAGCTGAGTGGTTCATCAGTCTCCAGGTGGAAACCCTGATATTTCCCTGAATAGATCGGGAGAACGTGAAGGGAAAAAGATGAAGCCCGTTTCTCCCGTCTCCAGGCAACATGGCTAGAGAGTGTGTGACATTCTCTTCCGCTCTCTATTTGTCTCAGCAACATCCTCTCCATCCTTCATAGTCCCGTCCTCTCTAGTCCAAACATTTAGTTTGCTTGGAAAACGAACTTAAATCTCACACACGTGTGTGTGTGTGTGTGTGTGTGTGTGTGTGTGTGTGTGTGTGTGTGTGTGTGTGTGTGTGTGTGTGTGTGTCTGTCAAACTAAATCTAAGCTAAGTTACCCTGTACTTTTGGCTTCACTTGAAAATATCACTATTTTCTTTCTTTCCTCACTCGGCAAGATTGGAAAATCGATTTCCCTCTTTGTTTTATGTTCATAAGTGTGACTGTTTCAAAAGGGCTATTCATTATAAAACATGAATGTTAAGCTTAAAAACCCTTCATTTATGAAATGTTATTCACATTTCACTCTTTATAAGTGTTTCCCTCATCAATTGACCTTTTTATTATTCCGACCCTGCAAAAGGTTGGGAATAATTGGAAATTTACCCAAGTGGGGTACGTCAGTAAATGTTCAAGGTTACCTTTACAGTAATGTATTTCCAATCTTATGCGACTTTATACTTTTACCTCGCTCTAATAGAATGATCTTCTAAATGCACTGTATTCACCGACCCCCTTCAGAGGGTACTTTATGTGAAGCCGACGATGAGGCCTTTTAAACTAGCCAGCCAGCAGGGGATATTAAGAGTCCCAACAAGTGAATCTGAACAGCCTTTCTTATATCATCTGGCAAGGTGAATGCCTCACACACTGAACATTTCTATACAGTGAATGATGAGATCACATAAAATTTGCTGCCTCTTCATATCTGATATTTATTACCAATTCTCAACAGAATTTTAGATTTCATTTCAAATTCCAATAACAACACTTAAGTGTCCAACACACACACACACACACACACGCGTGCGCGCGCACACGCACACATTTATTTTTTTCAACAATTTTAAGGTGATGCATTTATCGACGAAGACCATAATGATTGGTCACACGACCTTCACATCCATGTAGTGACACTTGGTAGTGAGGTTGGTGGGAGAGTAAGAATATTTGTTAAACTGGCTGCTAATAGCTACCCTGTGCTATCAATCAGTATTGATTTAAAAGGTTGGTTTACATTATTTTGTGCTGATTGGACTTTGATATCATACCAAAACTAAATGGCAGTCTTCCATCCATTGTATCCCCAGGCCATTATTTTGGGTGACAAAACACAAGAAAATCATAATCACTTAATCAGGGATGCGTGCTGAAATTGATTTAAAGTGTAGTGTCAGTGTTTGCGGTATGGGGCTATATTTCTAATGACTAGCAATATAAGCAAAAAGTATGGGTAACATTAGCATTTATAACCATTATCATTAAATAAGCCTGGAGTTCTTTGTGTTAGAGTCAACTTGTTTTAAGTTAGCATTGCATTATTAATTGTACTTTTCAGAACAGGAAAAGGTGAAGGATTTTCTGGAGCCCATCTCAGCACTTCTGTGGAAAAATTATCTTTCTCCAAAGTGTGATATCACACTTACTGGATATAAAGCAAAGACCAGTGCTCTTACATAATATAACCTGCAACTTAAAACAGTATGCAATCTCATGCACGCACGCACACACACACTGGATCACACACACACACACACACACACACACACACACACACACACACACACACACACACACACATACTATATAGTCCATCTCCAAAGTATTAGCTGTAGCGGCCAAGGTAGACCTGACAGCAGACACATTTAGTCTGTCCTCACTCTTCAAAGGCCTTTTGAAGATGCCCATGGCTATTGAAGAAGGGAAACTACGTAAAAGAGCCTGACACAGGGTTAGTGTGTGCGTGCGTGCGTGCACGTGTGTGGTGTGTGTGTGTGTGGGGGGGGGGGTCTATCTGAGTCCACAGGCAATAAGTGTTTGTGCACAGAGTAGTGTCATCCACAGCCTAAGGGCTTTCACCTACGCACCCATGCATGAACACACACACACACACACACGCACACATACCGTTAATGATAACAGAGCTCTTTTTTCTTGAATTGTTGTTCTTGTTGCTGTTACCATATTCCCGGAATATAAATCGCTGTTCTTTTACTCGTCTGGCCGATCCTGCGACTTATATTCCAAAGCAATTCATACGGTGTAATTTTGTCGGGCAAATACACTGCGTTTCAATTTACGACCACCTGATGGCGCTGTTCAATCTTGTGACTCAATTGAAAATACTGCGCTACCCGTAGAAATTGAATGGGCGTAGAACGGACATTGAACGGGTATTGCCGTGGTTACTTGAATAATTCAAGAGAAAATGGCAATTGTTGTTGCTACGGTGACAACACACGTCAGTGGGAACGTAAATGTTCATACTACCGCTCTGCTTGTTGGGTCGTTACTGCAAAACCTCACTTCGGTGAGTCCGCGGCAAAGAAAAAAGAAAGTCGGTTTATACGGAAGTTATACAGAAGTTAGCCCGCTGCAACAGTCAAAGTTCTTTGCAATGTATTCAATGTGTATGGTATTACCATACCAATACAACTTATGCACCGAAGCGACCTGTATATGTTTTTTTCCTCACAACATTTATTTTGTTGAGTGTGAGTTATACTCCGGTGCGACTTGTAGTCCGAGAAACATGGTGTGTTTAAGGTTACATGAGGCTGTAGTAAGACACACAGCACTTCTTAATAAAAGAGCAAAATATATACAAAAAATGTATTAAATTTAAATCTATTCCAAAGCTGTTTATTTTTTAAACTGTAGTTTAAGTAGGCTTCACATACAAACAGGTGTAGGGGAGCAAATTGCTAAGGCAACTCCGTTAATATGTTGATTGACTTCAAGAGCCAAACCGTGCTTTTTTTTCCCTTTCCAAATTATCCAAAATAATCCAATTTTCTATTTTTGTTTTCCAAAAAGAACTATCCTGTAAGACATATTTTTTTGTTGGTCAAAGACAAAATAATAATAATAATAATAATAATTTTATTTATATAGCACCTTTCTAAAACAATGTTACAAAGTGCTTCACAAAAAAAATAAATAAATAAAAAATACAGATAAAACCGGACAAGGCAGGAATAAGAGTAAGATCAAATAAGAGTAAAATTAAAAACAAATATCAAACATTTGTAAAATCTTTCATAAAAAGAAAAGTTTTAAGACGAGATTTAAAAGAAGCTAAAGACTTAGTTCGTCTTAGCTCAGCAGGAAGAGCGTTCCATAGTGTGGGGGCTCCAACAGCAAAAGCCCGGTCACCCTTTGTAACCAACCGAGACCTGGGAATAACTAGCAGGGCTCCATCTGCAGACATTAATGGTCGAGGGGGGACATATCAAGTCAATAAATCACAAATGTATAAAGGAGCAATACCATTTAAAGCCTTAAAAGTGAGCAGTAAAATTTTAAAATCGATTCGAAATCTAACAGGGAGCCAGTGTAGGGAGGCAAGCACAGGAGTGATATGGTCATGCCTCCTTGTTCCTGTAATGAGCCAAGCAGCGGCATTTTGTACCAACTGCAGACGGTGGAGGGAGCCCTTGCTGATACCAGAGTAAAGTGCATTACAATAGTCAAATCGAGAAAAGATAAAAGCGTGTACAACTTTTTGTAAATCGGCAATTGATAAAAATGACCTAATTTTGGAGATTATCTTGAGTTGGAAAAAGAATGACTGAATAACATGTTTAATTTGACTGTCAAAACTGCGGTTAGCATCAGATATTACCCCAAGATTCCTCGCAGCCTGTTTAAGATTACCTGACAGACTACCAACATTAGTAGCAAACGGACTGATGGAATTTTAGGGACTGAACAGAATGACCTCAGACTTATCATCATTAAATTTAAGAAAATTTTTGGACATCCAGGATTTAATGTCGGTGAGGCAAGCTGTGATATTTAATAGGACGCTAGGATCAGTGGGTTTTAGTGGCATGTAGAACTGAGTGTCGTCAGCATAAAAATGGTAGAGGACATGGTGATTTTGAATGACCTTGTCAAGGGGCAGCATGTATATAGAGAAGGGGGCCAAGAACTGAGCCTTGAGGGACACCACAACTCAACTGAGCCACTGAGGCGGTAGAGTTACCCAGAACAACAGAAAAAGTTCTGTTGGTGAGGTAAGAGTATAATAAGTTAAGAGCCGAGCCCTTGATGCCAACCCAAGTCTCTAAGCACTGTAGGAGGATGTTGTGATCAACCGTGTCAAAGGCAGCACTTAAGTCCAAAAGAACTAAAATTGAGCAGTCACCTCTGTCTGCACTCAGCAGTAGATCATTAGAGACCTTAACTAGAGCTGTCTCAGTGCTATGAAGTGCTCCAAAACCAGACTGGAAAATATTAAAAACAGTATTTGTGTTCATAAAATAAATCAACTGAGAAGAAACTACTCTCTCCAGAACCTTAGATAAAAAATAAAATTTGGAGATTGGCCTGTAGTTACTTAGGGACAGGGGGTCTAAATTAGGTTTCTTCAGCAATGGGTGAATGATGGCATGCTTAAAACTGTCTGGAAAAGAACCGGAGGCCAGAGAATTATTAAAAATTTGAAGAATAACGGAACTGACAGTGGAAAATACCTCCTTGAGTAGTTTAGTGGGAATGATGTCTAGGATGCAGGAGGAGGAGCTCATATTGGAGACTGTAGTCTCCAACACAGAAATTGTAATTGGTTGAAACTGAGTGAAAGAGGCAGAATTAACATGGGGAATGGAACGAAAAGAGCCTGGCTGGATTTGGGACCTAATATTCTCCACCTTGTTTACAAAATGAGTGAGAAATTTTTCAGACAACTCAACATCAGGTTCAAAAAGAGAAGTGGAGGGACCATAATGACAGAATCAATTATCCCGAAGAGAACTTTAGGATTGTGGTTATTTCTCAATATTAGTTCAGAGAAGCATGCTGATCTCGCATCCTTAACTGCCTTCTGGTAAATTAACATTAGGTGTTTAAGGGTGTTATGTGTTAATTCAGACTTGTTGGCTTTCCAAGTCTTCTAAGGGCACGGGTGTGATCATTCAGCCAGGGAAGGTTATCTAATTTTTGTTTCCTAGTTTTAAATGGTGCAATTTGGTCGAGGATGGATTGGCTCTGATCATTGAATGAATTCAATAGTGCATCTGGATTGAGCGGTGATAAAGAGGGATTAAAGGATGAAGAATTAAAAGCATCACAAAATTTAACTGCAGAGACAGCGTTTGGAATGTGAGATCATGTTTTAGGATCAAGACTAGGAGTAGCAAGCTGTAGTGGGACTTTGAAAATTATAGTTTTATGGTCAGATACAGGCATATCCACCAAACTGAGACATTCGAGAGAGAAACCAGAGCAGAGTACAAGGTCTAAAATGTGGCCTTTGGAGTGTTTGGCCCCTTTCACAGATTGAATGAGGTTAAAAGAATCTAAAAGATCCAAAAAATGGGAAGTCAGGGAATGGGAAGGACAGCACACATGAATATTAAAATCGCCAAGAATAAGCACCCTGTCATATTTTGGCATGACAATAGATAGGTCAGAAAACTCAGAGATAAAACTAACTGAATTAGGGGGCCTATAAATTAAGATGCATAGAAAAGGGGAAGGGCCAAAAATTAAAAAAACATAAAACCTCAAACGAGATAAAATTACCAAAATTAACAGGATGGCACTTAAGACCTAACTTATAAAAAACAGATAGGCCACCCCCTCTACCAGAGGGCCTGGGAATGTGAAAATATGCAAAATCAGGGGGGCTAGCCTTAATCAAGGGAACAGAATCCCTTGGGGACAGCCATGTCTCAATAATCATAAAAAAGTCCGGATTATTGGAAACAATAACATTATTAATGATAACGGACTTATTACCCAGAAATCTCACATTCAAGAGGCCAAAATTGGTGTCACAGCAGAATTAACACCAACAGGAGTACAACAAATAGGACGCAAATTGCAGATATTTGCTCCAGATATTCGGTTGTTGTTGTTTCTGCTGTTAGATATGACGTGTGGACGATGTCTGATAAAAGTCTGTATGGGGAAAATTCCCGGCGAGAGGGTCAATGAGAGATGAGGCCAGCGGGGGGAGACGGGGAGACAGCGGGCGGAACAGTACCTTCAAGTGCCACCACAGGCGGCAGCGGAGGCTCCGTGAGGGAAGAGTGAGATGTAAATAGTCAGTCACATGGAGAAGACTGTATTGCGTGCTGCAAGTTGGCAGCAAGCATCCGGCTACCCAGACTGTTTGGGTGGACTCCTTCAGCTCTGAAGAAGGAGAGACGATCCCAAAACAGATTAAAATTATCAATAAAGCCAATACTGTGAACTCTGCAGGCAGAGGTGAGCCATGTGTGCAGGCTGAGGATTCTGTGGAAATGCCCCGCTCCATGGAACAGTATCGGAATAGGGCCTGAGATAAAAACATACTTTCCACACGTACCTAAAAAGCTGAAAAGAGAAATAAAATCCTTTTTGGTTAGTTCAGACTGCTGACGAGCTGTATCATTAGTCCCAACATGCACTGGGAGCACTGACTGGTGATCTTGCTCTCGACTAACTTGGTGTAAAGGTGACCCTGTTCCCTGAAACATTTACCCGTATGTACTGTCTGAATATCTAATTCTCCAAGCACCAATTAAATCAACCTGTGACAATAACCTGGATAAAGTGATGGAAGATTGTAAATGTGGCTCTTCATTTGTCCTGTCCTGTCACTTGCCATCACCGAGATCCAAGAGGAGGAGGATGATAACATCGTCAACCTCCTTCCCCTGGCTCTTGGTGATGGGAGGGTCCGCCGCCTCCTCCTCCCTGTCACTCTGCGCCTCCTGCCTGGGCTTGGCTGCTCCAGCTGCTGGGGAGGATACGCACACACCAGCGCCACTAACCACACACACACTGGGTCCCTCTGATACAGTTACTACATCATCTACGGCCATTTCATCTTTCTCCAAATTACTATGGAGTTTAGGAGACTCCAGTTCACATTTGGTGCAGCTTTACTTGTTTCCTCGTGGCTTTTCACCTTGTTACTTCCCTTTCCCTCCTTTTCAGCTGCCGACCCGCTTCCCACTTTCTATTTGGGCAAGCAAAGTGCTTGTGTCCCATGCCCCCGCACTCAAAACACTTCATACTACCTTAACTTACACAAACCATTTTGGCTATTGGTTAAAATTGCATTATTACATATCAGACTATAGAATCCGGCTTGGTAGTGGATCGGTAATGTCAGTCTGATATCTGATGAGTGAGTTACGTCAGTAAACCCATGCGTGTTGTTCTTTTTGATGTGCTTCAAACAATGTAAACTAAATTAACTGAAAGAAACTTAAAGTGTAAGTGCCAGAGGGTTACCGACATTTAGATCAGTTGTGAGGCCACAAGTGTGGCCATCACAGCACCCGATACTGAAATTGGGATGGATCGGTCCCAACTCTGTATACACCAATCAGCCAAAACATTAAAACCACTGACAGGTAGGTGAATAACATTATCTCATTGCAATGGCACCTGTGAAGGGTTGCGATACACTAGTAAGCAAGTGAACTGTCAGTGCTTGAAGTTGAAGTGTTGGAAGCAGGAAAAATAGGCAAGTGTAAGGATCTGAGCGACTTTGACAGGAACAAATTGTGGGGCTAGACGACTGGGTCAGACCATCTCTAAAACGACAGGTTTTGTGGGGTGTTCCTGGTATGCAGTGGTCAGTACCTACCAAAAGTGGACCAAGGAAAGACAACCAGTGAACCGGCAGCAGGGTCATGGGTGCCCCATGGCCCACCAATGCACCTGGAGAGCAAAAGCTAGCCTGTCTGGTCTGATCCCACAGAAGAGCTGCTTTAGCTCAAATCGCTGAATGAGTTAATGCTATGATAGACAGGTGTCAGAACACACAGTGCATCGCAGCTTGTTGCATATGAAGCTGTGTGGCCGCAGATCAGTCAGAGTGCCCATGCTGACCCTGTCCACTGCTGAAAGGACCTACAATGGGCACGTGAGCATCAGACCTGGACAATGGAGCAATGGAAGAAGGTGGCCTGGTCTGATGAATCACATTTTCTTTTACATCATGTGGACGGCTGGTTGTGTGTGTGTCATTTTCCTGAAGAGATGGCACCAGGATGCAGGCAAGCCGGCGGAAGCGGTGTGATACTCTGGGTCATGTTCTGCTGGGAAACCTTGGGTGCTGGCATTCATGTGGGTGTTACTTTGACACGTACCATCTACATCAGTGTTTCTCAACCCAGTCCTCAAGGAACCCCTATCCTGCAGATTTTCATTGTAACCCTGCATAGGTAGCCCTGCTTGTACTTACTCGACCAATCATCTCGCAGCACTTAATTATGCAAGGTGTGCAACATCTGACAAAATTCATTGCTGATTGGTTGAATAACTACAAACAGGTACCTATTCAGGGTTGCAAAGAAAATATGCAGGATAGGGGTTCCTTGAGGACTGGGTTGAGAAACACTGGTCTACATAAGCATTGTTGCAGACCAAGTACACCTCCTCATGGGAACCTCTGCTTCTACAGTTTTGATTATACAAGCCAATCAATTTCCATTAAAATAGCAAATATTCCAAAATTTGCAATAACTCATGATTGTGTTGAGATATCAACCTGAAATGTGAGACATGTTCAGGAGTTTTCACTAAGCTTATGTACTAAAGCACATGTGCTGAGTGCTTGGACTCTGCCCATTGCCACTTGCGGCTACATTTTATTTATTTATTTTAAATAAATGTAAGTTATATTATTTTCCTTGATGAAAGAAAGAGTTTCTTGATGTTTGTTATTC